>NW_027142366.1:4772617-5275117 GCF_026170545.1 Melanerpes formicivorus | reverse complement strand
TGTGGCTGATCTGTCCCTTCATTCAACAGAGGTTTTCTTGTCACACTGGCACATGGCACTTCAAGGGGAGAGCCTCAGGGCTTCTTCTCTCCTGGCACTGCTGAAACACTCGCTGCCTGTCAGAAGCAGCAGGAGAGAGACACATTGGACTCTACAGTGCATCTCCCATGCAGACTTGGCTCTGAAAACTTGCTATTAATTTGAAGAGCAGAAAAGAACAAGAAGCCAATTCATTCATCACCTGGGTGAAACGTCCAGTGAAGAAGCCTCGTGGTGACAGAGTAATTTTCCCCAGTGAGCTGAAGAGAGGAAGTTTTGAGGCCATTGCAGCTATTAAACCATGGACTTGCCCTGCTAACAGCAATGGCAGAAAGCATTTTCCCTCCTCAGTCATGCTTGGGTGCAGGCTACCTACAGTGATCCCCTCTGAGGAGAGAGAAGTGTGAGACGAAGGTGTATGAGCACTTGTAGGCTGTGATAGAAACTGGTGCAATCAGCACTAGGGAAATGTAAGCCACTGTGGAGGGCACAGATCATGCAATAAAACAAGTGACCTTACTGTTAAGGTGGCTTTTTCAAGAGATGATTCCTTAAATCAACTAATCTTCTGGGTCCTTGACTCTTCCTGTGTCTTTGCACGTCTTCCAAGGCAGTGAGGGGTGCCTGTTGTCCCTCTGTGATTAGTACCCCTGGCTTAACCAACTTCAGCATTCTCCCAGGCTCCTTTGAGATCATAGAATCACAGAAACATCCAGGTTGGAAAAGACCCTCAGGATCACCAAGTTCAGCTGCTAACCCCACTCTACAAGGTTCACCCCTAACCCATATCCCCAGGCACCATATCCAAACGACCTTTAAACACATCGAGGGTTAGTGGCTCAACAATGAATGACTCCAGAGCAGAGGTGGCTCTTCTTGAGGTGCAGCTACAGCTCAGATGAGAAGCAGACACGGGGCAAACCTCACAGTCACAAGAGCTTCATAGTTGCTGCCCAGGGATGAGAGGCTCCCGAGATTGTGCCATGGCCATGGCCTGCATCCACATTGATCCAATCATGCAGTCCACTCTGGCAATGATGCAGAGTGCCAGAACCCCCATGGGGAGTGCAACCCCGTGGGATGCTCAGCTGCAGCGGGCAGCGCTGGCACCCAGGTCTCTAGCAACCAGGTTTCTGCCAGCTCAGCCTATCCTGTGAGCTGCCAGGGCAGAGGTACCAGAGCTTGCTGCTCCATATTCTTGCATAACTGTATTCTTCACGTCTCACTGACTTGCTCAGGCTCTGGGCAGGCGCACGTAAGCTGAGCTGTGTTTGCTGTGGAGCCTTGAGGGAAACCGAGGACATCCATGCATGTAAAGCCATCAGCTCCAGAGTGAAACCTCTGCCTGACCCAGTAATCATTGGCAGGGGTGAGCAGAGAAACTGCTCCTGACAGGCTTTGCCAACATAGCTTTCTGCAAGGGGCACAGAGACCTTAAAGACCCAACAGCCAGACTCTGGCTTCAAGTATATCATTCTTCTGCCTTTGCTGTCATCAGGGGGATGTGACAAAGCCATTGTGGTGGCTGAGCCCCAGACACTGTCTCATTTCATCTCATGTAAATCCTGCTGATATGATGTGCCTGAGATCCCCAGATAGTGCTGTCCTAGTCCCTGGTTTGGGCAAAAGGGACCAGAACTCCCTGTCTTGCCAAAGGCCCTGAAGTGATGCTTGAGGAGCCTGACCTTGCAGGAGGAGAGCTGTCAAGAGGATCTCCAGTTGCTCCTTCTGCAAATGCCACACATGCAGCCTGGATGGGACTGATGGAGGGACAGCTTGGCTGGGAGGAGATACCAGGCCATGTCCCCAACACCAAGGAGATGTGCTCCTGCCCACCATGCAGACAAAAGTGGTTTTCCTATGCTGAGGTAACTGGAGTTGAGATGTGCCCCAGACACCATCCTGGTCTCCATGGTGTATGTGCCTGGAGTTCACTTTCAGGGCACTTGCTGAGAAAGCTGTGGGGCACAGTGCTGGCTGTCACCCTTGGCATGAGCACAGCAACAGCACATTGAGTTGGCCCTGGGACGGCATCCTGTGGCCCATGTGCCCTGTCATGGTTTCCCAGTGTTTCAGGGTTTCCCTGGGCACAGAAGGAGCTCAGCCTGGACTCAAACATTTCAGCTCTTGTCACTTAGTGCCACAACCTATGTCAGTGCACAGTACCCACCCTGCCTGCCTCTCTTCTGTGGGTTAGCATTCACCATACATGCTCCTCTACCAGCCCAGGGTATGCCTGGGGCAGCCAGAAGCAGCAAAGCTCTTGGCTCTCATTCCACTCCCTCTCTGAAATCAAGACTTTTCACTTCAAAGGAAGCAGGCTTGGGGCTTGCTGGGGAGGATTCAGCAGCAGTGTGTCCTGGGAGAAGGTTCTCTTGCTGCTGGAGAAGCTGTAGGGCTCGTCCTAGTGCTGTTCCTTCCAGGTGCTGGAGAAGCCTGGAGTGACCTGCAAACAGCTCTATCTGCTCCAGCCTGCCCCACTTTGACCCCCTTGCACAGGGACAGGACTGGGGATGCTCATGTGTGATTCCCCCTGAGGACTAAGCTAACCAGCCACTGGATGTCATTATTGCTCCAAACCAATACATCGAAGAATCTATTCCAGACCTCTACAAAATGTGACTTTTTAGTATGGAAAGCTTATAATGTGCTTCCTAAGAACACAAAGCTATTCACCTCCCCTCCTGCAGCTCTTCCCTTCCCCAGCACACCTCTTCATGCCCAGGGACAGGGTGCCTACATTTTGGCACAAGGAGAGCGCGGTCCCATGTCACCTCCCTGCCCTTCCCGGGAGCTCCTGCACTACCTTCTGCTCTGTGAGGATGACATCATGGCTGTTTCTGTAGCAACAGAAAGGGGCATCACAATTACTGGGTGCCAACACCATAGCAGGATGAGGCAGAAGGAAGATGTTCCCCTAGCAGTGTCCTGTGGGTGCCCCTGACATGGCCCTGGGATGGAGAGCAGAGCTGGCGAGTCGGAGGGCTTTGGGCTGGTATCTGATCCAGTAAATCAGGGGGGGAAATTTTGCTTTAGTTCCCCTCCTCCTCCTCCTGCTTTGTCTTTCAGGTGGGGACCCCAGCTGTCTCACTGGACCTGAATTTAAATGTCTTGCTTTAGGTTATCTGACCTGTCAAAAACTTTCCCTGCCATCTCCCTGCTTTGCTTTGCATGTGAGGTCTGGTCTTAAGGAAAACTGCCCTTTGAAACCATGGTGGAAAGTGTTGTTTACAAAAGGGCAGCATCTTCCCTCTGACTCCTTCCCCCAGGGATTTTCTTTGCAAATTTTCCAACTGCAGCCTGCTTTCACCAATGATTTTGCTTCCTGGAATGTCCATACACTGGCTAGCCTGAAAACACTGTGCTCAGTTCAGTAGGAGAGCTGATGGAAGTGGGGAATCAGAGTTCAGCCCTCATCTCCCCAGGTTGCTCTTATGTCCTCTCCCAGCACTCCTGGCATAGCTGTGCCATCACAGCCTTCCATGAGCTCTGTTAAACAGGGACAGACATCTCCCAACATACTGGGAAGTGTTGGGCATCCCATTTGCTGTGCACAGAACCAAGGCTTTACAGAGGAGCGGAGAGCAACTGCAGAGGAGGCTTGGAGTCAGCACCGCAGTGCAGAGTGGAGAGGAGGGGACAATCCCCAGGGAAATCCTGGCATGGTGCTTGCTGGGGAGAGCTTCCATACAGCCTCACTGATCTGTACTCTTTCATCTTTATGTCCCTGCTTTGCACTTGCCCTATTTCAATTATATCCCTTTCACTGGCTTTTCTTCTTCCACCAGAGCCGTAAAACAAGCTGGGGAAACACCAGATGCCATAAGCCTGATGTGGAGGAATAATCCTGAACCAGTGGAGCTGGATGCACATGGGCTGTGCCTCATCTCTAGTGCTACCTCAGGTCCCACAAACAGCTCTAGCCAGCGTCAGCATCTTCTGCTCGTGCTGCAAACCATTGCAAGGAGCCACGGCCTGAGGGTGAAAGAGGAAAATCATTCTGCTGAGCTTTGCTTTTGAGCTCGTGCAAAGAAGAGCTTGGGCTAGGCCTTGGGCACAAGTTGGCAGAAGGGAAGCCGTCTCCCAGCCCTGGGAATAGCTCTCAGCAGATGCCTGCACTCTCTGCTTGTTTTGACTTGCATGGGAATCTTTGCAATCCAGAGGATGCGGCGATCCCAATCACTGTCGCTCGCTTTAGGCAGGTGTAATTCTAGCTCTGGCTGCAGACACTTGTCATTTAATTAACAAGGGGGGAGCCAAAACTCTGCCTGGAGATGGGGGAAGGCAAAGAGAAGAGCCTAAGGGGGACTTGGGCTAATAGAGAGTGGAGGATGCCAGCAGACTTGCTCGGAGTGTAGCTGTTCACAGGACCGGGGAACTCTGCCATTATTGCCTGCGTCACAGGCAGGGACACGTGCTCCGCAAGCTGGGGCAGGCGACACGCTCAGCCACTGATTTCAGTCCCAGTGGTGGGGAATGACTGGAGGGCACCACAGAGGGAAGCCCTGTGCAAATCTCTTCGTGGCATTGTTACCAGCCCTAGGAATTCACAAGCTTTTAACCTTCTTATCTCTTCTCTTGCCGTTTTACCTCTTTGATTTCTTTCCTGGCCCAAGCCAGCTCTTGTTCTCAGCCCTCCAGGGCCAAGCTCAGCTGGGATACGAATGGATGCAGCTCTGTTTGGTCAGTGGAGTGGTACTGGCCCTCTGGCACTGCAGGATGTGTCCCTGTCATGCTCCCTTTGCAGCTGCTGACTTGCCAAGGGTGATATTTCTTCGCAGTGGGCTCTGCAAACATGCGCCTCTTGTTTCCTCGCTTTCCCTGGTTCCGACCTAGATTTCAGTTTTCTACATCTCAAGTGAAATGAACAGATCCTGTTACCGCAGCAGGGGAAGTGCTGGGCAGTGAAAGAAGTGCTTCAGTCCTGCTGAAGTCCTGGGCAAACTGTGTGTGTTTTGAAACCATTTTCAGTAAGTCATGTCCTGGTGTTGCAACACTTCACCTCCAGCGGCTGCTGTGCAAGGCTCTCCCTCTTCTTGGGCACCAAGAAGCATCAGCACCTGGCTGTGGGATATATGTCCAGAGCTCATCTTCATGGAAGGGAAACTGAGGGACATGCCTGGCAAACACCATGTGTGATGTCACTGGATGGAGACGAGCTCAGAGCTCAGTTTCATCCCTTGGACCATCCTCTTATGGAATAATTAAGCCAAAGGGAAAAGTTGATCTGTAGATATACAGCTAAGCCTGGTCACCTGGAGAGATATCAGAGGAGTTTTGTGTCCCAACTCCAGCAGCTGTGGCAGCATCCCTTCACTCACACAGCCTCCCTTCACTCACACAGCCTCCTTGCCCAGGATCTTGCTGGCTGCTGCAGCAGACCATGCTGCCATGCACAAGGGAGGAGCTGAGGGAAAGACCTCCTGTGCTGGGAGGTGTTGAGCCAGGAGAGATTTCTAGTCTCAGAGACAGCAAGAAACATCACTCTCTTGTTCCCTTGGCCCATGGGAGTGCCTGCATGCATCAGTACAACCTTGCACATGCATGACTCTGAGCATGCTTCATTCAGGGCCTAATCCAGTTCAACAGAACCACCTTTGGTGTCCCATTTGGTGTGCTGGCTGCTGCTTTGACATTCCTGAGCTTCCAGGACAGCAGGGCCTCTTAGTCTTTTAATTTAGTCCTGTCTCAGCAAATGGCTGAGATACTGAGAACTAAATTTTGGAGAGAAGGGAGATGAAAAATCCAGAGGAAATTGCTGGCTTCCCACAGTGCTGACTCTGAGCTGTTTGATATTCTCTCTTTTTTAAGGTTTGCTTGTTTTAAAGCAACATTAATTGGAAAGATGCTGGAGTGTCAAATAGAAACCACTCCCTGAATAACCTTGCTAATGAGCATGTTATTAAAGCAGGGTTAGGAGCTCCCCAGAGGGCTCTGGCTGGATAGGATTAAATTAAAAAAAAAATATCATCTAAACTAGAGAGAAAATCTCTGTTAGTCTGCAGTGATGAATGCAGAAAAGTCCAATGAAAAATGGCTTTGAAAGGTTTAAGCATATGTCTTCCTAGCTGGGACTAGCCTTCTCCATCCCTCAGGGCTTGCTCAGGCAGGGAAGAACATTTTAATGAAGCAGAGGGTGGAGGAGGTGCAGCTCAGAGCCTGCCAAGCCCACTGTCCAGGTGGTCACGCTGCCACTGCCCCTGAACTTGCCCATGTGGGTCAACAAGGGCGGTCCCTGCATGCCACCAGGATGGACCAGTGTCTCTGCCCAAACAATGGGGCTTGTAGGAGGCGTGGGTCAGCAGAGACGGGGTGCTGAGACCTTGAGTCAAGAGATGAGAGGACGCCTGTCCTCTCTGTAGCTTTAATCCAAAAGGTTTGCACTGGCTGTGTTTCCTCATTTCCCTGACAAAGCCCTGTGGTTCTCCAAGCACCTCGATCCTTTGAGGTGGTGGCATCTGGCTCCCCCTTCATCTGCCTCTCCCATAGGTCTGGATGCATCCAAGGAGGCAGTGATAATTCTGAGGTGGATGAGGTCACACATGGGCCCTCCCATGACAGCAGGGTGAGGATGCTGGTCCCCACCCATATCCACATTCAGAGAGCCAGGAGCTGGTTGCTGGGGCAGCTTTGGGGATGGATAGAGGAGGAGGAGAGGCTTTATGGTCCCCTCCCTGCTGTTGGAAAGGATGTGGGAGGATTTAGGGCAGGAAAACTGTTCACACACCATCTGAAGACAGGCATGAAATGCTTTAGCAAAGCTTCCCTGCAGGCAACAATGACTTCCAGAGCAATTCTGGCTTTTTTTTCTTGTGGCTCGCTCTTGCTCCCTATGGATGGTGGGCAGGTCAGCCCTGCCCCAGCTGTGCAGCAGGGGTCTGGCTGGGGAACTGCTTTGCTGCACCTGCAGCCAAGGAACTTCATAGCTTCAGGCAGTTGTTTGCCTGCATTACCTTGGAGCATATTTGCAGGGGAAGCTTGGCTGCCTGGGCTGCTGCTGCCCAGGTATTTGGGCTTTGCAGGCGTGAGCATCTCTCCGGAGAGGATTTTGTCTGTGTGCAGAAGGAGGCACCGTTGCAGAGCACCATCTGACAGGCTGATGCAAAACATGCCAGCACCAAGCTGTGAATCTAAACAAAGGGAGGGGAGAGGGTGTATTTTTATTTTCTCTGCTGCTGCAGTGAGTTGAGGTTATTGTGCTCTCTTCTTGCTTTTCGTTGCCTCTTCATGGCCTGAGAACGGGTATTTGGATTCTCTGTGCTCCCCCAACTCTTCCCCAGGCTGTCTCCAGCAATCAGACAGAGTGACAGCTCTGAAACTCTCCAAGTTAACAAGTTCAAGTGCTGATGATTAACTAGATTCACAAAGTTGATTGGAAAAAAATAGGGATATAAATAAATATTCCTGGAGATATTCCACCCCCTGTAGTCATGAACTTTGAATAATTGGAGGGAATTATGCTGAGTACTAATCAAAAGGGGTTTGTTTTTTTTTTAATTTGCTAATTACTGCTGGGTTTCATCAGTGTCAGACTCTAATCATCTCAAGACATGTTAATTGACCCTTGGGAGCTGTTTATCTGATGCTGGAAGTTTTAGATGGGGTCATACAAAGAAATGCAATCACCGAGGTTACTTCTTGCCTGCCACTCAGCTGGAGGAAGAGGTAAGGAGACTTTGGGCACTGCCCTTCCCATCAGCTGAGTTCCAGAATGGCTCCTCACAGATACTGTGGCTTCCTCCATCCACTGGAGACATGCTCTTTCTTGTCTCTTTCACTTCAGCATCACATCTGCAGGCCTCCTTTTTGTTACACACAGAGATATTAACCTTGGTGATCCACATCCAACAAGTGCTGAGAGTGACGCCCTTCCAGGATGTGGTGATGCTGTAATGCTGCACCTTTCTGTGGGAAAATCTTCTGGGACAGGTTTGTGGTGCTCCAGGAATGGGTTGAGGGTCTTGCTGTGGAGTGAGAGAGTCATTGTGGAAGGATGTGTGCAAAGAAAAAACTTTCAGGGAGTTTCCTAAGGAAATTCAGATTCAGACCTTTAAATCCAGAGATTCCATCTCCTGAGAATGTGGTGCCCAGCAGGAGGTGGGAATGGAGAGTCACACTGTGCTGGGCAATTGCTGGGACCACAAACAGTCCCTGAGAGGGTCTGCATAGTCTCCCTCCTCCCCACAGAGACAGCTTCAGAGTTGGGTCACCTTTGCAAGATGTGTGCATGCAGAGCAATCTCTTCCCTGAGCTGTGTCACCTTTTCCCATTGTTACTCCAGAATTCACTTCCTGAGCAGATTCACAGCCTGCCTGCCTGCCTCACCTGTCTCATGCCCTGTTAATTAACCCAGAAGAAGTGGGATAAAAGCTGGCTGAGTGTGGAGCAGGCAAGCACTGAGCACAGGGCTGCCGGTTCACCAAGTTTCTCAAGGACAGGTTTCAGGAACGACGACGTTTTCATCATATAATGTTATAATTAATGACCTTGGTATAAAAATCTGTCTTATGCTAATGAAATGCTCTGGAGATGCAGTGCTGGGAAGTATCCTCAATGCAGAGGCAAATAATGTCATCCCAGCAGACCTGGGTGATCTCGACATGAGGAGAAGTGATTAAATCTGGGAGCGCCAGCAGCGCAAGGTCACCCAAGTAAGGGCAGGCAACAACTGCTGCTGCCAGCTGGGAACTGAGCAGCAACTCAGGAAAAAAGCCTGAGTCACCTGGTTAATGATGGGTGACTACCACTGCAGAGATGCAACCCAGCCCCGAGACAGGTCTGTCACGTCCGTCGTGGCAGCACAGCAAGAAGTAGATGTCCATTGAATTAGGCGGAAGAGGAGTGTTTCCCGGTGGTGTGTTACCCCCGTGGCATGTAGGGGCATCACCAGCAGCTGCACCAGGCTTGCAAAGAGGGCTGAAGCCACTATATCAGCACCTCTAAGAGTGTGGTGCCATGGGACAGTGGCCAGATGCTGCAAATACTCTGAGAAATGTTCTGTGGACAGTGTGTTAGTGAAGTCTCAGCGTGGCTGTGACAGTGTTACTCCGAAGGGCTTCATGCTTGTTCTTTGGCATTGCCCTGTGGCATCATAGAATCATAGAATTGTTAGGGTTGGAAGGGACCTCAAGGATCATCTAGTTCCAACCCCCCTGCCATGGGCAGGGACCCCTCACACTAGATCAGGTTGCCCAAAGCCACATCCAGTCTGGCCTTAAAAACCTCCAGGAATGAGGCTTCTACCACCTCACTGAGCAGAGCTATTACAAAGCACCTCTGGTGGCTCTGGCTGCATTTGCGCTGTGCATGTCTGTGAGAGGAGGAGCTCTCAGGCAGGATCAGACTTCTGGAAGAAAAGAAATGGCACTTCTGATTTACAAAGGCTTGCTGGTGATAGTGGGAAATTGAGGAGTGGGATTTCTCCCAGTTCCTGAATGAGTCCTTAAAATGCATCGTTGTGAAGGATGGGGATTTGTGCCCTTGCCTGTTGGGAGCAGAGGGTGGCCTGCCGTTGCCCCACGCTGCTGTGTCCAGCCAGAGATGGGGTTTGGAGACACACAGAGGCTGGAGGGGAGAGCACAGCATCTCCTGGGGCTCCTGGTAGCAGCCCAAACCCTTGCTGTGGAGCGGCAAGGCGCAGGACTCAGCTTTGTGCATCTCCTGGAGCTGCATCCTGCCAGTGACAGTGATGGAAGGACCCACGTTCCCATTCCTGGCTGATAATATTTCACCACCTCTTTTGTACCCATTTTAATTTTGATTCCAGGATAATTTGTATCAGTTGATGAAACGTGGCCTTTCTTTCTTTGCAGGAAAAAAAAACCCCACCACAAATCCAGCTTCAACATCTAGGTGTTATTGACTTAAGGCAAATATATATGTGTGTGTCTTTATTTGATCATCTTCGTTACTCTGATTTTCCCCTTCCCATCTTCTTTTTCCTCTTTATTACATTGTTGACTGTCAGAGGCACTCAGAGTGGAAATAATCTTTCTAGGTAATATTTCTTAATAAACCACATCATTTATTATTGTTTCTCTCCAGAGCGAATGGCAAACTCGCTTTCTCATTTGTTGTAGGTCTAGTTTAACATCTCTTCTGGCAAGGCTGGGATGGATACCTGAATCCGATGGGACCTGCGCCCCCATCTTGGCTGTGCCAGCTGTTGGTGTGCTAACAGAGGTCAGGTCTCAGCCACTGACCCCTCAGTGTGGCACATTGAATCAGGGAATCATAGCATCAACCAGGTTGGAAAAGACATCAGAAATCATCAAGTCCAACCTATGACCTAATACCTAACACCTCCTGACAGCTAAACCATGGCTCCAAGTGCCACGTCCAAGCCTTTTTTGAACACCTTCAGAGACAGTCACTCCACCACCTCCCTGAGCAGCACATTCCAATGGCCAATTGCTCTTTTTGGGAAGAAATTTCTCCTCACCTCAAACCTAAACTTCCCCTGGCACATCTTGAGACTGTGTCCTCTTGTTCTGGTGCTGGTTGCCTGGGAAAAGAGACCAACCCCTACCTATCTACAACCTCCTTTCAGGTAGTTGTAGACAGCAATAAGGTCTCCCCTAAGCCCCTTCTTCTCCAAGCCAAACAACCCCAGCTCCCTCAGCCTCTCCTCATGTGAAGATGTAGCAAGTCCTTGCTGCCACAGAAAGCTACTGAGTGAGGAAAAGATTTCTTCAGGCTCCTGCATTTACCTCCTAGGGGTGAGAGGTGAGATACTCCCAGCAGCAGTGTCTGATCCTGCACCCCTTATCATCAAGTCAAGATGCTGCTTGCTTAATCTCAGCTGAGGTCTTTCCTTTCCCATTCACTTCAGCATGCTGGAGAATGTTCAAAGAAAGGCAATGAAGCTGATGAAGGATCTAGAGAACAAGTCTTAGGAGGAGTGGCTGAAGGAACTGGGTTTGTTCAGTCTGGAGAAAAGGAGGCGCAGGGGAGACCTCATTGCTCTCTACAGCTGCCTGAAAGGAGGCTGTAGAGAGATGGGCATCCATCTGTTCACCCAAATAGCAAGTGATAGGACAAGAAAAAATGTCCTCAAGCAGGGAAGTTTGGGTTGGATATTAGAGAGAACTTCTTCACTGAAAGGTTTTTCAGGCAGTGGAACAGCTTGCCCAGGGAAATGATGGAGTCCCCATCCCTGGAGATGTTTAAGAGTTATGTAGAAGTAGTGCTTAGGGCTATGGCTTAGTCAAGGACTCATCAGTGTTAGGCTAATAATTGGACTCAATGATCTTAGAGGTCTGTTCCAATCTAGGCAATTCTGTGACTGATCTGAGAGTAGAGGTAGAGATGTCTCCAGAAGACACCTGAGCTGTTGGTTATGGTATTGCTTTGTTCAAGGAAAAGCTTTCCCCCCCTCCCCCTGGTAAAATACACAAAAATAGCTCAAGACATTAATATAAACACATCCTTTAACTCCTGTTTATAGCTGTCACTGGGCCAGAAAAACCCCCACTGGTGCTGCATCCCCTGTGCATGGTAATTATGTGGTGAATCTCTTTGTTACAGGGTGTCCATCAGGCAAGGATGTAGCTGTGAGTGAAGTGGCTTTGTGGTATTCCCAGCACGGAGCTGCAGGCTCTCTCCTCACTTCTGGAGGTCTGCACGCCTGTGCCCAGAGTGCCTGATTAAAAAGTGGCTGCAGGCAGGAGAGTGGAGCACAGACAGCATCTGCACTTGGCTTTTAGGGATGGAAATTATTTTCCAAAGTGTCTGCCCATCTTCCTGTGCCCAAGGAGAACGCACACAAGTACTTGGCCTAATTCTACCCAGCGCTTGCAGGTGACTGCACTGCACTCCTCCGACCTGGGTGTCCAGGAGGTTCAGGCTCACAGGTGTCAGGGGTTGGAAGGGACCCAAAGAGATCATCGAGTCCAACCCCCCTGCCAGAGCAGGACCATACTATTTAGCTCAGGTCACAGAGGAACACATCCAGACAGGCTTGAAAGTCTCCAGAGAAGGAGACTCCACAACCTCTCTGGGGAGCCTCTTCCAGTGCTCTGTGACCCTTACAGTAAAGAAGTTCCCCCTTGTGTTGAGGTGGAACCTCCTGTGCTGCAGTTTGCATGCATTGCTCCTTGTCCTATCCCAGGGAGCAAGTGAGCAGAGCCTGTCTCCTCCCTCCTGACACCCAACCCTCAGATATGTATAAACATTTATTAAATCCCCTCTAAGTCTTCTCTTTTCCAGACTAAAAAGCCTCAGCTCCCTCAGCCTCTCCTCACTAGGCAGTGCTCCAGTCCCCTAATCATCCTTGTAGCCTTATGCTGGACCCTCTCCAGCAGATCCCTGTCCCTCTTAAAATGGGGAGCCCAGAACTGACTGCAGCACTCAAGATGACGTCTCACCAGGGCAGAGTAGAGGGGGAGCAGGAGCTGATCCTGCCTTTGCCAGTCCTGACAGCACAGAGCTGTACATACACCCTCACCCCCAGCCCCAGGCTTCAGCCTGAGAGACGCTACGGTGGTGCTCCCAGGCTTGCCTGCACTGCCAGCCTCCCCTGTGCATGCTCTGGAGGTTCTGGGGCTGTCTCTCAGTGCTCCTTATGCTGCGACAAATGCGCAGTGGCAGATGCTGTCTGCCCTGGCAGGCACACAGGGGATGGTGGCACGGCTCTGGAGCGCTGCCAGACCTTGAGTGGCAGCAGCAGTGGCACAGGGAGCTGCCTGAGGGCTCCTGGCATCCCCATACAAGGGCCAGAGGGGAGATCAGGGCAGCTTGGGTTAATTCTGCAGAGTCGGGGTCTCTGGACCCTGGGGGGTTGGATTATTTGTGTTTTGGCCTGTGGGCTGAAGGGTTTGGGCTTCTCCATCAGTCACTTTGGGAGAAAGCTGCTCAGTTTTGCATCTAAACAAAGCAGTGTGCTTCTGCTTGCCATCAGAGATCTGCAACCCTATTGATCCACCCTTTTCTGGGCTGGGAGAAGGAGAGCAGATGCCAACACCTGAGCCTCTTGGAGTCAATGGGAGGGTGAGAAACAAAGGTGTTTTCCCACCTGGCAAAGGCCTTTCACTTCATTTTCTCCTTCTACCAGTTCTATCAGCTGCTGGGATCTTATCTGTGGCTTTTACAGAGAGAGACATTGCGTGCATCCTCTGGGACTACGTGGCTGCAACAAGTCTCTCCCTCTCTCCCCCTCCTTGGCTGTTGCTCACCCAGGGAGATCTTCCCTTTGCTTTTCCTCTCCTAGACTTGCTCTTTCTCTTCTCCAGCTTCCCTGTCCCTCCACCTTTCATCTCCTCTTCCCTCTCACACCACCTTCCCCACCTCCATGCTCTAATCCTGGTGGGTCAGGCAGATTTGTGAGCAGAGGTTACAGAGATAACCTCAGGTTTTGCTATGTGAGGATCTCTCCACAAGGAGGGCTGGAGAAATGCATTTCCATTTGTTCTTGCTTGGGGACTGGGGCTGGGGGCTTGGCAGCTGGCTGAACACAGGCTATGTTCTCTGAGGGAAATGTGGGTCTGGTGTGAGCGGTGAGGGAAGAGTTAGGCTTGAGGCTGAAGCCACTGCGTTTCCCAGGAGGCTCTGACCCAAATCCAAGGTCAGAGTTTGCTCTATCATCCCACCAAGATGAACAGACAGAGCAGACTTTCTTGTACACAGATCTTTAGGGTAAGACCATATACACCACGTCCTTGCTAGTTTGCAAGGATCTGAGGAGTGAAGGATATAGTTTTTCTGGGTCCATTCCCCCTTTTCCCCACCTGTAAGAGGGGTGGTGTCTGCTCTGCTGCTGCTTCCCAACAAGGTCTGTGTTTCAGCAGCTCTCAGAGGACACGATAGCAAATCACTTGGGAACTGCTTGTGATAAAAAGTGCAATACAAACAGATAATATCATCATACTCCACTATTAACAGGCTTAAATCCCAAGGATGGGGAGAAGCTCCTGTGGAGAGCAGAGCTATCTCTCAAACACTTCTGCTGCAATTTAAAAGCACTGCCTAGCCTGGCAAGGCTAATTTCACATCTTCCTTTTTCTCCAGGGAATAGATCTGGGTTTCTCCCTGCTTGAGGCTGGAGCCCTCTGTGCTGATTAGATTCAGTCAGGGATTTGGTTATCACTCTCCAGTGAGTCCCAATGGAGTGTGATAGAGGTGCTCAGCTGGGTTGCATCCCACATGCTGACCTGTCCCCTTGGCAAGGGCAGAGCCTGGGGTGGTAACTTGTCCTGTTTCACTGTGTCCTGCTCAGCTCCAGGCACGAGGTGTCTTTGCAGGCATTCCCTCACCAGGGGAAAAGAGCTCCATGCTCCCACTCTCACAGCCAGGGTTAATGCTGGGCTGTGGCCAAGAACCACTTTGCAAGGACACATCAGGTGGGTGCAACAACCCCACTGCAGCCAAATCAGCCTGGCTGTGTGTGCTGAGTGGTGTCCCTGTGAATGTGCCACCTTGGGGAGGCTGGATGCTGTCTGGCTTGTCCTTCCTCCTGCCTCAGATTCCCACCTCCCTCTACCCTCCTTTCCCTGTGCGATTTCGTCCCAGGCCATCAGGAAGCAAACTTGATTAGCACAGCACTTTGGTCTATGCCTTGCTGACCTACCTCCCCATCTCCTCTGCCATCTTTTTGTGGGTCTCTTCAACCACCTTGTGGTGGGGTGATCTAAGCCTATGTGCTTTGTGATGTGATTGATGAGGCCATCTCCAACACTCACAGTAGCAGAGAGGAGAGAGAGCTCGTGGGAGCACAGGGCTGCATAGCTCAGGGTGGTCACTGAGGATATGTGGGCAATCACTGCTACCACTGTAATCCTTGGCAGGTCCATGTGGGAGAGCCTCATGGATAAGGCAGGAGAGTAAGCTGAAATAAAAGAGAAAAACATGAAAGACAAAAAATCCTTTTCCCAATTAAACCAAATGTTCCACCCTTTCAGGTTGCATTGAGGGATGGAAATTACTGTCTCAAATGATTTCTCTTGGTTGGAAAGGAGATGTTTATATCCAGATGTTTCTGGTGTCAGTAGTGTCCCAACTAAGCTGTTTTATTTCAGTGGCCTTTCTCAAAGAGTAATTCTTTTTCATGTGTTAGATTTGGTTTCTGCTCTAAGTGGTGATTCACAGAGCCTTAACCTAGCTACCTGTGGAGACAAAGGAGATGCTGATGTTGGAGAGGTGCTGCAGAGATGTCCTTGACAGGAGAAATAGGGGTGGTAAACCTTGAGAAGAGTTATGCTACAGCCCTGTAGCACAGCTGTCTTCAGGAGAACATCTTCAGTCCCCACCCCTCACTCTCCCACCAACACCAACTCGATGCACGACTGAGCCCCAGCCCAGGTACCACCTCGTTCTGGCTGGTTTGAAGTCGCTGCGTTTCCCTTCACCATTTCTTTGGCAGTGGGGGCTTTTCCCCCACTCCACGTCATTTCCCTGCTCATCTCCGGCTCAGACGAGGCAGGAAACGTATTTTCAATGTATTAATTAAAATGTCTTTGCAGCAGAACATCTGCATGGAGAGTGATAGATCACCGAAGTGTGTGTGCGTGCGTGCGCCGTGCAGGCTCCCAGATAACGCATTGCTTTGCATAATTTATTCCAGCCAGCACAGCAATCATTTTCATAGCCTGTGATCTTCAAGTATGTGATTATCAATCTGTGACCTGGCTCCATGTGACCCAAATGTTAGATGGCTGCAAGATAAACCGGTAAGAGATGCAGGGTTGCTTGGATCTCCATCACCTCTGGCTGAATGGGTTGTACGGGACGAAATAAAACGCTCTGTTTTGTTCCACCCCACCGTGGATCTTCTCAGATATTCATCACTGTCATCTGTTGGGAGGATGGTCTTTGCCAATGCTGCTGTTCAATTTCCTGATTGCTCAGCTCATAGCAGTTTAACTTGAAAGATTATAAGATAAGAAATAGAGATTTCTCAGTCAGTAAAAGGAAACCTCAAAGGCTTTGTCCATCTTGTGTCTGTCATACTTTGTTGCTAGTTTAGCTGCAGAGCACTTGACAGCTACTTGTAAAGCTCTTACTTCCCCCTTTGAAAGAATTGATTGAGAAACATTTAATTTACCCCATAAATGTTTCCCCAAATGTCCTGTGGAGCAGGTGCCTTTCTGGCAGCTGGACCTAAACTGGAGGAATTTGGAGTTTTCTCCACCTGGGGGAGAAAACATGATTTCATCACTGCTTCCCTTTCTTTTGTCATCATCAAACCAATTCTGTTGTTCATTGTTGGTCCTACCTCCCCTGAAAACCACAAACTACCACTGGCATCTGTGGGGTCAGCCTGGCCCTGCTAGTGGCACTTCCTGAGGGGAGATCTTGATGCAGGATTGCACTGGGGTCCATCCATCTGCAGGTACTGCTGCGACTGGAAATGGCAACTGGGAACATACCTCCTGCAACAGACCCATGGTGCTCCCACCTTGGGGTGGGCAGAGGCGGGGGTGGGTGCCCAGCTGCATCACTTTTGGCCGTTGGAATGGGCTGCCCAGGGAGGTGGTGGAGTCACCATCACTGGAGGTATTTAGGAAGAGACTGGATGGGGTGGTTGGTGCCATGGTTTAGTTGATTAGATGGTGTTGGGTGATAGGTTGGACTCGATGATCTCAAAGGCCTTTTCCAACCTGGTTAATTCTATCCTATCCTACCCTATCCTACTCCTATTCTATTCTATTCTATTCTATTCTATTCTATTCTATTCTATTCTATTCTATTCTATTCTATTCTATTCTATTCTATTCTATTCTATTCTATTCTATTCTATTCTATTCTATTCTCTCACTACATCCAAGCCCGTTTAGCTGGTCAAGACATTAATGGGCTAATGGTTAACGTCATTAACCAACACCAGGCGAAGGCTCCCTTAACTGTGCCAAGGGCAGGCGGCTGCTCAGAGCAGCACAATAGTTATGTATAGCCCAAGTAATTATTTCTGTCACATCTTCCTGGCAGGAGAAGACCATTTGTGGGCTGGGTTTCGCTGCCTTCCGCAACACGCGTGTGTCTTATTTATCCAGAACAATGCGCTCAGCAGGATTTCTCTCTCCCCTTTTCCCTTTGAACGTCGTTTCCAGCCCACACGGCTTTTAATTCAGTGAGGTAAATTGAGACTGGGAGGGGAAGCTGCAGAAATTCTCCCAACTCCCATTCTCTGAGCAAAATATTCCCCCTGGCATCTGACGGCATCGCTGAATAGCAGGTCCTTGCCTTCCCAAGGGGTTTGTGAGCCTCAGTGGAGACAGAAGCTATTTTGGAGCGCTGTAGTCACCGCACGGCCAGGGCTCCTTGCGGGACCTGCTGGTGGCTTTGCAGCCTCCCCGGTGGCTCCTTCCTTACCTGGCTACCTCTGAGTCAGCAGCCACATGTGTGCTGTGCTATTTTGAACCTTGTGTCAAGCAAAGGGAAATTACCCCAGCGCTGCCTCCGGAGTCCTGGGGCTGTGGGCTGGTGTGGATGGAGAAGAGTTTGCTCCCCAGACTCTTCTTTCAGGGCTTTGCTCAGCCTTCCTGGAGTCACATAGAGAAGATGCAGAGCTCGGGGGATTAGAGGGCTGGAGCACCTCTCCTATGAGGACAGACTGAAAGAGGTAGGGTTGTTCAGTCTGGAGAAGAGAAGGCTCCAAGGAGACCTAATTGTGGCTTTGCAGTATCTTAAGGGAACCTACAAGAAAGCTGGGGAGGGACTTTTTAGGGTGTCAGGGAATGATAGGACTAGGGGGAATGGAACAAAAGTAGAAATGGGTAGATTCAGGTTGGATGTTAGGAAGAAGTTCTTTACCATGAGGATGGTGAGACACTGGAATAGGTTGTCCAGGGAGGTGGTAGAAGCCTCATCCCTGGAGGTTTTTAAGGCCAGGCTGGATGTGGCTCTGAGCAAGCTGATCTAGTGTGAGGTGACCCTGCCCATGGCAGGGGGCTTGGAACTAGATGATCCTTGAGGATCCTTCCAACCCTAACAATTCTATGATTCTCCTGGGGTTCTGAGGAAAAGGAGATGCACCATGGGAGTCACTCTGAACCCATTTCCAAGTTTCTTCTTGAATATGCTTGTGTTCTTCTGGATCTTTGGTCAACCTTAAGAGAGGAAACTGAGATGGTGATCCCCTCCCTGGAGGGGTTCACTGCCAGGTTGGACAAGGCTTTGAGCAACCTGCTGTAGTGGAAGGTGTCCATGCCCATGGTGGGAGGATTGGAACAAGATAAAGTTTACTTCCAACCCCAAACATTCTATGATTAACCCCAGATGTGTTGTGTTCCTGTCTTCCAGTTTGTCCACTGCTTTCTCCAGTTTTCTTCCTGCTTTTTAGAGTCAAAGAGTCTAAGTGCCCACAGCTGTGAGCTAACCACTCCTGTCTTGTATCTTCACCTACACGTCTCAGCTGCTCTCACCTTTGACCCCACCCCTCTTTGGTCCAAAACACAGCCAGGTGGTCACACACAGGAATCAGTAGCCAGTCTCCCTGGTGTCAGTCAGACTACCACACTGCCACTTCCCCTTGCTGTGCATGTCTTGAAAATGCAGCTTGAAAGCTGTGGTGAGGTTTCCCTGTCTGGGATTCTGCAGCTGTCATCTGTTGTGGGGTTACACAGCCTCGAAAGAAACACTCTGTTTTGCATGGGGACAGCCTCTGAGACTCTTTAATACATGAGTGCTCACTCAGAGGTGTCCTTTCATTTACTGCTTCCACCATCAGCAATCTGTAAAGTTTAGGGTGCCTTAGGGAACCGCTTGCTTTAACATCTTTGCCTTGGAAACGCAGCGGCTGCTTCTGGTGCAAACAGGCATCGGCTGGCCCCCTCCCTGCTGCACTGGAGCACTGCTCGTCCTCTGTCTTGGCTTTCTCCCTCCTCCTTCCTCTTCCTCTGGGTCTACTTACAAAGTGTTTGCCATAACTATTGAAATGGATATAGTGGCAGTTTGGGGAGAAGACGCTGTTTAAAGCTCTTTAATTTAAAGAATGCTAATTCAATCTGCTCCAGCCTCGGATGAGTTATCCAGCTACATGGAAGCCTCTTTCTCTGGGTGTCAAGGGACTCTGCTGAGCCTATGGCCCACAGGGCATCCCACCAAGCAATACAGGGGGAACAGGGAGCTTGCAGGAAGCATGGACACTGTCCCCATGGAGCTGGGATAGTACAGCCCTGAAAAGGGGTTCTCTGAGCCCAACCCCTTCTCCTGCAAGCTCTCCCTTGTCTGTCCTTCTTGGCACCACAGCACAATGGGAAGGTGAGGTGGGACTGTGTTCAGCAGGCAGGGATTGGTGTGAAAGCAGTTGTTTGGAATAATAATGAGAAACTTGGCTACACATCTCCAACCCACAGCTACTGCTGGCCTCCAGCAGGTCAAGTGCTCCAAGGGCTGTAGCTAACCTGTGTGAAAAATTGGCTGGAGACCTCCCTGCAAACCAGGTACTACCTCCAAGACAAGGTGGGTAAATAGCTCTTCAAGCTGCTGGAGGACAGCTCCAGTGAGAAGCTTCAGGGTAATTCCCTGTGTTTAAAAGACCTACCCTGGCCACCATCCCAAATTATTCCTGTCCCGTGCCTGAGTGTGCTCCATTACCTCTCAGGCTGCTCCCTGTGCCATCGCTCTGCAATCTCCCCCCCCACCTCGTGTGATCTTGCAGGATATTCCACCACATTAGCAAGTCCAACTTGTTTTTACTGCCCAGTGTCTCTCTCTGCAATATTTCACTGTCTCCCTGGCTATTATCCTGGCGGCAGAAAGTCCCATTGAAATTCATGGTGCAAGTCGCCCATTTGTTTCCTTTGAGCTTTGCAGGGTTGTTCTATGCAGCTTTATGCATATCATTTTTGCTATGCAAAGTGAGGGTAATGACTTTACCTGCACTCTTTCAAAGCACTGAACAAAGCCTGTCCCCATGCTCTAGTCTGATTTTGGAGTATTTGCTCTAGGGTTTGGGAGGGATGAATCAGAGCTCTTAGGGAATGTGCAATCTGATGCTCTGTAAATAAAAAGAAAGTCATGCTGCATCTACATGTCTCTGAGGCAGGCGTGTGCTCCCTGTCAACCTTGCTTGCCAGGGATCAGCTTCAGAGATGGCTTTGGCAAAGCCAAGTAGCTTCATCTCAGTGACAGCCTTGGAGTAGCATCGCTTGGTTTGGCCAGGGCCACTGACAAGCCTTGAACCAGCTCTGCCTTTTGAGGGACAGATGAGGCCTCTCGTGTGTGACAAGGTGAGACTCCTTTAGCAAAGGGTCACTGGAGATGTCCTCAGATGGACACCAGGAGCATAGGAGAACTGAAGGCACAGCAACAAAGGAAAGGGTTTGCTGGGAAGACTTTCAGACCCAGTCTGACTTGCTTCCACCACCACCCCAAAGGAGACTAAATCTTGGGTACCAATGGCATGGCTTTCACATCTTAAATGATGTCCCCAAATCACAGAAACACAGAATGTCAGGTTGGAAGGGACATCAAGGATCAAATCAGTGACCACTTGTAAAAATGGAGGTCAACATTTCTATGCTTGGGTCTGTGCAGCTTCAAGAAGGGCAGAGACAAGTCTTTTCTCTCCATCCACTAGTGTTTGGGGGTGGCTAAGCACACAGGGTGGATTGTGGGCATTGCCCTGGGACACATGGTTTGAAATGTGTGTTTTGTGGGACCCTGACACAAATTGCAACTTGAAGATTTGATGGCAGGCTCCTTGGTTTGAAAGTGCCCACAACCCAAAAGTGAATCACCAGAGACTTGTGGAAACCACCAAACAAATGTCACTGGAGAACTTCTCATTCCCTTAATGGACAATAAGTGTAAGAGAGGGGGAAAAACCACAGAAATCTTCAAAGAAATTACTGACTGTGAATTGTTCACCCTGTTTGCTCACTTGGAGGTCCTCAGGTGGAAGGCACTATGCAATCTGCACTACAGTAGCATGTCAGAGTATCCAGAGAGGCCCTTTGGGAAGTGTACCCAACCTCTGCTGCACCAAATCCAAGCTCATAGCTGTAGGATCTCTTATGCCTCTCAGGAATTCAGGCATGGTAGGGAGAGTGATCAGCATCACTGGGGAGGAATAGGACCATACCAAGCCCTTTGCCAAACTTGGCTGGTCAATAAAACCAGCATGGTGTGGGGAGGTGTCCCCACTTTGAGAGGTAGTTGAGTAGTTGAGTGTCTGCATGACTGTTCCACTGCCTTCATGGACATCATTTTAGCTGCCAGGCCCAGAAAGTAAAGGTACATCTAGAGGACAAACCAATCCTGAATGTCTGCAGGTGGGAGGCCCTAAGCAGAGCAATTTGTGGTGATCAGCCGCTCTGTACCTGGGCTGTGGGCTGGCAGCAGTCCCCCTGTCCCTCCCACTGACCCCTTTTGCAGACCTAAAATGGACTTCTTCAGAGTTTCAGAGACAAAAAGAAAACCAGAACAAGCAGGAATCTGTAAAAACACAGCCAAGCTGCCAAGCCTGCAGCGGGTGTGCTTTGCAGTGCATGAGGTATGAGGACCCTGAAAAATTGGGGTAATGATGTGCAGTAGTGTTTGTCATCACCAAGGCTGAGTGTGTTAAAGAGGAACGCTCTGAAATGCGGGGCCCAACAGCTCCCAGATGTAAATACTGCCCTTGTTTTCCAAGCGTTCTTTAAATACCATAAGGCCTTAGTCCACTCCCAGCACTAACAGCCCATAAAATGTCAGGTTTTGTTTTCTAATTAGCCTGATGATTTTTAGATAGGATTTGACAACGACAACAAAGCATTCTCTCAGGCTGCAGAACCAAAAATGATCCCTCAGATGGCAGATGGGGAAGTCACCCACAGCCGTGCTGGTGCATCGCCGGGAGCCACACGGCGGTGTCCCCTCCCGTTGCTGGGTGGTGACACAGTGGTGGGGCAGATCTACTCACCCTCCAAGGTGGAGGACACCAGCCAGTCTTGCAGGGATGTTCTACACATTGGCCACAGCAACCCCATGCAGTGCTACAGGCTGGGTCAGAGTGGCTGGAGAGCGGCCAGGCAGAAAGGGACCTGGGGGTGCTGGTTGATGGTAGGCTGAACATGAGCCTGCAGTGTGCCCAAGTGGTCAAGAATGCCAATGGCATCCTGGCCTGTATCAGGATCAGTGTGGCCAGCAGGAGCAGGGAGGTCATTCTGCCCCTGTTCTCAGCACTGCTTAGGCCACACCTTGAGTCCTGTGTCCAGTTCTGGGCCCCTCAGTTTAGGAAAGATGTTGAGATGCTGGAAGGTGTCCAGAGAAGGGCAACAAAGCTGGGGAGGGGTTTGGAGCACAGCCCTGTGAGGAGAGGCTGAGGGAGCTGGGGTTGCTTAGCCTGGAGAAGAGGAGGCTCAGGGAAGACCTTCTTGCTGTCTACAACTCCCTGAAGGGAGGTTGTAGCCAGGCGGGGGCTGGTCTCTTCTCCCAGGCAACAAGCACCAGAACAAGAGGACACAGTCTCAAGCTGCACCAGGGGAGGTTTAGGCTGGATGTTAGGAAGAAATTCTTCATAGAAAGAGTGATTGCCCATTGGAATGGGCTGCCTGGGGAGGTGGTGGAGTCAGCATCACTGGAGGTGTTTAGGAAGAGACTTGATGGGGTGCTTGGTGCCATGGTTTAGATGATTAGGTGACAGCTGGACATGATGATCTTGAGGGTCTCTTCCAACCTGGTCTGGTCTATTCTATTCTATTCTATAAATGTGAAAAGGGGAGATCATGCCCTTCCAACAAGGACTGTGCCCCCTTTTGGCTGGTGAGAGCTCCCTGACATGGCACGTTTTACACATGCCTGTGGCAGGTGCTGCAGGCATTGTCCTTGTGGGAGCCCTGGGTGGAGGGAAGCTGGCTGCAATTTCCTCCACTGTGCAAGGTGGGTGACTGCTGTTATGGGTCTCACCTGGGGGGTTTCAGGTGCTTGTGGGTTTTGAGACACTTGAAGCCATTGATTTTGTGGGGAGAGGAATGGTAGAACCGAATAAATGACTCCAGACCTCAATCTCTTGCTCTGTATGGGGTCCCATGAAGACAGAGTGGGAACATCTGACTCTGTACAGAGGCAGCCACAAGGCTGTCACGTTGCCACCTTGACTTCTGTATTTTGGGGAGCATTTCCCTCTCTCAGAAGACACCAGGTTGGTCACAGCCACTGCGACACCAAGAGAATCCAGAGCTGAGCTCTTCTGTGGGCACTTCACAACTTGGTCCCTGCCCTGAGCAAAGCCAGGTGACACATTGCTCAACAAGGTCACACCATGTTTTAAAGTCGTTGATGTCCTTCTCTAACTAGGCACCTCCCTGTTCTGCACAGACAAATGGAGCACTGCCCAGCCAATGCCAACTGCTTGGCCAGCATTTCCCTGCCAGGTGATGCTACAAAAGGCAGCAGAAGAGCTCTTGTTCCCACACCACATCCACCTTGCTGGGAGAAGCAGCCCATGGTTTATTAACCACTTCACCCTCCTGTACCCCTTGTTAAACTGGCTTGAGACTGCTGAACCTGCTGTGTCAGATGTCATCTTCTGCTGGTTGAGGCAAAGGGCCTGCAGAGGCTCTCCTGACCTGAAACACCTTTCTCACAGCACTCCTCCCACTGTCTGGCATAAATAGATCAGTCAGCCCAGCAAGGCTACGTCTTCTTTTACTCCTTCCTGTCTTTAATAATATTATCACTGTCTGGTTTAGATTTTTACTAAATATAGGGCCAGAGGCTGGGCTGGCATCACTTCCTCCCAGCAGCACTGGAACAGCTTGCTCTGGAGTACTTATTTTATTAATTTATCTTGGTTTGCAAAGTTGTTTGATTGCACCAAGACTTTCCACCACCCCACTGGCCTGGCAGCTGATAGGAATGATGCTGCTTTAAAGCCTGTCCTGGATCCAGGGGTGAGACTTGAGGCTAGAGGGCACTGCCTCTCCCAGAGCAGTGCTGGGGAGTGAGGTGCTGTGTGCCAGTGGGCAACAAATTTGTGAGGAACATTTTGCAAACCCTCCCTCTCCTCATTGCTGATCTCCATAGGTGAAGACCTGCAGTGTAACACTGGACCACTGGCATCCCCATCCCTTCCAGGAGGATCTTGTTCCAGCTGCTAGGGGCCAGATCCATCTCTGGAGCTGGCACAAATCTGCAGCGTTTCTTGCTGCCCCAGGGTGTGTGTGTGGCACCAAGGAGGAGGCTGCAGCCTGGGACACCCTGCTCCTGGCACCAGGAGGGACCTGGACATGTCTTTTTCCTGCCCAGGGTAATGTGACCCCTCACTGATACAAGCCCTGGCCTCAAGAGCCTTCTCCAGCAAAGAAAGCCTCCCCAGGAAGATATTCGACCCCAGAGCTACCCTCATGGTGGGCCCCTGCCTGTGTCATGTCACTGCCTCTGTGCATTTATTAGTCTAAAGACATTTCAGTGGGATGTCCTTGACTTTAGGGCATCCCATGGAACACAGGAGAAATGGTATAACACTGCTCCAGGGAGGAAGGGGTCTCCTGTCATTCAAGGGCATGAGCTTAGATGGTGGTAGGGACAGGGAAGAGACAGGACAAGGGGAATGGGAGAATCTCAGAGCAACCAGCTCATATAGAGACCAAGTCCCACAGCCACCCCAGTAGGTCAGGAGCCAGATTAGGGCTGTGGAGCAGAGGATCCTGAAACCCTTCTCCCTGTTCCATCTTCTCCATCATGCAGGGGTGTCTCCTGTGCTTCCATGGGCACTTCCCCAGGGCTGTGTGTCTAACACAGCTGAGCAATGCACCAGAATGCCAGCTGCTGTTTGGAGAGAGGCCACAGCTTGCCTGTTCCCAGACTGTTTCCCAGCTCCATTACTCCACACTTCAGGTTTTTTGGCTATGACAGCATTGTTGCTATTAAACTGAAAGGAGTGAAATTCCTCTTCTGTACCCCACTTTCACTGTCTCCTCTGCTGCCTCCTTGCAAGGCTGCAAAAGGGACTCTGAGAGATGGTTTTGGAGATGGCATAAGACATCTTGGACCATCACAAGAAATGCACTGGCCAGTCTTTACCTCAAATGACAGCACCTGGGGAGAGAGAAGAGCACACTCATTCCAAGGGCTGGCTCAGTGCCAGCCACACTTTAACTAGCCTGAAGTTGTGTTGTTAAAACAGCATAACCCCACTCCCAGCAAAACTGGGAAGGTGGGATGGCAGTTTCTGTGTCAGGCAAGGGGTGGTGCAGAAGCTGGGAAGCCTAAGGGGCTGTGGGCAGGGTTTTTGGCCCAGCCCCATTGCTGTCCTGGCTCTCCCATTTGGCTTGCCCCAGCCCCTGTGTTCCTAACGTCACTTTGTGCTGGCAGGCTGAGCCCAGTTTGGCTCATGGAGGTTCAGGTTTGGTGTGAGAGGTGTGGGGGGGTGAGCTGTTATGCACACATGGGGACACACAGAGGTGTTCACATGTGCATAAATAAGCCACCAGCACCCCACCCCTGCTGCCACCAACTCCTGCACCCCTTCCCACAGCCCCAGTGCACAGGTACCCCTGCAACATGGAGACATCCCCCACCACACTCATCCCTACACCCCCAGGGTATTCCCACGCAGTCATCCACACAGTGGCAGGTAGATAGCCCTGGCGTGCACACTCACACCCTCACAACCCCCAGCACACTCCGTCCATCCCTCCCTCCACCAAGTGCCACAGACACAGAGTGCCACACACTGAGTGGTGTCACTCAGAGTAAAACACTGTGACACACATGCAAGTGTCTCACACAGTTACACACATGCAAGTGTCTCACACAGTTACACACATGCACAGTGTCTCACACAGTTACACACATGCAAGTGTCTCACACAGTTACACACATGCACAGTGTCTCACACACAGACAAGTGCCACACGTGGTGTCACACGCAGCTACACACACGCAGCATCTCGGAGTCAAGCACATGCGAATGCCATTGCCAGTGTCACACACACAGGTATGCACACACAGTGTCACGCAGTGTCACACACACGCACGTGTGCCAGCAGGGCTCTCCCAGCCAAGCCGCTTATCGCTCCATGCCGTGACAGTGCAGCTGGACCCAGGCAGGTCGCACAGAGCCCAAGTAATCCAGGCTGAACCGAACCGGACTGTGCCGAGTCGAGCTACACCCAGCCGTACCGGACCGTGCTAGGCCGAGCCGAGCTGCACCGCACACCTCCGCCAGAGCTGCACCGCCTGGCCCCGCACCGCCGAGCCGAGCCAAGCCGTGCCCATCCCATCTCAGCCCAGCCCAGCCGCTCCGAACTGATCCGTGCCTATCCCATCCCAGCCGCGCCGAGCCGATTCGTGCCCGTTCCAGCTGGTCCGTGCCCATCCCAGCCAAGCTGAGCCGTGCCGATGGGAGCCCCCCGGGCCTGGCATCGCTGCCCGGCACCGCCTGCACGGGCAGAGCTCTCCGCCTGACGCAGTGAGGAGCTGCAGCCCTTCTCTTCTCGGAGGCCGGCTCCAGCGCTGGGATTTGCTTGGCTCCGGCTGCGTTTCCCTGCCCGCCTCCTGCCCCCGGCCCGCCCGCCTGGAAGGGCGCAGGGAGCCGCTAGCCGCGGGTGCTCCCGCCGCCCATCACCGCGCCTCGGGGCTGGGCGCGCCGCCGAGCGCCGGGAGCCGCCGCCGAAGCAGGTAGGTGAATCCGCAGCCCCCGCCGCAGCACGCCCGGTCCCCTCTCCCATCCTCGGCCCTGGCCCCGATCCTGGCCTGAGTCCCCCGCCCCGGCCCTGCGTCCGATGCCAGCTCGCACCTGCCCCCGCGGCCCCCGCCCCTTTGTCTCCACTCCGCGGCGGCAGCCGGCTCTGCCCGGGGTGCCCCGAGTGCCCGGCGTGCCCCCGGGAGCCCGCCGAGCCCCGCACAGCTCCTGGTGGCCGCTCCGTGTCGCCAAACTTTTGGCGGCTGCAGCCCGGGTTGGGACTTCGGCGGGAGGGGACGACGGGGCAGGCGGCGGGGGGCAGCGGGGAGCCCTCCTCCCCGCGGCGGGGGGGTCCCCAGGCTTGGCTGGGGCCGCTCCTGCTGCCCTTTAGCCCCAGGTGCGAGCGGGAGGTCGAGCCGGGAGCGGCTCCTCCCGGTGGGGTCGCGGGTGCGGAGCCGAAGCAGCCCCTCCGGGATCTCGGCCGCTGTCCCCCTCTGCTTGCCCATGGAAGATGCCCGCTTCGGAGTGTCCCCGTCGCCTCCGAGCCAGAGCATCCCTGGGGGCTGTTTGGAGGGTGGTGGTGGTGGGAGTGGGTGTGTGTGTTCCGCCGATGCAACTGTTGCCTGCGGGAAGCCCCCATGTTCCGGGGTGCCGCGGGCAGTAGTGTCTCCCCGCGAGAAAAGGGGGTTTCCCCCCGCATCCCTTCTCTGCCGCACAGCGCACTTGGGGGGTGGGGTGGCTCTCACCCACTTCCCCAGATAACCCCGGCAGCCCCGGGCCTTGGGTGGAGGCTGTGCTAAAGCCGCTCCTGGGCTCTGTTCCCCCTGCCCCCCACAATTCCTTCTGCATTCCCACGCTGGCAGTTTTGGACCTGCCTCCCCACATGCATTCCTTCAGCGGCTATTTCTGTCCCCGCGAAACGTGCCGCACATAGAGCTTTAATTAAAGAAAATTAGTGGAGGAGGGCGACGGTGGCTGGGAGGGAGGTGACCGTGCTCCGGTGAAGGGGGGGGGGCGGCACTGCATCCAGCCGAGGGCAGGTTCCCCGGCTCGGCCGCTCGTCCTTGCCCGGTGCGGCTGATGGCTTGCGGGGGGCAGGTGTCTGAGTTTGAGAGGCTTTCGCTTGGTTGTTTTTGGGTTTGTTTTTTTTTTAAAGTGGGGGGACCGGAGCCGGGAGCGTGTTCCTGCCCGGTGGGTGTGTTGCAGTTTTAATTATAATGACAGATGTTGCTGTAAAGTTCCGTCTCAGTTCTCAAATTCAAGCTGAGCCCGGAGGACCGGCGCACTCGCACCCCAGCTGGTGGGGCCGGTGCTAAACCGCGGCTGGGAGTTGCCCAAGAAATTTGATTTTTTTGGTTGCACTTAACTGAAGATGAGCCGAGGACGGGGGTCAGCGGCACAAGGGGTGTCCCATCTGCTCCCAGGCATGTGGCTGAGACGCTCCCCTTCTTCCCTGGGGAGGTCCGTGTAGGTGTTGCCAGCGAGGCGGTCCCCTTGTGCCCAGTGATGCCAGGGCAGTGAGGGGGTAGACAGCCAACAACCAGCCCAAAGCCCTGGCGGTCCCCAGCATCCCCATCCCGCTCGACGTGGCAGCTGAACCCAGTTGGCAGCAGAGTCGCGGTGCTGGGGACACGCCAGCACGTCAGGATGTGTCGCCCCTCCATCCCGCACCCTTCCTTTCCTCCTGCAGCTCTTCCTGGCTAGAAACCTCTACGTCCCCGCTCATCCCTGCCTTCCCGGAGCCAGACGGCCCCGGGGACCGCGATGCTGCCCACATCCAGGCTGCGATTTGCAGCCCCGATAAAGCCCAGAGGGAGGATGGCGAGGGACGGGGTGACACGCACAGCCGTATCAACAGGCTCCCCCGGGGGCAGATGAAGCGGGGCCGCCGAGCTCCGCCGCTCACGCCTTCCCCAGGCAGGGACTCGCCGCCTCCCGTCAGCTCCGTCCGTTTGGGTGCCGGTTTGCATCGTATTAAATATTTAGAACTTTGCAGCGGTGAATAAAGCGATCGGTAACAGAAATTGATGGCAGCGTTAAAAAGGGGGTGGTACCGCCTGTGGAAGCGGAACGGTTCCACCGGTGAGCGGGCGGGACCCTATGGGGAGTATTTTTAAGGCATTTCACTCCAATTGACGGTTTCTCGCTATGAAGGCTCTGGCAGCTCCCAAATCTAGGCGCTGCTCTTCAAATTTTCGACGTTGTTTTTAAGGGGAAAAGAGAGTTTTTTTCCGCCCTAACTGGGTTGATAGAGTAACCCACTGGCTGTGCAGAAAGGAGGCAACCGCCCTGAGTTTAGCACCCAAATACCCCTCCCGCCCCTCCGATACCTTAGAACTCTCCCAGACCCCTCGGGTTTGCCCCAACCTGGCGGGGTGTACAGGCAGTAGGAGGGCAATGGAGGGACTCCCGTCCTGCGGAAGAAGGCTGGGGTAGGGGTGTACTTTGACCGGTGAGCTGGAGGAGTCAGGCGAGTCCTTCTCGCAGCAGGGATGGAGGGAACCGGACGGGGAGATCGGTGGCTGGTCGGTCGGTCGGTCAGCCGCTCCTCTCCCAGCTTGAGTCAGCGCTTTTCTAAACGACGGGGATGGGGCAGCGCTCTGCCGAGCGGGATGCGGTCCTGCGCGGGTGCGGAGGCAGTGGCAGAGAGGGAGGAAGGATAGACTGTGAGGAGGGCGAGCAGAGAGGAAAAGAGGGGTCGAGGGTTTCCCCAAGAGGGCCAGGAAACTGAGGAAGGGCCGGTTGGGAGTGAGAGGCGATGAGCAGCGGCATGTCGTGGGCTGATACGGGCGGGGGACAGCATGGAAATCCCTGGGGGGGAGGGGGGTATCTGAGGCCGCGGTGACGGGCGGCAGAGCACACCTGTACCCCCAGGGCTGGTCCGTGCCGTGCCCACGCCCGTCCCTGTCCGCGGCCCCCTCCCTTCCCCCCGTCCCCCTCCCCCCGCTTCCTTCCCCCGCGCTGGGGGACGGTCCCACGTCCCGGCGCTGCCCACGCGTGTCCCAGCCCGGTGGCCGCTCCGGGGCTGGGGCAGCGCCGCTCTGTGACAGCAGAAAGTGGCTGGAAAGGGGCGAGGCGTCACACGCTCTGCCTCCGGGAGGCAGGGAAATGCTGAGGGACCGATGGGAAGGCATGAATGAATGAATCTCCATAAAGAGCCCCAAGCAGCAGGGAGAGGGAGAGAGGAGGAGGAAGGAGGAGAGGAGGAGGAAGAAGAAAAAGAAGAAGAGCCAGAGCAGAGCAGGCGGCAGCAGACGTGACGCCGGCAGGTAAGGAGGTGCCGGTGGCCGCACAATCCGGCGGTGCCCGGGGCTGGCAGGTTGGGGGGCACAGTCCAAGGTGGGGGGGGAACCAGGAGCTAGCGGGACATCGCGTGGGGCTGTTGTTTGGTGTTTTGGGGGTTTTGCCTTTTTTTTTTTTTTTTTAAGAGGAGATGTTTCCTTCCTGCCTCTTTACAAAATGTGAGACTCCCCGAACTTCCCACGACTGTCCCCCCGGTACTGCTGCCCTGCGTCGCGGCGTGAGCCCCTTTCCCTGGGTAGCCCACTCTGGGCAGGAGGAGCTGGCTCTGCTTGGCTCGGCCCGGCCGGGCTGAGCTCGGCGCTGCATGCTGCGGCGGGGCGGCAGCAACTCGGCGGGGACCGGAACCGGCGGCCAGCCCTGCCCCACACCGGGGCATCCCAGACCCGGACTTAGCACACCCCCTGACCATAGAACTGCCTTGGCCTGGCGTCTGGATTTACCCGACCCGGGGCATCCAGCTTCTGCTCTGGCCCTCTTTACTTTGAGAGAGGTTCACTGGGGAGCTGTTGTCCCTCTGATCTCCATCCCCTCTGCCACTCCTTGCCAACTGTGGTTACGTAAGGCAGAGGAGCTTGCAGCCGGCGCTAACATGGGCCAAAACCATCAGGATCTCACCCAGGGATGCCCAGAGCTGATCCCAGCTCTGCTCTCCATCCTCTACCTCACTTGGTAGTCACCCTGCAGCTTGCCTTGCCTGCTGCAGTGATTGTGTGTGCGGGTCATGCAGGAGAGCAGCCGGGGGGGACAGGTACCCACATACATGCACTGGCACACCCCCTGCCCTGCCCTGCAGCCAGCGCTTTGGCTCCTGCATAGAGCTGCCCTGCACTGATGCTGCTTCAGTGTGTGTAGCCCTTGCTGTGCACACCCATTCCACGGAGCAGCCTTGCTCCTGCAGATAGGTCCACTCCAGAGTGATGCACGTTAGAGGTGTTTGCACATAAACACACTGTGGTAGGCAGCACATGGGTCATGCACTTACACACACATGGGCTAGTGCACACTGTGGGTGCTCACCAGTGCCAGCACAGGACTGTGTGTGCTCTCTAAGCCCAGGCAGGGAGCTGTTGGATGGAGCTGGCTCCCCTCTCGCACCGGCTGGGAAAGCTGCAGGCCTGGCAGGGCAGCCCAGCTGGCTGCGGTGGGCAGCTCTGCGGCTGCCCATGGCCTTCCCCTTCCTGATCGAGGTGCTCCAAGCAGGGATCAATAATGCCTTTCTGATTGGCTTCAATTCTTCATTCAAAGTAGTCTCTGCATTAGGACTTGATTTTTCTCCCCTTTGACTCCCATCCAGATTAGATTGTGAATTTGGCTGATTTCAAGCAACTGGGGGAGGGAAGAGTCATACAGTGAGTGAGAGAGAACTGAAATATCCTACAGGATCCCCTGGAGGGGAGAGAAATCAGGTCTAGATAAGAGCTTGTTCTCCCTGTCTGGCTAATGCTTTCCTGTTTGATGATCAGAAAACAGAGATCTAACCTCTCACCAGGACAGCTTAACTACGAAAGGTCAGGCTTTTGCTTTGTTTGAAGTGCAAGGTTTATTATTACGAGCTATGGATTATTTATTTCAGTTCTCCCATCATATGCTACATATAGGATTTCACAATGCATGTAAACAGAAGGATGTGGCTAGGGCTTCAGAGGCTTCTAAGTCAAGCTTTGGATGTAGTATTAAGGTTGGAGAAGCTGTGACAGGTACAGGATGAGTGGCCCATACCCCAGAGAGCTGAGTGCTGACCCGCCTTGCAGGGTCTCAATCTCATCCTTGGGCAGTTTATTCCAATGCTTCTTTTACCTGTGCATGTGCTGGGGACAAGTGAGCAGTTATGTCAGTGGAGCTCTGTGCTCCAGAGGGACACAGAAAACAGCAGCCAGGCATATTGCAGCCACATTGGTCCGGGTGAAGTTTTTTTGCTGGCTGCTCCAGGGCCAGAGTTTCACACCAAGAAAAGCTGCAGCAGCACTGGCAGGTGCTACGCCTCCAGGAGAGCAGTGACATCTGGGGCGGCAGGCACTCAGTGTGAAGAAAGAGGAGAAAGAGAATGAAACAATGTGTGAGGTGTAGTTTGGCTGCTGGAGTGGTAAATGTATGCACAAGGGTCATTTGGGTCCTGAAATGTCGCAGTAAAGCAGTATCTAAGAAAGGAGTTGTAAGAGTTAGCTCTAGGTGAGGGGGGCCCTGGAGCCTCCTTGCAGCAGGAGGACCTGGGGCAGGAGGGTCTGGAAAGGGCGGCATGGGAGTGCAGGATGTGTATCAGTTTGTGTAAGGGAGTTAGAGGGACACAGGGGAAGGCTGGGGAGGTGGAGGTGGGAGCTGGTGTGGCTGTGACACCAGCCTGAGAGAAAGCTTGCATCTGTTTAAAAACCCCTAAACCCTAACAGTCAGGGGAGGCTTACAGTCTGTCAGTTGGGTCTGGTTTCTGCACTGCCTGGCATGGTTCCCTATGTAGTGTAAGGTTCAAGGTGTAATTCAGGATGACCCAGTGGCCGGAGAACCACGGATCACCAGGAAAGCTCTCTGCAAGTGGAACTGTGGGCAGCTGCCACGGGAAGCAGAGCATCCCACATCCCTGCCCTAGGAGTCTGAGCATGTTCTTCCAGCTGGGGAGAATTGGCTGTCTCAAGATGTCATCCAGACCCATCACCTCTGTTCCTGCTGAGTGGGGTCCTGCCCAACTTGGGGGACCAACCCCTTGGGCGTTTTGTTCACATGCACACATGTTGTATGCACCCAGGGCTTCAGAGGAAGAAGTCAAATGAGCATAACCCAACTGGCTTCTCCCCAGCTCTCCCTCTTTTGTGTTTAGGGGGAACCAGAGGCGCAAACTCCAAGGTCTGGTGTGGTTTTTCCCCTCTCCTCCATTTCAGCATTTCTATGGGAGCTGGACAAGGGCAATCTCTGTAGCTCACTTGGATTTTACATCAGCAGGAAGGAGCGTATGGAAATGTGTGTGTTCCACTGTATCAGCTGCTATCAGCTTTTAGCTTTATTACAGTAAGTGCAGAGTTTTTTGTGGGCCAAACTCATTCATTGGATTTAATGGACTTCAACTGCAGGCACATTTGGCAACTTGTTTGTGTATATCTTTGTAAAATGGACAGGCAGAGATAATAAAATTTTATACTTCATATGGCATCTCTCAGGGAAAAGTTTTCCAATATGCTTTGTAAACAGCAAGCCTATTTTGCTACAGCATAGGCTCATATCTAAATGCAAGGCTCTTTAGTGCTGCTGCTTTCCCTTTCCTAGAACTATATACCTGTGGGTGAGCTTGGGTTTGCCTGTGTTATTTTCTCACGCTGCTTTCCTTGCAGATGCCTACAGAGGTTTTAAGCACGTTCACTGCATTCCTTTCTTTCTTTTGGTGCATTTGTACGTCTCCCTAGGAACGCAGCTGTAGTAAGAACCGTAAAGTCTGGCTGTGAAGGGCTCAGGAGGAGGAAAGAATAATGTATGTAAAGCCTCTTGCTAAATACCCAAAGCTCTACTAAACTGCCCCAGCTGCAAATGCATTATCTTGGGACCTCGCACAGGTAGAACATCTGCTCTGAAACCTTTGAGGGACTGACTTTTCCTCCCTGCTGTTTGCCTCTGTTGCTGGGGTCTGAGGATATCAGCCTGTCAAGCTATCCTGGGCTGGGCTTAGATCCTGCTTGTGCTGGGCCTTTCCTGCTGTAACAGGGAACAAAAGCACATTTATTAGAATAAACCTTTATTAGAATAAACCAAACCAGGTTGGAAGAGACCTTCAAGATCGTGTCCAACCCATCAACCAATCCAACCCACCAAGCTGTAGAAAAAAGAGGAAGTATTTCTAGAAGATAGATGTGTTTATTTTTAATGAGGTATTTGGGGCTTTTTGTTGCTATTGAATTGGTTTTGGTGTGGTTTTTTTTGTTGTTGCTGCTGTGGCTTGTGTTTGTTTGTTTTTTTTTTCCCCCTGGCTCTAAACAAATTAGATCCACACCTGTGGCTACTGGGCATAGGGTGGGGAAGTGGTTGATGAGCTGAGATAATTTGTTGCACAGCTTTGACTTATCACATGGTCATTAGTGCCCCATATGGAGCACCTGAGTGTGTGTGGAATTGAGGGGAGAGGATTAAGGCGTGCAGGATAAAGGTGGAACGCTGGTGAGTGACTCGAATGTAAATCGCTCTGGAGATGCTGATGGCATTAAACCAAATTGTGGGTACTGAGGTATGAGATGTATGTGATGCCAAAGGAACCCTAAAATGTATTTATATCCCTGCTTGGGGGTTTGCTGGGGTTTCTAAATAATGCACTAATTCAATTACACATCCTTAAGTAGTGTTTGTTCGAATTGGAGCAACATCATACATTTACTTTTACCACCTCTAATTCTGCTGGTGTGGTGGGTTTCAGTTTTTGACTCTTTCCCCTCTCTGCCTTCTGAGACCCATAGCACTCAGCTGTGATGCTCATGCCACGAAGTGCAGCTTCTTTGGCAATACCAGTGTTCCAGATGATGAATATTTTTATGCTCACAGGCTGAAGAGGGCTGACCTGACCTTGTAATTGGAGAAAGAGGGTGGGGGGAAAAAGAGCCTGGTGGCTCCTGTGAAATGCTGTACAGCATCCTTGCCTGCTAGAGCAGGGTGATTAGCAGCAGGTGCAGGATCAGGTCCTTTTGAGCTCCCCAAGCTGGGGGATTTAGTTGCTTTTTCTTCTCTGGAAACTCAGTGTAGTTGCAGGGACGAGTACTCCCTGTCTCTCTGGGGTGACTGCAAGCACACAGAGGTGCTCATCTCTGCTGCTGGCACCCAAAGCTGCTCATGGATAGGGAGGCAGAGGGTGATGTGTGTCACCTAGGGGGGTTTGTGTCTGCTTCTGTCTGGGAGGAGTCGGGAGATAACACCTTTAATGCTGTGCCCATTACCGCTTTGTCTTGAAGGAAGATGTGCTCTGGAGAGCTGTTCTCAGGTGTTTGCTCCTCATCTTCTCCTGGAAAGGAAAGCTGGGTCAGGGGCATGAGTACAGGGTGGAGGCTGGTGGCTAGGGCTCTGGACCTCTGCACAAGCCAGTTTTGGGGTTAGCACTTAAATAAACCAACAAATATACTTATTATATAAGACATAGGATGGTAATGTATCAGGGAGCCTAAGGCGAGCCAAGACTGCTCCTCCCAAGCCATGCCTTCCACTGGCAGATGAATGCCTGTCCCAAGTCTGCAGCAAGCAGGGTGGATTTTCCTACCTCTTGCCCCATTTCTTCCTTTTAATCATTGCTTCTGGCTTTGCTTCTCTTCTCCACCCTCTGCCCACGCTCTCCTCTTGCTCAGAGGCGAGCGGTGCAGGCTCGAAAGCCTCATTCATCACGGTGAGGCAGGGGCAGCCGCCGCCACTCCGTTGATTGACTGTGCTGGTGAGTGGATTTCAAATCATTATGCTTCTGAGACAGCTTTTAAATATGATGAGATGAAGATCAAGCCTTGTAAAGAGGGTGTCCCCAGCCAAGGAATCCCATGTGGCTCCTGGTGCCGGTCTAGGGGAGACCCCAGTGCTCCGGACTTTGTAGGTGTCCCTGCCAGAGTCTGGAGCTCTCTGTGACAGTGAGACGGGAGTGGGCAGGCAGCTGCTGCCAGAGAATTAAGTAGAAATATTTCACTGTAGGAAAGGCTTGTGTAAAGCCATCCATCTGCTGTCTATCTACTGCTTTGCATGAATTAATGAGCTGATTGATCAGGAAACCCTTGCAGCAGGTAGGTTAGGTAGATGATTTCTGCCCTCATCTTACAGGTGGGGGCAACTTGGAGGTACAAAGTTAAGGTTTCCAATTTGTATTTGTTTCCTTTGTTCTTCCCCCCCCCTTTTTTTCTTTTTGCTGTTAGTGAATGCCACAGCTAAGACATTTGTCTGTGTCTTGCTTTGCTGATTGATCAATCTGATTCTGGATGCTTTTTGGCTTCAGGAGCAGCTGTGGGAGCTTGCCATGGCTGTAGCTCAGCCCTGGAGACTCTCAGCTCAGGATCTGATCTTCCAGTGTGATTGAGGCAAAACAGCACAGTTTGCTGTGGCTCTTGGCTGTGATGTTTGATAGAAACAGTGTCTTCTCTTTCCTCTGGATAAGACAAACTCTGTCTGTTTCTAACAACATTTGGCTGTTTCACACACCTTCCTCTCGCTTCAGCCTTCACCAGGCAAAGCTTTCTGTAAGCATCCTCATGTTCCTCAGAGGAACTCTCCTGGCCACCTGCAGCTTGCAGAGTCTGACTGCTGATGACTGGATGCATGGAGCATCTCTCTCCTCCTTGCTGCAATGAGCACAGCTTTTCAAGAACAGTGCCTTAAGCAGAAGTCACTCCATGGCCCCAAAATCTATCAAAGGAAATGACAGTGGCTGTAAGCATTAATCATCCAGTATCATTACAATAAAGTTGTTGCAATAGAGCATTGTCAAAGGATAAATGACTTCAGCTCAGTGTTGGCTCCATTAATGCTGGTGGTTTGCTGAAGTATTTTAGCAGGAGATGGTAACTGCATGGCTCTTCTCTTTCCTCTCCAGACTGTGCAGCTGGTCAGTTTGATCACAAGGAAAAAGCCTGGGGCAGTGGAGGGGCTGACATAGCTTCTTGCCATGACTGTGCTGAGTTTGTACCTGGCCCTGCTTGAGTCAAAGCAGGAGAGTCTGTAGCAGCACTGAAGGGACATTTCCTACCCATCCCTCTAAGCTCCCATCACAAAAAGGGTAAAGTTGTTAAGGCTCTGCCAAAAGGCAATGGTTTTAAAATCAACAAGTTCTTGAACCTTTCATTTAAGGTGTAAAAATAGCTGCTTCTGCTTTGTTCCTGCCCCCGATTTGGCTTGGAAACAAACCTTGTAACCTTTGTTCTGGTTTTGCCTCTCCTCAGGGCGCAGCAGGCACAAACGATGTGGGCAGATGCAGTGAGTGTGATGGACAGGGCTGGCAGAATGAGGGATGTGACCACTGGTGTCACCGAGCTGATTGACTCCTGGGGATGGAGGGACACACTGTGCTAATGTCACTTCCAGCCACCTTCTCCTGGGAAGGCAGTGCTGAGCAGTGAATTGCAAGGTCTGGTGTGTGGCCCAGGGGGATGGAGAGCTGCTGGAAGTGGCTTTCTGTTCAAAATCCAGGAGTGCAAAACTATCTTTTGTGGTTTATGGCATCATTGAACTTTTATGCTGCCTGAATTTGAGCCTTTGTGCCCAGAGGCTGTGGGGAGCTGGCCCGTGCTAGGAAAAGGCTGTGCTTTGCAAACTGTGCAGCAGAGCAAGACACTGAGGTGAGAATAGGATTGAGCTGTGCTGTGCAGACAGGTAGGACTGAAGCTGTGGGGTGCAAACAGGCCAGGTGGGAATGGACACCCAGCTGATCCCATCCTGTGTTGCTCACCTGGGCTGGCTTCTATTTGCCTTGCCCAGGGGAATAATGCAACTGCTTCTAGAGAGCATCTACCAAGCAGAGGAGGAAAAGGAGAACTTCAGTGAATCAACATGTTTCACGAGCTGTCCCAGCTCACAAAGCAGAAGCAATCAGGCTGTAGAGTTTGTGTAACTGCTTCACATTTAAAGAAAGAAAGGGAAGTAAATCTGTGGGATGCAGTTCTTGAAGCTCATGCAATCACTTAGGTTGGCAAAGACCCTTAAGATCATTGAATCCAACTGTAATGCTTGCAAGAGAAGGGAACATCTTCCCCATCCAAGTCCAGAGGAGTCTGTTGTGTTGTTTTGCTGTGCAGTCAGTTTGTTAATATTGAGCCTCACTAATGGTATTGCAGAAAAGTCCTCTCCTGGAGTAAAATCCTTTCCAGCTGCCAGGTCGGTTGTAGGTCCTCTATTTCTACACAGGCTTTAAGAAAAAGCCCCTAACTTTCTGCATGGCCTTTCTTCCTGTTTCCCAATGAAGAATAACTATTCCTGCTCTGATTATTAACTTGGTAACAAAACAGCCTTTGTGACAGCATCGTGTTGCGTAGTCCTTAGCTCCATAGACGCTGGAGCACTCTCACTTGTGCTGGTGGACAGAGTAAGACACTTCAGTCTGGCTGGGTTGGAAAGTAAGTGTGTTTCACTTCTTGAGCTCCCTTGTGTCCCCATTTGTTTTGAAATGCTGTTGTCTTTATCTTCAGCAGGCAAAATCTGCAGTGGTGTTGCAAATCCTGACTTTTCTTCTGGGGGTTAGGTTGTAAGCAGCCCCTTGGGGCCAGGGCTTGTGGGGTTCCTTGCAGCTGCTGAGTTACAAGTGACCTACTCTTCTGCAAATTGTGTGCAAAGAGCTGGCTGTGGGGACCTGATGGTAAACAGCCTTCAAAGCTGGTCAGGCTCTCTGGCCATCTGAGAGCCCTTTCTTAGCTGCATGGGGAATCACGCCAGGAGAGCCGGCAGCTACGTTCAGTAGGTAAACCTGGAGGTGAAGTGACGTGCCCTGGGTTACCTGAGGTATTGGTGCTGGAGCCTTTGCTGGGACCAAGTCCTTTGGCACCTGCTTCTGCTCTAACTCAGAGACTTATTTCCTTCCATTGTCCTTAGTTTTGCAGCGCAAGGGAAATTTTGCTTAATTTTAAACCTTCTCCTAAGTCTTGGTGACGGCAGATTGACGCAAGCCTGTGCTGGATCAGGGCCTGTTCTCTTATGCATATGGATGTGTACACAGCTGTAAGTGGTTTTGCTTCTTTAGGCTTCTGCAGTCCAAGGAAAGAGCTCTTCCCTCCCTGCCCACAGGTGTGTCAGCTCTTCCCCTTGCACCACGGGCAGCAGTCTTCAATCCCCTGGCCTCCAAGGTGAGGACCTGGGGATCAGTTTGGTGAGAAATGTTGGCTGCTTTAATCATTCATTGCCCATTGGGTTTGCTAATGAAGTTGAGGGGTGTGTGTAAGCCTCCTGGGACACTCAGGAGCTGGGCATGGCAATGAGATGAAAGCCCAAGTGTTGTGGTAGGATCTCCCATGGACCGTGTGAGCTGGGAACTTCCTCCCAGCCTGGTGCTCTTGGTGGTTATGAGAACATTGGTAGAGAATTACTTGTTGATCATGTCTTGTCTTCCAGAGCTTGCTCTGGACCTTGCATTTACTGCTGCATCACCACCAGCTAAAATGTGTCTGCTGCCTTGGGAGTGAGAGCAGCAGCAGCATGAAACAGGTTGGATTGGGTGGTATTCATCTCACTTGGAAAAATGCAGATAGGAAAGTTCATGCTCTGCATCTCTTCTGGTTTGTGACATCCCTTTGGCCAGATCATAGCTCAGATGCTTGCTCAGGAGAGAGTGAAAGGTTCTTCTTCCTTGCTTTGTAGCATCTGAGCTTTCCTAGAGGTCTCCATCCATTTATCAGCATGGACTGTGCTCATGAAGCACTGAGATCATCCTGATGAAACTGCAAGTGGAAGAGATTTGAAAAACAAGCCCAAACCCAACAGACCAAGTAGTGGAAAGAGCAAGTCAGCCTGAGTCAGCTGACAGCAATTCCATCTTATTTAAATTAAAAAGGATAGTAATGTAAAAATCACTTGAATATTTCATCTGTGGAAGAGCCCTGAACCAGTTTGCATTAGGTATGCATGTGCAGTGCTTGAGCAGGGATGGCAGCAGAGTCCATCCTCATGTGAGGGGAAGTGGCTGTGCCCCCTCCAGCTGCCAGCTGGCTGGAGGGGTTTGATTAAAACCTTTTATTTAGGCAGGGGACTCCTTTTTGCCCTTTGATCAGTGAAAATTATTGGTGCCTTAACAGGTTGGGTCTGGCCACCTGGAAGCGAGGGCCTCATCCTGCCCCTCTGTGATTTCTGCCTGCTGGGTGCCTGGTGACTCTGGAGGATGCTCAAAATAGCCCCAAATCACAGCTATGTCTACCCAACCTTGTGGAGAGGGATGAGGTCACTGGTGTAACTGGGAGGAGAATTTGTCCTTCTAGCTATAAAAATAGCTCTGTCTTCTATAATGGCATTTTCCTTGGGGCAGCCCAGGAGCTTGCAGGAGTGTGCAGCCCAGTTGAGGCACTCCTGAGTGGGAAGGGGCTGCCAGGACCCTCCAGTTAATCCCATTTCTAAGCCACATTTGTCTCTCAAAATGAACCAAACCAAGCAAATGAAACCAACACCCAAACAACAACAACAACAACTCTGTGGATTTATCCTTCCTCCCCAAAATATTTAATTTCCCTGGCTTTCTCTACCCAGGTTGAAGATGTTCCCTCTGGAAAATGTTCTCTGATATCACTAAATAGGATTCTGTAATCTCCAGCAGCTAAGGTGTTTAGTTTGGCTCTGAGGGTGGTTTATTATTCTTATTCTTATTTTGATCCTGCCTCTGCCCATCCTTACCAAAGTGCAGGGCTCCTGGCTTATCGCTGCCGAGTGCTGCGAACGCCAGAGCTGTGTGTACATGAGCAGGGAAATGCATGAATTTTTCCACATCAGTAGGAGCTGGAGATTTCACTAAAGGTGTCTCCAGCTGCAAGTGGTGAGATAGGGCTCTGCCGGAGAGCTCTCAAGAGGTGGAAACCCGCGTAGCGAATGCCGCTGTGGATTTCATGCCTTGGAAAGCCGGCCGTAAGGAAAGGTCTAGGTGCTGGCTGGCTCTCAGCCATGCAACAGGTAGCTCAGGCTCCCTGGCAGTCATCTTGCTCGAGCACAGATGTGGCTGTCTTCAATCTGACTTTGGGGATCATAGAATCATAGAATTGTCAGGGTTGGAAGGGACCTCAAGGATCATCCAGTTCCAACCCCCCTGCCATAGGCACACTAGGTCAGGTTGCTCAGAGCCACATCCAGCCTGGCCTTAAAATCCTCCAGGGTTGAGGTTTCTACCACCTCCCTGGATAACCTGTTCCAGTGTCTCACCACCCTCATGGGGAAGAACTTCTTCCTAACATCCAATCTGAATCTATCCATTTCTGTTTTGTTTTCAGTTCTTCCCTAGATGTTTGTTAGGGAGCTCTGGGCTGGAGGTTGGGTGGGTTGTCTCTGGAGGTTGGGTGGGCTGTCTCTGGAGGTTGGGTGGGCTGTCTCAAAGGCTGAAGCATGGGCAGGTACACTTGAGGATGCATCAGCCCCTGGGGTTGGTGCTGTCCCTGAGTGCCTGCCTCCCCTTGGACTGGTTACATGGGGTCCTGCTGGGTCAGTTGCTTCTGTCTCTGTTTTTTTCTTGTTTGGGTGTTGTGTTTTGGTTTTGTGGTGTGGGTTTGTTTGGTTGGTTTTTTTCTTATGTAAAAGCTCCATTGAAGGTTGTCACAGCCTAGGATGCAGGTGGACTTGAGACAGACTGACCACACTCAGGGCAGGGGTGTCCAGGACGATGTTACCTTTCCAATTAGAGCCTCTGGCAGTACATGCTGAAGGATAAGGAAAAGCAATAAGTGAATTGAGCCTCTGTTTGTTGTCCTTAGGATCTGTCTGGCAGCTAATGAGGCAGATGGCTGAACCTCTCATTAAATATATTACCTAGCACTTTTGTAGAGTTATAGGTAGTGACCTGGTTAAACCCAAGCTCTGCATTGATGAGGGGCTAAACATAACATCTCCTTCTGCTGGCGATCTGATTGGGATGTGGAGGCTGTGCTGGGTGTGCTGCTAACGAGGGCAGGTCAGTGCCTTGGTGAGCTCTAGGGAGCAAACCCACCCCAGGAAGGAGCCAGGCATCCAGGCTCAAGCCTGCAAGCTGGGTCTGAGTGCTACCTGTGCTCACCCAACTGTGGGCAGCCGTCCTGGCAAACATCACAGAATCACCAAGGTTGGAAGAGACCTCAAAGACCGTCAAGTCCAACCTGTCACCACAGACCTCATGACTAAACCATGGCACCAAGTACCACGTCCAAACATGTTTTATGACTCCTCAGCACAGCAGTGTGGTCTCCAGCAGCCCTCTGTGCACTCAGCTTCATCTGCTGCTGCGTTCTCCCCTCACAGCATCGCATTAGGTAACTCGCTGCTCTGCCCTCCACCTTGTCCCTCTCCTCACACTCCATATGGTTTTGGTGGCCAGCACATAGCTAATGTCTATTTGTAAGACAATACTTCAGCATTACTTAGTGGAGACACAGGCAGCATTGTACAGCTGTTAGCAACATTGATTGCAGTGATATTTAATCCAAGTAAAATACATGATACATAGTCTAGGATTCCTTGCTTATCCATCATATAATGCAGTTCATGGGGATTAAATATCCCTCCTGTAAAGTTGTTTGAGATCAGTGTTGTTGTTTGTTTTGCAAATGATCCTGACAGGGATCCTGAGTGCTATTGATTATCAATGGTTCTTTAAAAATTACTGTTAGACTGCAAATTATGAACCTTGGGGGGACCCAGTTATATGATAATGGAAAGGCATTGCTCTGTAATGAGACATGCCTCGTCATATATTTGCTCTTCCTATATAATGGAGATTGAAAGGGACATGATTTATGACCAATAGCATTAGCTGCCTGCCATGGTCCAAGGTAACATGATGGAATTGCCTGGTTGTTCATTGTGGCAAGAAGTACTAATGATTAGGAAAGCAATTTAGAAAACAAGGAAGAAAGAAAGGGGGGGGGGAGCCCTTTATTCTGAGCCAAATCTCCTTTATCTTCCCATTGAAAATATGTAAACTACTCTTCTAATCCATAAATAGCTGAAATTCCTCCATCTCTCTCCCATGCTCCAGGAGCATCCACAAAGCACTGCACAGATGAAAACCAATGCTGCCAGTCCTAGAGGAAGTCCTGGGTTTGCTAGGAAAGCTGTGACGGAGATCTGGCCATGGCTGTGATGAAAGGGCAAATGGGAGCTCTGAACCAGCTGGGAGTTTCAGTGTGTTGGTGTCCCTGAAGCCAATGGAGGACACTTGTGTTGAGTTGTGTGCTCTTGTTGCTGCTGCTAACAGGCTTTCCTAGTGTTTCCCAGCTCCATAGCTGAGAACTGAACAGTTGACATGTGTGAGAGGAGCCAATGAGCTGCTACAGCATATGAATAGAATAGAACAGAATTAACCAGGTTGGGAGAGACCTCTGAGATCGAGTCCAACCTATCCCCCAACACTATCTAATCAACTAAACCATGGCACCAAGCACCCCATCAAGTCTCTTTCTAAACACTTCCAGTGATGGTGACTCCACCACCTCCCTGGACAGCACATTCCAGTGGCCAATCTCTCTTTCTGTGAAGAACTTCTTAGAACATCCAGTCTAAACCTCCCCTGGCACAGCTTGAGACTGTGTCCTCTTGTTCTGGTGCTGGTTGCCTGGGAGAAGAGACCAACCCCCACCTGGCTACAACCTCCCTTCAGGTAGTTGTAGACAGCAATAAGGTCTCCCCTGAGCCTCCTCTTCTCCAGGCTAAGCAACCCCAGCTGCCTCAGCCTCTCCTCACAGGGCTGTGCTCCAAACCCCTCCCCAGCTTTGTTGCCCTTCTCTGGACACGTTCCCACAAGTCACCATCTTTCCTAAACTGAGGGACCCATAACTGGCCACTACTCAAGGTGTGACCTAACCAGTGCTGAGTACAGGGGCAGAATGACCTCCCTGCTCCTGGTGGCTTGAAGAGTGCCATGGGCACCTTCCCTGCTGTGGGGACAGTGCTGGGTGCTGTGATCTTTCCCTGGCCACACATTCTGGGCAGCTGGGAGGTGCTGTTGATCGCCTCTCCATCACGAGATGGCACAGAGCTCTGGTAGGGAAGGCTTGATGGCAGGTCTGTGGTGGGTGATGTGTGTGGTGTGAAGGTTGAATCGATGCCTTTCACTGAGGCCGTTCTGCGCTCTTGGCATCCTGCTGCAAGTCCCAAATGACGGCAATGCAAATAAGCCTTTTCCTCATCACACTGCTGATCTACAGTGGAGCCCACAGACAGCAAGTGCCTGACTCTGTGCTTCTCTATTATCATGCTCAGCAGTAGCTGAGTATGGAGAAATACATGTCCAGGAGCCACTGCAAGCAGAAGCATGTGTGTGTCAAAAGGAAGGGGGGGGAGTGAAACAGTTTCCTTTCTTCCTCCAGCACCTTCTGAGCATCTTTTGTCATGAAGTCATGTATTGCAGTGAGAGTCAATAGGCTGCCAATGAGGAGAAATGCCCATACTTCCCCTAAAGTGCCCATGGGCAGCAGACCTCCTCCACAGACACTGATTTATTGTCACCCTGTGTTCATTTATTTCGCTGTGCTGCAGCAGGGACACTTGCACAGTGGTTTCTTTAAAGAGACTCAGCGTTTCACAGCGTGGTGCTTTTGAAGAGGGAAGGAAGTGGGTGCTTATTTAGGTAGGATTCTGCTAGCTGGGTGACATCTAAAGGCTGAGCTCCGACCTGCCCTGAGTTCCATTAGCTCACATGGAAACAGGATGGAGGAAGGTCGAAATGGCAAAGGGGAACTTGCAGCCCACGTGCACCAGTGGCAGGTGGAGGCAGGGTGTGCTCCTGACGGCAGGCAGGACTGTGCTGTCACCCACCTCATCCAAAGGAGTTATTGTCCATGCCTGAAGGAGAAACAGTGTCCTGGGATGAGGCTGCCAGGCTGGGGCAGGAGGCTGTGAATGGCTGAATGCCTTCATCTCAGAGCGCTGAGGAGCAAGGGCTCCTTGAGACAGCGCTGTGGAAGTTATTTGTGATAGAAACACCCCCAGGGAGTAAAATTCTTCCCCTTGTGAGGATGTTGTTGGTGGAAATGCTTCCTCTTGACTTGCAATAAAGTAATTATTTATCATGCTGTTTTCTCAGCCCCAGTCCTCTGCAGGTTACTGTGTCCTCTGCAGGTCACTGTGTGCTTTTCCTGGTCTGTCAACCTGTTTAGGTCTGTGCTGTGATTCCAGAGTAACTGACAGCTGCAGAGCTGCTGTTTGTCGCAAGGGAAGTGCCACGTGCAGAGGGGGCTTTGGTTTTGCAATAAACATGAAATCCCAGGGTTTTCTCAGTGCTTCAGAGATGAGATTCTCTCTGACAGAGCTTTTCAGGAGGGTTTCAGTTGCAAGGCTGGGAAGGAGGATGAATTCAGAAGGAGAGATTTCAAGATGGGACTCAGAAGGGACCTCTGGGACTCCACAGTCCAGTTTCCCCCTTGAAGCAGGACTTCAGGCAGTGCTGCATCCAGTTGGCATTGACTTTTTGTAGGCAAGTCTTAAAACACTTCTTAGAGTGGATGTACCTTCAGAAAGGCAGGGGAGAACCTGAGCTGGATAAGTTTTAGGGGATGGAGAAAGAGACTGTCTTTGGCTGGCTGTTCACCTTCTTTATCATGTCCAGATGAAGCAGGGTCAATGTACAGAAGTGGACAGAAGAAGCTCTTATTAGGGCCATGCTTGACCTTTACAGAGATGTGCACAGATGGGAACGTGCTGGGGAATGAGTTTCTTCCTACCATTATCTTTATAGGCGACCTAAATTGATGTCTGTGATCCAAACACTCCCAGGAGAGAGAGCTCTCTTGTAAGAACCTGTTGAATAGCAAACACTTCACAGTGACACAAGGGAAGGCTGGAGTGGGAGCAAAAGAGCCCTTGTCTCTCCCAGCTGCACTGGGTTGGGTAGACTTAAAAGTAAGAGGTATGAGTGCTGTTGCCGCTGTCATAATGCTTGATGCTTTGTTTCACAGCAGTAGTGGGACATTGTCTCAGGGATGGATTCTGGGAGGTCTTTTGATCCAGCACTGCATCACTTTTTATGACAAAAATAAATGTGAAGTGGTTGTGGAGGACTTTGTCCTTCAGACTGGTAACTGGCTTCATAAGTAAGTCACCAAGTCAGTTTGTGTGGCAGCAATGCGATGCATAATTCAGAAGGGATCTCTGAGTGACCCAGGGGCCATAAGGGCTGCACAGCTGGCACTGTGTTGTGCAAAGCAAGTTGGCTGGGCTGCAGGTGGGGAGTCCTCTCTGTCCCCCTGCATGTCCTAGGCAGAACATGATTATCCTTAGAGGGACCAGTGCCAGTGGGGTTGCGCTGCATGAAGGCAAGCCACAGTCTGGGGCAGGATTTGCATCTCTTTGGAGGGTTTCCTTGGCAAAGGTGGGTACATGAGCTTTGCTAGGGTGCCTGCCATGGCCTCTGCCCGCTCTGGGCCATTGCCAGTCCTTATGGGAGCACTTGCATGTCTGTCAAGCGAGACCTTCCTGTCCAGGTAGCATCACTCTTGCTGGGAAGGAATGAGATGGGCAAAGAGACAGAATACAGAATTAACCAGATTGGAAAAGACCTTTGAGATCATCAAGTCCAACCTATCACCCAACACCACCTAATCAACTAAACCATGGCACTAAGTGCCTCATCCAGTCTCTTTTTAGACACTTCCAGTGATGGTGACTCCACCACCTCCCTGGGCAGCACATTCCAATGGCCAATCTCGCATTCTGTGAAGAACTTCTTCCTAACATCCAGCCCAAACCTCCTCTGGCATTACTTGAGACTGTGTCTTCTTGTTCTGGTGCTGGTTGCCTGGGAGAAGAGACCAACCCCCACCTGGCTACAATCTCCCTTCAGGTAGCTGTAGAGAGCAATAACGTCTCCCCTGAGCCTCCTCTTCTCCAGGCTAAGCAACCCCAGCTCTCTCAGCCTCTCCTCACAGGGCTGTGCTCCAAACCCCTCCCCAGCTTTGTTGCCATTCTCTGGACCTCAGAGGCAGTGTGGCTGTGATTTGGAGAAACTTGTAAGAGGTTTGATCTCAGCTTAGGAAAACCTTCCTTTCCCTCTCTTGTGTGCTAGTGTTGACATTCAGTTTATTTTCCCTGCTCTGCTGATGGAAGTCCAAGTGCCACACAACTGCAGAGATCCTGACACTGGGGAGCAGCAGCCAGCACACACCATTTCTCTGGATAAAGAGATCCATCCAAACAGTTCCTTTATGTCATGCTCTAATTTTGACACTGTTGGTTTATTTTTGGGTTTGGCTGCTTCTTGGTTTTGTTTTTTCTTGTATTTACTTTCTTTCCCCCCGTTCTTAAAACTTCCCTTTCAGGGCTTAGCAGCTTAACCACTTCAAAATCATGCCAAGAGGAAATGTAGCATACGGTTTGCTCCCTGAACATTGTGCTGATCACTCAAATGTATTCTGGATTTGCAGAAAAGCTGCAAAAAAGCTGGGCTGAAAGAGGGGGTGAGCATTAGTGTGGTGAGGGGGAGGAGGAGCCAGGTCTTTATGTGCTTGGGAAAGATCTGGGTAAGCAAACAAAATGCTCCTTCTCACCACCTTGCTCTACTGCATCTCAGATTGGAGTGGCCAACAGCAGTAGTGGTGGGCAGGTGGATGGCTGGATGGGTGCTGAAGCACAGATCTCGCTCCTGAGGTTGGTACAGTCTTTAAACATGGCTCTTGATCCTGATTGTTGGTCCCTGATATCTCTGCTGCCAGATTCCCCTCTGGATTTCAGTAGCTCCCTCAGTCTCTTGGGCCTCCCTCCCTTTTCCACAGGAAAGGGATTATAGCACCAAAAATAGCCTGTTTTCCAAGGAGGGGCTCTTTGTGACTCTCTTCTCTCTGTTCCTCCAAGTGAAGTACAAAGGCAATATGATTCACCATCAATGTTGATGTGCCGGAGCCAGCAGGAAAACCTTGCTGCTGGCCTGCAAAGGCTGCTTTGTACTTGCACCCTTTTGACTCCCTGGTTTTCTGCTGCCTGCTCTGCTTGTCCTGCTGAGATGCTGGAAGATTCAAGTCAGAAATGGCCCTGCACCTGGTCTCCTCTGGTGCTGATGAAGCACCTCTGAAGAGAGCAGATGCTGTTTCTAGGTGGCAAGATGAGTGTTATCTGGCCATAGGGACAGTCCTGTCTTATGAAAACTCCTTTGTGAAGGGTTTGTTGTGACTTTTGACTCATGCTCCCCTGAGACTAAAGGAGCACTTCTGGAAATGCAGACTTTCCCTGGGTGCTAAAATGTGTTGCCAGTATCTAGTGATTTCTGGGACAGGCCACTGTGCTCTTGGGGTGATGATATGGGTACAACTTGGTGTTGCAGACCTGGGAGGCTAGTGAAAGTCCTCTTCTTCTGAAGACAAGGCTAATGGAGAGGTATTTTTTCTGCCATTTCTGGCTTGTCATGGTCATTCTAATCAAGACCTTTGAGGTTCCTCGCTAGTTGCAGAAGATGCCCACGGCCTTGAGCTGGGCTCTGGATCACGGCAGCCACTGTTGGAGATGCTCTGAGCTGGAATTTGTTCTTTCATTAGATGTCTCAGGCTTGCTGGCTGAAGTGAGGGACAGCTGATGGTTATTAATAGCTTTACAATTAATAATGCTCCCTATAACATTTAATCTTTCATTAATAATAAATGTAACACATGCTGTGTTGTATCTAGACTGAGAAAAGCTGTGGTTCCCACAGTGCCACAGCTTGGGCAGCTGGGAACTCCATGTCAGCATGAGCAAGGGCTTCCCAGAATCAGGCCCATTTGGCAGAGGCTGTGGGGAAGGGCTCAGTTTGATTTCCACAAGTCTTAGCTGCCTTAAATCCTGGTGCAGGGGACGGGCAGGATCCTGTGCCCTGCCAGTGCCGTGTGCCTTTGAAGCGGCTCCAAGTCCCTGCTTGCATCACAGACCAAGAGCTGAATGTGGCCCCGTGATTGATTTATAATATTCCTAGGGGGAAGGGGAGGGCATGTGAAGGTCTCTGGGCTGCAGGCAGAGGTAAAGAGAGTGGTGTGGATAGAAACCACAGAGCGGTGGTGCCAGTAGTGGATGTGAAGTAAAGAGATTGGGTGGGTATGCTAACTGCTTGGCAAACCTCTGGCTTCTTGGGGTGCAGGAGAAGGACTCCTCAATTTGTCTCTTTGCCTCTCCCAAGTAAATCCCTGATGGCTGATGAGGCTGGCACGTGCAGGAGAGCCTTGGCTTGATGCTTCAGTGGATGGTCTCCAGCTGATGAGCCGGTCTGCTCAGAGCTGGGAGGTGGGGACCATTGAGGAAGATGGGGGACAAAATGTCTCGCCATGATCTGCAAGGAACAGTGATGAAAAGTACTTTCTAGCCTTTGTATTGTAGGAATTCCCCCCTCTCTCTTTTTCAACTAATAACCATCGAGGGAAGAGTCTTTCCTGGCTGGTAGGGGAACAAAACTGCAGAACCCCCTTGCAGTCATGCTGTTGGAGAGTGTCCGACACCACTTGAGTCGTTTTCCCACTATTTGGGTGAATAAGTTAAGACAATAAGAAGAGCTGCTGAGATAGTTGGCAGCGAAATGAATCCCCTGGGAGAACAGGGCAGCGTTGTTTATCAGTGGGGAGCTGCCTGTGCATGAGGGGTCAGTCTTGCAGTTATGTGGAGAGAAGGGAGACAAACGCTCTCTGTTCTAGCAGCGGATTCGTTGCAAGGAGATCTGCCAAGGATCATTAGTGCCACAGCCATCATTCTCTCTTCCTCACATTTTTACTCTTTCTCTCTTTTCCTCTTTTTTTTTTTTTCTTTTTTAATGCAAAAAAATAATGGCTGGTTCCTGTTAGATCAGATACAGACCAAATAACAGCAGAATCACAAAGATTGAGGTCTGCAAGACTAAATTTGAAAGGGAGGAGTAATGATAGCTTTGGCCCTGCCTGCCGCTCCACCAGCCCGAGGGATAAATGACCGTATGCAGATAAGCAGGGCAAAAATACAAGGGATGCTCAGGAAGAGATGGCAAGAAAAATAGGAACTAATCAGCAGATTCAACCACTGTAATAATGCAGTAAACATGGAAAATTACATTATATTAGCTCCTCTGGTTCTCATTATATATATTAGCCACAAAGTCGTCGATAGGCAATTCGCCGTGAAGATGCAGCGCTGCAGACATCGGCGCTCCCCCCTCCCAGGGGGAGGCACTGGTGATGCTAAAGGGGAAAGTTGCCTTTCCAGCTGCGTAGGGGAGGAAGAAGTGGCTCAAGTCGAGCTGGAGAAATGCTCACAGCTCTCTGAGCTCTCAGGAAAAGGACGGCCGGTCTGTTTGTCCCCAGCGCCCGGGCAGCAGTACGTGCTGAGGCATGGCTGCGTTGCAACCCTGGGATATTCCTCTGGCATGGGAGAAATTGGTCTGCTGCAGATTTCCTTTGATACTATAGATACACATGTATGTTGTGGGTTTGCTTTTGGGGTGGTTTGTTGTTTTTCCTCTTCGTTTTGGTGCTGTTTTTTCCCTTCCTGGTGAACTTGATTTCCATTATGCTCGCTTTCTTCCAAGGAATGACAAGTATCCGCTGCAGCCTTTCCCCTCGAGTTCAAGCAACACCAGCATGTCACATTCTTTGCAAATTAGCTGCATCTCTCTCTGGCTCTCAGTTTTAAAGCAGGGACTGCTTGGTCCAAGGTCCTTCCCCCACATATCCATTTAAGCCATGTAATGATTCTGCCTCTCTCATGCACAGAAGATGAAAGAATAGCTGCGATTTATTTGTAAAGCTTTGAACACCAAACACGGTCAGTCATGGGGGTGGGGGGAAAGAAAAGATTAACAACAAAAAAGGAGAAAGCTCTGATAATGCAAAGCTGGAAGAGAAGCAGCCCTGCACTTCACAGTAAAATCTGTCTTCTTTGCACTTTGGTTTTTTATTAACAGCTCCAACTATGGTCGGTGCAGAGATCTGCCTGCAACACAGGACGCTGGAAAATCACTGAGAGACAGCAATGTCCTCCCTGCTGCTTGGAGAGAAAGGAAGGATGCACCTTCAGGTACGGACTGGGAGATACTGGTGTATACTGGTTCGTCCTCTGCTCCCCTTTTGTGTCCCTCTAAACCTGCTTGTTGCATTGACTGGCTGGAGGGAACAAGGTGTTTGCAAGAGGGGAAGCTTCAGAAGTGATGCTCTAAACTTCTCAAGACACTGATAAGTTGTCTGCCTGGGACTTGCTGTGCACCCAAGCAAGCAGCTCTGGGCTCTGCAGGCTCTATCTGCTCTGCCTGGCCAGGCAAAGGTGGTTAACGGTGGCAGTTTGTCCTGCATTTGCTGTCGGTCTTAAGTCTACCTCTGTGGAATTTCATTGTCCAGGTCCTGTCGATGATTCCAGCAGTGAGCAGCACTGGGTGCTCCCGCAGCTGGGCTGAGGCAGCTCCCCCTCCCTGCAGCAGCATTGGGAAGCAGAGCACACGCTCTGCCATCACCCCCTCCCTGGGTCAGGCTGAACATCGCAGCTGAAATCGCTGCTTCTTCAGTGCCGTGGCGGCTTCCTAGAGATTGCACGAAGGGCTGAGAGGGATGAAGCTGGGCTGGCAGCAGCTGCTGAGCAGCCTTTTTACTGTAGGAGCAGAGCTAGGCACTGCTCCGAGGCTTTCTTAATCCAGCCTCAATCCATGCACTTCAAACAGGAGCCTTGTTCTAGGCACTTGAGTCAAGCACCTCCTGTGCCTGTAAGGGCCAGCAACAAGCCAAAAGCTACTTTTACTTTGCTTTGAAGGGAAAGAGGATTGCTGCCCCCTGAGCAGGGGAGGATGGAGGGGAGCAGTGGCTCCCAGGTCAGGGAAAGGGATGACTTTCTAAACGTGAGTTTTCTGACAGTTGTCTGACACTTTGGGCTCAACCCTGACAAACCACTCTGAAATACTGGCCCAGCACAGCAATTGGATTATAGCCATCACACCCATCTCCCTGGGGAATAAAAAGAGAGTCTCCAGCCACCAGAGATCAGTTTAAAACAACCACAGAGATCAGTTTACAACGTGCCAGCCGTCTGCGTGCAAGATGATGTGCTCTCCTAAATATGTGGTCCTGGAACAAGAGGGGACCTAAGAACTACTTAATTCTTGGCAACTGATCAGCACTACCGTGTTGCAGGTTGGGGTTTCTCATTTGTCTGGGTTGGTTGCTTGCTTGTTTCATCTCCTGAGCAAGTAGTTTGAGGCAATGAAGTGAATTAGCCTGCCTGTCATCTCGGTGTTTACAAATGCATGCCCAGTGGGGCTCGCTGCTTTCAGTAAAGCCCTTTCTTTTCACGGTGTCTGTCACTCCAGTTTGCCGTTTACCCATTGCCACACTTGCATTTACTTCCTGCTGTGACCGTTTGGGACTTGCAGTGGACAGATTGTTCTTCCTGGGACTGACTTTCACCTGAGGTCTCTAAGAAGAGGGCTGTGTGTGAGTGTGGGGATCCCCAGCACGTAATGTGGGCTGCAAGGGAAACCTGTGGTGGGACCTGATGTCCTGACATCTGTATTGGAGCACAGCCAAGCTGGCAGGTAAATGGGATGGAGTGAGATGTACTGGAAGTGAGAAAGGAGCTGCAGATTTCATTGCTTGCATAGGTCTTTGTTTCATGGGTGTGTTGGCCAGCACCAAGGGTTCCTCATCTGTTGGAAAGGCAGGATATCTTGGAGAACCAGCTTAGATCAAGTTGTGACTGCTGAGAGCTCTTGGAGTGGTGTTGGGTCCTGCCTGGATCTGGATTAGTTGTGCAGGTACTTTTATACCTATAAAGAAATAAGCAGGCAAAGTGGGAGATAGGCTTTAGAAGGAGGTGGATGACCAAGCTGCTCTCCTGGTGCAGAGTAACCGCTGTGCTGAGCTTTCAGCTAGTTTTCCAGCTTTCTGCCTCTTCTCCCTTGGTCATGGTGCTTCATCAGCATGCATTTCACCATGGCAAACTCTTTTCAGATCTCTTCTTTAGCCAGGACTGGTTTATCTTTTCCCCTGTAGCTTCCCCTGCACTGAAATGTACCAGGACAAGCCTCAAAGCCCACCACCACATGCCAAGAAATGCTATGAAGGTGGGGTTTGCTCCCTACAACCTGCCATTCCCATCCTGCCTCTTTTTGGGAGAGCTCCAGCATCCTTCCAGGATATGCAGGAGCTGCTTTCTCACCCCTTCCCATCCCATATCTGACCTCTCATGCTGTGGCACCTCTGCCTGTGCCTCTGTCACCTTGGTCACCTCTGAGCTAGCGCAGGGAAACATCGAATGGTGCTGCACATTCAACAGCTCGCTCCTCTAGAGCAAGGCGAGGGCTGAGCATAACACCTTTTAATGCTCCTTCTCCTAATTATCTTCTTAATTACTCAATGAAACGCCCAATAAAACAACTCACTGTCATTTCTGGTTTATCGTCTGCCTTTTGCAGTTTACTTAGGAGCGTCGGCTCCACTCTGTCAGGAGGGAACACTTTCCCATAGATCATGCTTACACAATGGCTTTATGTGCCTGTCCTGTGTTTCCTCCTCCTTTTCCACGACAGTTTGCTAATTCCCAGAGACACTGGTGGCTGGGAAGCAGCGTCTCCCTTGCTGCCCATCCCCGCCGTGGTGGAGTCCCAGTGCCGAGTTTGTGTCGTCCCCATGGCAACAGCCTGTGATGTCACTAGAGGGGATTACAACTTTGAGAGGCATCCAGGCACAGGCAGCGGGGCTGGGACTCTGGGGCTCTCACATGTCTTTAAATAGAGAGGAATTACACAGGGAAGTCTTTAAGAATGCTTTAGATTTCCCTTTTTTATCCCTGGAAGGAGGGAGGGGTGGTGACCAGAGGGCTGCCACCAGCAGTCCCTTTCCCTTGGGCTTTGCTGCAGCGCATCATAGCATTGTTAGGGTTGGAAGGGACCTCAAGGATCATCTAGTTCCAACCCCCCTGCCATGGGCAGGGACACCCCACACCAGACCAGGTTGCTCAAAGCCACATCCAGCCTGGATCAGTGGCCCTGATGTGGGATTTCACTGCCAAGGCCTGGTGCGTTGGGCATCTCCATGATGTCCCTGTGGGATGTGGGGTTTCCCCACTCTTCCTGTCTCTGCACTTCTTGGTGATGCCATGAACCTAATGCAGACCCAGGGGCCACAGCCCCCAGCCAAAACTTTGCCCTCAGCCTAAGCTACTGTCTCCATTGGCTTTCTCCTGTGCTTTTTGTCTAACACTCATAGTATTAGCATAATAAGATGCTGTTCTTGCACAGACAATGAGGGAGGAAGGTTCATGGGCATACCTCTCCAGCAACAGGAAAACCACACAATAGCAACACTTTGTCCTCCACGTGGGAGCCAATCCAGCTCAGACAGACTCAAACCGTGCCAGGCATGGAAACCGACAGCCCCAAAACTTACCTGGGGGAAGCCACCTGCCTAATGTTTAGGTGCCTTGTTTAACCAGCAGAGGCAAAGCAAGCAGGTTTGAGGAATTAGTCTTTTCATTTCAGTTTTTCTAAGGTAGGAATAAACCTGATATTTCAAAGGCCACCGTGTCTCAGCTGAGCGGTGGTGGGGGAAAAGCAGGCGCCACGGAACATACTGTCCTGTCTCCCCGCTTCTCAGATCATAACTTCTGAGCTGGCTTCAATAGAAATAAATGTTCAGTAGTTCCAGTGGTGGCCTTTGGAAATGGAGCTAATGGAACAAGACCAAAAAATCGTTACAACGTTTTGACAAGTGCTTAAATATTTAATGCTCGGCACGGCGCAGCCCGTTGCGGGGAGGTGGCAGCGCACCTGCAGGAAGCCGTGCCCTTCGTTAGCGGGAGATGGAGGAGTCCTGTGGCCCCGGGAAATTCAGGCAATGCTCTTTGAGCTGTGCATTAGTAAACAAGCCAAGGGTGGCTACAGCTCTGGCAGCCCCGTGCTGTGCAGAAGGCAAAGGGCTAGGTGGCATTTCCTGCGCCGGGGGACCCGTGGAGAAAGAGGAGGATGACTGGTTCTTGGAGAGAGGCAGCAGAGGAGAACACGTAACATTACCCTGAGCTGAGACGGGGGAGGTGGAGGCTGCAGTGATTAAATAGGATCTGCTGAAATCCTTCCAAAGCAGGCTTAAGAATTAAGAGCCATCAATGTCACATTGAGGGTCACTCACTGCAGGACACCTCCGGCCGGTGCCTGGCTTCCCCCTGTGCCTCTGTTCAGCCCCAGCCGAGTGTGAGGAAAAGCCACTTTGGTTTTGGAGCCCCACTTGGCCTTTCCCCTCTGCCCCAGAACAGTGAAACTCAGCGAGGAGAACCTCTAAAAAGCGAACTTGTCTGGAGGGGAAGGATTGGACTGTGCATGCTGAGATTTGCTTTGAATTTGGATGTCATCAGGGGAAGGTGGTGCGGAAAAAGGGCAGTGAGCACACAGGCTGAGTTCACATCACCTTCATGCAGAGGGCTGATGGTTGTTCCCCTGTCAGCAACAGCAACGGAGACTCCCCTGAAGAGGTGTCAGCCAGCAGTCCTTGTGTGGTGGCGGTGGTGTGGTTTGCTTGCTCAGATCCTTACACCCGCAGGGCTCATGGTGTAGCTCCATGATGGGCACACTGGCCATGCTCTGCCTCCCTCAGGGCTGTATCCAGTCCTGGAAGTGACAAACCTCTCTCTGATCTGGGATTCCCACTGGAGAAGGCTTTTTGCTTGGTTTGTTTAGGTTTTCTTCCCCTCTGCCATTCACCCTATTTTCCGGAGCCTGGAATGACTGGTCACAGCAGGGAGATTTTCACACATCATTAGAGCCAAGTGTCCGACTCTTCACAACCATCAACCCCAATGAGAGCGATTTAAAAAGCAGAACTCCCTTTAATCGTTCAGGGACGCTCAGATTTGTTAGTGTGAAGCAAGTGCTCCAACATGCATGGGAGAAGCAGGTGCTGAGAAGAGACTCATGGTATTAAAAAGCAGCAGCTCCTCATGTGTGCATCAGCGCTGGGGCAGACGTGGAGGGTGAGGTCCTTCACCAACTGTCTCTTTTAATTTCCTCCATGGTTGACTAGAGGTGGCTACAGGTCCCTGTCTGCCTGAGCAGAGCCTGGAAAAGGGCAGCTGAGACCTCATGCAAGAGGTGATGTATGGAAGAGTTCATAATCAGGGGAAAGCCTCAGCCCCAGCGTTTCTGGCTCATGAGGTGGAAGCATCCCTCTGTACGAGGACCTGAGCATTGGAGGTGTCTGAAGGAATTGTGGGTGCTGCAGTTTCACGAATCTCCCCAGAGCAAAGGAGTTGCCTGCAGTCTTGGAGCTGTGCTTCACCCCTCGCTGTGTCAAGTCAGCAACTCTGACTCTCGGGGGAGGTCTAATAGCAGCCTCCCAGTACCTGAAGGGGGCCTGCAAGAAGGAAGAGGCTACAAACAAAAAAGCCCAACGCTGCAGCATCGTACCAATGGTCAGAGGGCTCAAAACCATTCAATTCCTGGCAAAGGTGGTTATCAGCTAGCTCTTAGAGTCAGGCTGGTGTCATAGTAGTGTCATAACAGTATCATAGTATCAGTCAGGGTTGGAAGGGACCGCAAGGATCATCTAGTTCCAACCCCCCTGCCATGGGCAGGGACACCCCACACTAGATCAGGCTGGACAGAGCCTTGTCCAGCCTGGTCTTAAACACCTCCAGGGATGGTGCCCCAACCACCTCCCTGGACAACCCATTCCAGGGCTTCACCACTCTCATGGGGAAGAACTTCCTCCTCATCTCCAGCCTGAATCTCCCCAGCTCCAGCTTCATTCCATTCCCCCTAGTCCTATTACTACCTGAGATCCTGAGAAGTCCCTCCCCAGCCTTCTTGTAGCCCCCTTCAGATACTGGAAGGCCACAATAAGGTCACCTGGGAGCCTTCTTTTCTCCAGACTGAACAGCCCCAACTCCCTCAGTCTGTCCCCATAGGAGAGGTGCTCCAGCCCTCTGCTCATCCTTGTGGCCCTTCTCTGGACATGGTCCAGCACGACCATGCATGCAGAGACTCCTGTCCTGTGCAGACAACCAAGTGGTGCTCCAGAGAGTCAGTGACTTGCAGACACAGTTCTGTCCCACAGATCCCTGAGACCAGCAGCAGTGCAGGCAAAGGCTGGGAGAAATTTTGCTATTGACTTCTGAAAAGCAGGAAATTCGTGCTTGTGAAGCAATCAGGTTGGCATTCTGCCCTTACTGCTGCAAATTAAGGGTTGATAGAACTGAAGGCAATGGTGTAAGAAACAGCCAAGACATCCTTCTGGACTTTGATTTGATCTCTGCCTTTCATGGTCTTCCCTTTGTTCCCTTGCTCATTGGTTTTAGAAGCAAGCCTTTGATAGGAGGTGGCAAAATCTCACTTAAGCACTTGTTCTGGCAACAAACATTTGCCTTTTGGAGCTGCCCTCATCTCTTGGGTAAACACAAAGTTATCATCTTTGACTGGAACTGATCCTCTGGAGCCATGTTATTCCACTGGGGAGAGGTATTCTCACTGATTCTCCATGTGGATTATTTTTGTGACTGACTGTAATAGTTTCTTTGGCAGTATTAGGGCTTATTATGTCAGGATTTATTTTGGCATGAAGTGATTCGACATGCTGTAGCCCTGCACCTTTCCTTTGAGTGCTGAAATCCAAGAGGCCATCTCCTGCTTCTTCCACAGGCAGGATGGAAGCAACTTCTCTGCAGCCAGACCCATCCCCCGAGGTCAGCTTTCCCCAGTTGCTTCCTAACTGCTAAAGGAGCAAATTTAATGGAACAAATTTCCTGCACAAGATGTATAAAACCCATCTAGGTGAAAAATCTGTGTAGTAAAGCCTCCTAGGAAGAAGAGGAGAGGACCACAAAAGAGAGATTGCACCTTCAGAGGAGCAGTGCAGGCACTGGGAGCTCCCTGGCATTAGAGGGGTTAGAAGCAGAAAATGCAAGTGAGGATTAAATGTGGATTATACTGCAGTGATGCTGCAACATCAGCAGTGCTGAGACATCAAACACTGGGCTTAATTTCCTTAGGAGAAGAACTGCTGGACCCAAAGTAGTCCCAGACATTGCTCTTAAGGTATTGCTCGTGATGAGGTGGTGAGGCAACAAGTATATTAGCTAAGGTAATGTGTTGGGGCACCTGGTACCCCTGGGAAACTTTGGTGATTTAAAGTGGTGGACTTGCTCCTCAAAGCCACATGTGATGCAGGATTTTGGCAACCACTCCTCCATCAAACACTCCTCATGGTACCTCAGATATCAGAAGAAAAGGTTTACTTCAATGCTCTTCAGTACCAAGTGGAAAGTAATTGGTAATACTGGTTTTAAATTGGTTGGCATTCTCCTGGCTCTGTTAATGTCATTGAAGTCACTCAGGACCTTTGGTTTGTGGTGCTCCTGTCTTGCTGGGATTGAGAAAGGATTCAGTTCATGGGGTTTGGTCTATTTTCAGCCCAGACAAAGGCTTATGTGGAGGAGCAGCTCTGGGCAGTACAGTAAGCCAGTCTTAAGGCTTTCTTGGTTTTGCAGTCTCAGCTGGTCACCTTCAAATGGCAAGCACCACTCCAGGTCAAGCTTTGCCAGGCAGAGGTGGGTGATAGGGATGGATGGACTATGTCACATGGATTGGGGTGGTAGAAACATGGAAATAAGAAATTTACTTGCCCCTAAATCCTGCCATGCTAACACAGTGCCACAGGCAACTCATCTCTTCAACCTAAACCTTTAGAATAAACCAAACCAGGTTGGAAGAGACCTTCAAGATCATCGCGTCCAACCCATCAACCAGCCAGGCAGAGAGGGACCTGGGGGTGCTGGTTGATGGTAGACTGAACATGAGCCTGCAGTGTGCCCAGGCAGCCAAGAGGGCCAATGGCATCCTGGCCTACATTAAGAACAGTGTGGCCAGCAGGAGCAGGGAGGTCATTCTGCCCCTGTACACTGCACTGCTTAGGCCACACCTCGAGTACTGTGTCCAGTTCTGGGCCCCTCAGTTTAGGAAGGAGGTTGACTTGCTGGAACGAGTCCAGAGAAGGGCAACGAAGTTAGTGAGGGGCTTGGAACACAGCCCTATGAGGAGAGGCTGAGGGAGCTGGGGCTGCTTAGCCTGGAGAGGAGGAGACTCAGGGGTGACCTTATTGCTCTCTACAACTACCTGAAGGGGGGGTTGTAAACAGGCAGAGGTTGGTCTCTTCTCCCAGGCAGCCAGCACCAGAACAAGAGGACACAGTCTCAGGCTGCGCCAGGGGAAGTTCAGGCTGGAGGTCAGGAGGAAGTTTTACACGGAGAGAGTGATTGCCCATTGGAATGGACTGCCTGGGGAGGTGGTGGAGTCGCCGTCACTGGAGGTGTTCAGGAGGAGACTTGACAGGGTGCTTGGTTACATGGGTTAGTTGATTGGGTGGTGTTGGGTGATAGGTTGGACGCGGTGATCTTGAAGGTCTCTTCCAACCTGGTTTATTCTATTCTATTCTATTCAATCCAACCCACCTAAACAACTAACCCATGGCACCAAGCACCCCATCAAGTCTCCTCCTGAATCATGCTCTGCTTAGGTGAAAGGAGGCATCTGCAGTCTGCTGAGCAGGATCATCCAGTTCCTGTCACAAGATGAGGCCCTGCAGGGTGGCATGTGGGAAGGGGCAAGCCCCCTTGCTCCATGACACAGGAAGGAAGCCCTTGCACTGTGTGCAGCAGCAGGGCACCTGTAGGTCCTCAGGCTGGGAGCCACAGGAGGTAGGCTGTCCATCTGTCCACTCTGTCCCACCACATGAGGCCGAGTTAGCCTCAGCTCCTTTTGGCAGCCCAGGTCCCCACTCCAGCAAGCGCTGGACGGCTCGGGAGGCGGCAGGGAGAGGAACACTTTGTTCGGCAGCTGCACATTCCATTAATTTAATGAGGATTGGGGATTTTTTTTTGTTAGTTTGGTGGTGTTTTTTTTTTTACAAGGCAGATGGTAAAACAGCTATTTTCTGTTGTCTAATAAATACCAGCAGCAAGGCAGAAAATGTGCAATCTCGCCAAGCCTTTTCTGATTCCTCGCCCTCCTGTCCCCCGTGCGCTTCCCCCCTCCTTTGCCGCTGGCAGCCAGCGGAGCTGGGCGGTGGGATGGGAGGGGAGGGATGGGACACCAAAGGCAGGTCTGAAATTGCTGGTGGGACCTGTGCAGCAAAGCAGCAGCTTGCCCCGGATTGGGCAGAGCCTGTGTGTCCTGCTGGGAGAGCCGCGCTCTGGCAGCCTTCGCCGTGCCAATTCTCACTTCATCTGATTGCAGTAATAACAACTCGCACAAATTTCCTGCCTCAACCTGAAATCTTCCAGCTCTGCAATGCAAATAATATAATGTGTGATGAGGAGCCCAGTGACGGGGATAATAATAATAATAGTGATGATGCCTTTATTCAATGAATGAGGGAATCAGGCAAGCAAAAATAAATGGCATTCAGAGCCTGGCAAATCGATAAAAAAAGGAGAAATCAGGAGGAAATGCAGGGGGCCTCAAGTCTCTTGGGGAGCACTGTCCCTAGGGATGGCATGGAGGAGAGATGAGCAAAGCCCATTTGGGCTGGGCACTCCTTGTCAGCTCGTGTCACTCCTGGGCTCCCTCCTCTCCTGTGATTAGACTGCATGTGCTCTGTGCCTGATCCCAGCCTCTCGGCGATCTCTTTGACCCCCTTGATTTACGGCTCTCGGGGGCCCTCTGAATGTGTCTAAGCAGTTGGCAGGCTACAGACCTGACCTGGGGTTGGGTAATAACTTGTCTTTTGTCCCATGCCCAGGAGGTTGGTCATAAAAACGCTCCAGACATCAATTTTCCTCTCCACCGGGGTGGAATTGCGAAATGATGAGTTGGTCTTTGCCCTCATTTATCTCTTCTTTCCTTTTCTCCTCCTCTTTTTATCTTTCTCTTTTCTCCTTACCCTACCACTCATTGCTCTCTTCTTCACACCCCCCTCCACTGTCTCCTCCACCATTTATCAGCTCCCCTCCATTCTGCACATCGCTGCTCCTCCTCTCTCTCGTTCTTTTGCCTCATTTTTACCGCGCATACTTTCCCCATCTCGAAACTTCCCTGCTTCTTCTTGCTGTGTGTGGCAGTTTGATACCTACACCTGGGACAACCTGCTAATACAGCAACGCTACAAGAGACCCCTTAAAAAACCTAGAGCTCTGGCAGGCTGCAAAACTCGCCTTTTAACTTGTCTTCCTCTTGATCAGGGATTCGTTTCAGGCAGGGTTTCCGTGCGCACAGCTCCGCCGCTCTCAGTTAGTGAAGAAAGGGATTAATTGCTGCAACAGGTGAAGCCGTTTCCCAGCTCTGGTGAGCAGGATCCGCTCCCCACTTCCCACAGGTACTCGGGGGATTTAATCGTCTCACACGGTGCTTCTCTTTGTCGAGTGTGTTTAAAGGATCAGGTTACAAACCTGCGCCTGGGCAGAGGTCTCCTGGGGATTGCCCTTTTTCACCAGCAGAGTGTTCCCACGAAACCTTTTCATTATCCAAGGGATTTTTCCTCTCTCTGGAGAGAGAGCAAGTTTAAAGCTGACATCCTGCTCTGTCAGACAGTACTGGTATAGGTTGAGGTTACTAAATGCTCTGCCACGGTGTCACTAGTGCCAATCCCTGCCCTGAGCATCTCAGATGCTTGGAGTTTACTAAAGTCTTCTGTGGCTCCTGTCTGTCCCTCCAAGCAGTGCTCTGGCAGAGCTCCTGCCTGGCAATGCCCCTTCTCCAAGCCCTCAGAGCAGCATCTTCCATAAGCCTAAAGAAAAAGGGCAACTTCTCCTGCTCTTCCCTCTCTAGCCTCCTTTGATGATGTCTGCAGCTTTGTGTTGTATTCAAATCTATGCAGTTCTGTTGGTGGATAAAATATGCAGAAGGGAACACTGAGAAGCTGAATCTGACTTGCAACTGTGCTGAAAAGAAGCTTCTGGTAAACTGAATCAAATTCAGTTCCTTTTGCTCAACACTTCCAGCAGGACCTGCTGTAGAGCAGTAGGGACATGCAAGTGCTCTAAAGTCCTCCCCATCTCCACAGCAATATGGGCTTGGTGATGGGAGGGATGGAGAAACCAGGATATTCTTCCATATTGCAGAAGGGCTGTCCTGTCTTGGGGTCCCCACTGTCACCCTGTCTGCTTGCTGGTCCCCAGGCATGGGTGGAATGGGCAGCATTGGATGTGGCACATGGTTTCTCTGCAGTGATGGCTAAGGTGTCTCAGAGGGAACGTTGAGTGTGATGGCAATAGGCAGTGACCAGCCTGCAGAGCTGAGCCCAGAGACAGAGAGGAACTGGTTGCTTGGAGTTGCCAGCTAATCCTGGGATGGAGAGCCCAAGTTCCATCATCTCCAGTGGGTTACTGAGCAGTGGAGCAGGAGATGGCACTGAAGAGGGAGATGTGACTTGCAGATCTTCCTGCCAGGCTGTTTTCTGGACAGCACAAATCTGGAATAATTCCCCTTACCAGCCTGCCAGCTTTAGACAGAGGAGATGAGGTAGGAGATAATATGGCACATCTTGTGCCAGGTATTCAAGAATTTCTAAGTACATTGCAAACAGGGAGCTGCAGGGCACCATTGATCTTCCCATTCCACATACAGGAAGGCCCTTGAAAAGTGGTGGAGTTTTCTGCCAAATCACCCCAGGGACCATAATCTCCATTTTATATTTACAAAACCTGGGGACAATGGTTCCTTGCGCTCTGCTGGCAAAGCAGGAGGCATTATTTGCCTTTGCTAAGAGAAAAGAGCCTGATCTAACAGAGATTGCTCTCTGGACTAGGTAAACTTCCCAAAATGGTATTTTTCAACATCAAAAGCTGGCCAGTTTCACAGGAGATGTGGTCTTCAGCAAACAAGATGCCCAGAGTGAGTCTGCAGATGGAAAGATATCAAAAGATCCTAGTGAGACGTGTTGCCTTGCTAGCCAAGTTGTGAGGTGTCCTTCATGCATTGCTGAGTACAGTAGTGGTTGCCATCTGCTCCACCTTCATCATCTTCCTGATCCTAACCCAACCAGTTGTGAGGGGTCAAGGAGGCCTGTTGGAGGGAGAAGTGTCTGGGCAGAAACTGGCCCAAGGAGGTCTGTGGTTTACTTTCTAGCTTAATGTGGTGTTGATGTTCCTTTCCCCATCAGTGTCAGACCAACATTGCAGGGCACCCAAACACTCTGCATCCTGATGGCCAGCAGATTTGAAAGGCAGCATCCTTGGACAGAGCTTGCAAAGATGACAGAGCCCAAAGTTCCTTATTAATGGCAGGCAGCCTAACAGGAAGCAATGGCCACAAAAGCAGCTTGGGAGATTCAGGCTGGGCATTTGAAAAGAGATAAGCACTTCAGAGTGCAGAACAGGCAGCCAGAGAGGCTGTGAGATCTCCATCCTTGGAGGTATACAGGATTCAGCCACATTAAGCCACAGCTAGTCCAACATTGCAGGGAGTCTTGGAGATAACTCAGAGTGAAGCTCATTCCTGCATCCAAAGGACATGGGACTTTCACCTGCCCTTCTCCTCAGCAACATGCCTGGAAGAAACTTGCCACCCTGAAGTGTTGTGTACTTATGTGTTGGGAGAAAAGCAAGGCTTCAAATGTCACCTTCTTACAGCTGATAGGTGAGGTTTATTTCAGAAAAGAAGGTCTATCAGTCTTCTTGCTCCTGAGGGGCCCAGCTCCTCAGCAGGAATGCTTGGGGGATTTTAGCTGAGTTAACTGAAATTTCCACCAGATCAGATGTTGGCATTTAGTGGAAGAGGAGAAAGCATCCTGGGTTTTCTCTTGGGAGAAAATCCCTCCAAAGCCAAGGAAATGGCATTTGCTCCAAGTAGAAGGATGTAGCCCTTGCCACCTTGGGTTCCTCTCTGAATGGAGGCTGCACACCTGGGACACTTTGTGTGGTCAGTTGGGATGATGGCAGATGGATCAGCGCTTTCCTTTTGTGCAGGGTAGTCTGGATAACTTGGGAATGAGATATTTGTGTGTGTGTGTGTGTGTGCCAGAGGGGTGACTTCACGTGTATGGGGCCATGTACCATCAGTTCCCTGGCTGCAGGAAGGTATCTCTTTCCAGAGATTTTCAGGGCTGAGGACAGAATGAGGGAGTTGAGGCTGTTCAGTCTGGAGAAGAGGAGGCTCCTAGGAGACCTAATTGTGGCCTTCCAGTATCTGAAGGGGGCTACAAGAAAGCTGGGGAGGGACTTTTTAGGGTGCCAGGTAATAATAGGACTGGGGGGAATAGAAAAAAAATAGAACTGGGTAGATTCAGATTGGATGTTAGGAAGAAGTTCTTCCCCATGAGGGTGGTGAGACACTGGAACAGGCTGCCCAGGGAGGTGGTAGAAGCCTCATCCCTGGAGGTTTATAAGGCCAGGCTGGATGTGGCTCTGGGCAACCTGATCTAGTGTGAGGAGTCCCTGCCCATGGCAGGGTGGTTGGAACTAGATGGTCCTTGAGGTCCCTTCCAACCCTTACAATTCTATGATTTGATGTGCAAAACAGTGGTGAGTGGTCTGTGGTGGCTGATGTCCCCAGAGGAAGAGCAATGCCTGCATCTCAGTAAATCCTTCTGGAGAGTCCTGCTGGCTGCTCTGTCAGAAACAACACTGCTTTCAGCTGCCCATGGAGAGAGGAGCACACATGTTTTGGTTAGTTGGCTGCTGTCTGTTTCATGAGTGTGGAGACACCAGGCATTACTGGCACATCAACCCCCAGTTAGTTCCGGAAGCAGCACATAGGGAATTGAACTTGCTCCCTAAGGTGACAGTAGGGAAACCAGGCTTGAAAAGTGGTTGTTTCCTGGGACAGATGGCTCACAGCCCTGAACCCCTGCACTGCTGCTTGCAGAGCCCTGTGGCTTCTGCAAGAGGAGCAGAGGCTCCAGCCAGCCCCAGGACCTAATAACTGATTGAGGAGACCAGAGCTGGCAGCACTGGGGTGTGGTAACTCCACCACAATGCTGTAGATGCCAGCAGGCTTTGTAGATTAAAATCCTCACCAGGTCCCAAACCAGCAGTTAAAACCATCCCCAGCAAGCCCCATCATCCTTCACAGAATCATGGAATCATGAAGGTTTGTAAAGACCTCTAAGATCACTGAGTTTAACCATTGACCTAACACCACTATTACCATTAAACCATGTCCCAAGCAGCCATGTCTATAGGTTTTTGAACACCTCTAGAGGTGGTGACTCCACCACCTCCCTGGGCAGCCTGTTCCAATGCTTGACCACTCTTTCAGGAAAGATTCCCCCCACCCCCAATATCCAATCTAAACCTTCCATGGTACAATTCAGATGCAGTCTTCACTTGCAGGTGTGCTCTGAGCTTCAGCAGGTCAGCAGCACATCACTGGTGGTCAAAAAAAAGCCATTTTCAAGCAGGTTTTGCTGCTGGAACTGAGTTGTGCACTGTCTTTGCTTCCTGCCTGATTGCCTAAGGTTACTGTGGGTCTGCCCACTAGAGCTGCAGTCCCTGCCAGCACTGGCATGTTGATGTACCCTTAGCCATCAGTCTTTCCCTTCTCTTGCTGGGGTACGAAACCCTTCTTTCACATCAGCTTCTGTCATCTTGGCTGCAGTGGGAAACCAGTGGAGCAGAGGTGATGCTTTGTTACAGAAGAAATCCTTTACTGGGAAGCAGATGTAGGTGAAGGTGAGATTTCAGCAAATGACCCTGAACCTTTGTGTTAAATGGCATCAGGTTAATGGAACTGTTTCACTGCAGATGCTCCTTCCCCCACCCACAGCAGCGGTACTCACCTGAGCCCCAGCTCCAGTCCTGGCCCAGCAGCTGCTCTGCCCTCCAGCTCCCCACTCCAGGGGCTTTGCTTCATTAATTTTTGGATAAGTTGAGAGTTCAGTGCTGCCTCTTAAGAAATTGCCAATAATGCCAAGCCTTTATTATACAAGGGTAAAAACAGCCCTAATAATTTAGGCAATTAGTTAATTAGCCTCATTCACTTGAAAGCACGGAGTGGCGTGGGAAGAGTTTTCTGCTGGTTTTGTTATGCTTCTCCCATTTGCCTTGTTTGCTTTTCTCTTGCCATTTGCTCTGCTCCCTGGCATAGACAGAGGCATCCAGGGCACTTTAAAGTGGTGCATGCAAGGAAATGAACACAAGCTGGGACAGGATGGTGCACAGAGCTAGGGCAGTACTGCAGGGAACCAGGGCTGGTTCTGGTACCCAGCTTTAGCGTGTCATCAAGTCATAATAGTAAGCAGGTAGCTTCTTTCCATGCTGTCCATTCTTTGTCCCACATCTAACTCTTCATCACAGGTAAAGGCTGGGTCACAATCAAAATGACTCACAGCTATGTGACAGATACCTAAGGGGCCATACTCTGCACCTCACTGTTCATAGCATCGCTCATTTGTTCCCACTTAGAGCCCTCTGTGTTAGCCCTCATCTAGTCCTTAGACTAGAACTAACAGACAGATGAAAGGAGGGAAGACAAAACAGCATTTACTGGGGCAAGCAGGTTGCTGGAGTAGCACAAGGCTCAGGGCAAGAGCACTGAGTTGGTCCCTAATACTCTAGCAGGGTGGCACTCCACTGTCAGCCTGCTCCATACTGACTGCATCCCTTGGTCCTCACTGCTCCTACTCAGCCCATATGGACCACGTGTGGTCTCCAGGCAGAGCTGCTCAAAACCTTTGTCTTTGCTCTATTCAAGGCTGCACAAGCTCCCCTGGTGTTGAAGAGATGATGGTCAGATCCCTTCCATTGTCCTCTGGCTCACATGAGCCCCATTCATTATTGACCTGGGAGAGCTGAATGAACCCTGTCTTCCTGAATTATTGCTGAAGATATTAGATCTTCTCAAGTTGTTCATCTTCCCCAGAAATGACATCTTGCAGGCACCTGGGAATAAATGGTGTCTTGGAACAATTTCATTGTTTCTATTCCAGGCAACAGGAATTCCTCAGATCTTGACATCAGTCCCCAAACCCTGGCGTGTTAGCATAACCTCCAGACAGCTATGAGTTACTTGACCCAGAAAAAGGATGGGATTTATGATGAACCCTGGGAGACCAGTGTCCTTGCAGCTCATGTGCCTTAATGGTTGGTGTGCAGTGCATTGTGTGCTCCCCTGGCTGGAATTTTCTTGTTGAAACAGCTCTCTGTCAGCAAATGCCACTTGCAGGAAGTGGGCTTTTGTGTGTGAAATCAAATCAGTGTTGATTAATTTTCATCTTGGAAGAGAGGCAAAAAAAACCCCAACCCCCAAACAACAACAAAAAACCCATCCCAAACCAACACACCCCCCCCCACTCTTAAAAATGTCAAGATGCTTTCTCTCCTCAGTCTCACAAGAAGGGCTTCAATTCTTTATCTGTTAATGACCTTTTGTTTAAAGCCTTTGTGGTTTGTAAGAAGTGTTCAAAAAGAGATGAAGCAAAAAAATGAAGTGTTAAATATCTTCTGAAGCAAAATTTGCCCATTTCCATTGAATGTTTTTAAAGTTAGTATTATTATTTGAAGAGAGGCAGGAATCAGACTTCTTTTCTTTCTGATTTTTTGCCTTTTTGTCCTAAACTGAGTGTACATTCCAAGGTTCCCAGCTCTGGCCTGGCTGACATCTGCCAACTTCTCCCACTACACTGGGCACTGTAGGAGCAGCTCTGCCTCCTGCCTTGACTCAGGACACAGTCTCTAGCTGCACCAGGGGAAGTTTTGGCTCAAGGTGAGGAGAAAGTTCTTCACAGAAAGAGTAATTGGCCATTGGAATGTGCTGCCCAGGGAAGTGGTAGAGTCCCCATCCCTGGAGGTCTTCAAAAAAGGATTGGATGTGGCACTTTGGAGCCATGGTTTAGTTGTCATGAGGTGTTAGGTATTGGGTGATAGGTTGAACTCGATGATTTCTGAGGTCTTTTCCAACCTTGTTGATTCTGTGACTCTGCTCACATTATCAGATCCCCTCAAGGTGATGGTGCTCAATCTGGCCATAGAGGTCAACCCCTTTAGTCCAGCTCAAGGCTGACACTTCCCTCTCTGCAGCATCAGAGCCACTCAGGTGACCTGCAGACCTGTCCCCTCTTGGCTCCTGGACCTGCTACATGTGTTTTTGTCAGCTGGGGCTTCCTTGCTGCACTGAACAGGGATGATGTTGCCCCAGAGCTCTGACTCAAGCCGGAGTGCAAGCACAGGCATGGTTGTGCCATCAAACCCTGGCTGCTCCCCTTCAGTCAGCAGAGCACTCGGCCATCCTCAGGAGCTCTTAGTTCTGACTCCCTCTCCCCAGCAACCTATCTCCTCCCTAACCACCGCTGCCTTCACGGGGACATTCTGTCATGCTGAGTGCAGCATTCCCCAGCAAGTCTACCTAATGACAAAGCTGAAACTCCCCATTACCTTAGTTGCTTATTACTTTTTTTAATGAGTGGCTCTCACTCGACTGACTAAATTGGACCCGCATCTAGCATGAAGGATCATTTTTCCCTGCAAGCCAAGGGTGATGTTTCAGCATGTGGGGAAGATACTGAGCTTTTACATCTAGCCCCAGAGTCCTGCCTTCATTTAGAGATGAAGGTGGAGGGTGTATCATGGAGAAAAGGCTTTTGCATATGAGCAAAGTGAGTTCAAATCACAGTGGATGATAGTATAGCCCTGGTTGTGCAGCACACAGGGTGCCTTGTGCACTGCTTCAGCTAAGGCAGGAGAGGCAGAGAAGGTCACCCCAAGGCACAGTCATTTGGGGCAAAGATTTCATCACTGTGGTGGCTTATTTTTAGAGCTGATCCACATTGTTTCATGCACATTAAGGTGTTGTGTTTTGTTTTGTTGTGTTGTGTTTTTATCCTGGGAAAAAGGGATTTTGGCCTACATAGAAAGGTTCACATAAAGCTTTTGCATCCTTCAAAATCACTCATAAAGCTTTTGGGGAAAAACAGAGAAGGAAAAAAAAAGAGAAAAGGGTAAAAAAGAAAAAAATGAAAGAAAAAAAGAAAAAAGGAAAAGGGGAAAACAGAAAAAGTAAAGGGAAAAAAAGGAAAATAAAAAAAGAAAAAGGAAAGGGAAAAAATAAAAAGGAATAAATAAAGGGAAAAAAGGAAAATTAAAAAAGGAAAAATGATAAAAGGAAAAGGGGAAAAAAAGGAAAATAAAGAAAGGAAAAGGAAAAAAGAAAAAAGAAAAAGGGAAAAAAGAAAATGGAAAAGGGAAAACAGAAGAGGGAAAAAAGGAAAAGGGAAAAGGGAAAAAAAAAAAGAAAATAAAGAAAAGGGAAAAAAGGCAAGAAAAAAGGAAAAGGGAAAACAAAAGAAAAAAAAAGAAAAAAGGAAAAGGGAAAAAAGACAAGAAAATAAAAAAGGAAAAAAAGGAAAAGGGAAAAAAGGAAAAGGGAAAAAAGAAAAAGGGAAAAAGAAAAGGAAAAAGAAAAAGGGAAAAAAGGAAGAGGGAAAAAAGAAAAGGAAAAAAAGGAAGAGGGAAAAAAGAAAAGGAAAAAAAGGAAGAGGGAAAAAAGAAAAGGAAAAAAAGGAAGAGGGGAAAAAAGAAAAGGAAAAAAAGGAAGAGGGAAAAAAGAAAAGGAAAAAAAGGAAGAGGGAAAAAAGAAAAGGAAAAAAAGGAAGAGGGAAAAAAGAAAAGGAAAAAAAGGAAGAGGGAAAAAAGAAAAGGAAAAAAAGGAAGAGGGAAAAAAGAAAAGGAAAAAAAGGAAGAGGGAAAAAAGAAAAAGAAAAAAAGGAAGAGGGAAAAAAGAAAAGGAAAAAGGAAAAGGGAAAAAAGGAAGAGGGAAAAAAGGAAGAGGGGAAAAAAGAACAGGAAAAAAAGGAAAAGGGAAAAAAATAAAAGGGAAAAAAGGAAGAGGGAAAAAAGAAAAGGAAAAAGGAAAAGGGAAAAAAGGAAGGAGGGAAAAAAAGAAAAGGAAAAAGGAAAAGGGAAAAAAGGAAGAAGGGAAAAAGAAAAGGAATAAGGAAAAGGGAAAAAAGGAAAAGGGAAAAACGGAAAGGAAAAAGGAAAAGGGAAAAAAGGAAGAGGGGAAAAAAGTTGTTTCAGAGAAAAAAAAAAGTCTCTGATTCTGTTAGTTTTCCTTCCCTTGTTTTCTTTTCTAAACAACTCTTAAGTCAAAAGTGGGGTAGTGGGAGAGAAAGGAGAAAGAAGTCATTAAAGAAAATGGAATAGTTCTATTTTGAAAGAACTGGAGTTGAACTGGAAAATGTTCTTTCAACTTAAAGGAAAGGGAAAATAAAACCCTACAACAAACCAGGAAAAACTTCTGGCTGAAGGGGAAATACAAATGTTTTCAGTGAAGATGCTCTGAGGGGAGAGAGGTTATTTTGGAGCATTTCTCTTCCCCAGCCCCATGGGATACCCTTAGCTGTACACTTAAAAATGTGGGCTGCACAGATCACAGCCACTGAACGTTTGGGTTCCTCCCTGGGACTTACCTGCTGCTGCCTGAGGTAACAGATTCTCTGGATGGGGGATGCAGAATTGGGGTGGGTTTGCTCCTTGGCTAATGGACCTGCATGGAGAGTTTTAACTTCCAGAGATGGAATTTCGCTGTCACTCCTGTCTGAGGCTACAATAGACAGTTTCAAAGCCGTTAAGCCTTTGTAGAATCACAGAATGATTTGGGTTTGAAGGGACCTTGAAGATCAACTAGTTCCAACTCCCCTGCAATGGGCAAAGACACCTTCCACTAGATCAGGCTGCTCAAAATCCCATCCATCCTGGCCTTGAACACTTCCAGGGATAAGGCATCTTGAACTTCTGGGCAGCCTCTTCTTGCGCCTCACCACCCTCACAGTGAAGAATTTCTTCCTCATATCTAACCTAAATCTCCCCTCTTTCACTTTGAAATGGGTATCCCTCATCCTATCACTGTGCTCCTTGATAGAGTGTGATAAATCTCCATCCCTTTTCATTGCACGGAGCAGAGCTCTCCATGCACACATAGCTTTTCATTTTCCTGGCACCACATCCCTCTCTGCCTTCTGACACATATGTCTCTTGCTGGAATCTCTTCTCCCAGCCTCCAGCACTTGAGCAGCCGAGCAGTGTTCGTCTGTCTCCAACAAGTAGCTGCTGAGCCTGAGAAACACATTAGCTGCCTGACCTGGTTCCAGCCAGGTGTGAAAAGATGCAGTGGCTCTGGCTCCACTCCACCTTTTCTGACCATGTGAAGAGAGGCAGAAGGCTTCTCCTCTCTCCACCAGCTCACATCATTCAAGTCTACTTCAAAAAACCAACAGGATAGGAGTGGTGAGAGGATAGACCGAACCAATCATGGGGAAAGCTGGACAGATTAAAAGGCATTTACCGGGCTTTCTGTGCTAGAAATGAAAGAAAACCTCTTCCATTAGCTGTCTGCCTGAGGAGCTGAGCAGGAAGGAATAAAAGCTGAGATGCTTTTGCAGGAAGAAGGGGAAATCAGCAGCTATGAGACAGGTCGTGGGCTCTGAGTCAGGTGTTGTTGTCACAAGAGTGTTCTGCATGTGGTGCTGGTGTGCAAGTGGTGGTGCTAAGGGGGAACCTTCCCTTGGAGAGCTGCCAAAAGGCTCTGTCCCACTTCTCTGCCTTCCTTTGCATTCTTCTGCAGCTCTCCTCCTTCTTGGGGATGACCCAGTTTTGCAGCCCTAAGTCCATGCTCAGAGCATGGGGTCCTCACCTTGGCAAGGGCTGGTGCTCATGGCTGGAGCAGTAGGCTTGCTTGTGTGCTTGGGAAGGTGAGGTGGCTGCTGGGCAGTGTGGTTACATCTCATGAACCTCATCCTGCAGAGCCAAGGATCTCCTGCTCCTATAGCTGGGGTTGCTTAGCCTCGAGACGAGGAGGCTCAAGGGAGACCTTATTGCTCTCTACAACTACCTGAAAGGAGGTTGTAGCTAGGTGGGGGCTGGTCTCTTCTCCCAGGCAGCACCAGAACAAGAGGACACAGTGTCAAGCTGTGCCAGGAGAGGTTTAGGCTGGATGTTAGGAAGAAGTTCTTCATAGAAAGAGAGATTGGCCATTGGAATGTGCTGCCTAGGGAGGTGGTGGAGTCACCATCACTGGAGGTGATTAGGAGGAGACTAGATGGGGTGCTTGGTGCCATGGTTTAGTTGATTAGATGGGGTTGGGTGATAGGTTGGACTTGATAATCTCAAAGGTCTCTTCCAACCTATTCTATTCCATTCCATTCCATTCTATTCTATTCTATTCTATTCTATTCTATTCTATTCTATTCTATTCTATTCTATTCTATTCTATTCTATTCTATTCTATTCTATTCTATTCTATTCTATTCTATTCTATTCTATTCTATTCTATTCTATTCTATTCTATTCCTGCATGTCCCATATACCTGCACATCCCATGTATCAGCACAGCCAAAGCCCTGGCCAGGGCTTTGGGTCACTTGTCACCATTTTGTGAAACAAACAGAGCACCTGGGAAGGGAAGAAGCAGCTGTTCCACCTCCCCAAGCTTTGAGCATCCACTCCTCACATACACACACACACACACACAGAGGCTCCCTTTACCTGACAAACAATTATTGAACAATGTATGCAAATAGCATAATTAGTGTTATTTGTTTGGCTGTTCTAAGTGTTTAAAATGTAAATGTCAACTTTGGGATTTTTGCAGGATGTGTGTGTGGTGTTGTTGGGTTTCTCTCTCTCTCCTGAGTGTTCTCCCTGGATTGCAAGTTGATGAATTTCTCCTTGTCCCAGGGAAAGAAAAAAAAAGCAGCTAATGTGATTTCTCCGCGATTACAGCAGGAGACGCCGAAGCGGGGATTACTCACAGTAACTCCTCTTACTTAGCAGATCTGAGTGGGAGGCAGGATTCATTACACCGTGCAGAGAAACAAAGAGGAAATGTCTTTCAGCAGACTGCTTGTGTCTGCCGAGGCAGCATCCTCGCCCATGCCAGGGCTTCCCTCCTTGCAAGGCGGAGGGGGTCAGGCGGGGCAGCGACAGCACCTTGGCAGTGGGCTCGTGGGACCTGTTGCTGGTGTGCCACAGCTCCTCCGTGCACAGGAGGAGTGTTCAGTTAGAACTCTGCTTCTCTAGGAGGTGTTTCTTTTGTGTTTTTTTCCTCTGCAGGAGGCTAAAGAGTTAGAAATCATGTTACAGCCACCCTAATATAGATTTACCCCACTTGTGTTCTCCAAGCACAGCCCTCACCCTCAGTAGAATGATGTTTTCTAAGGGTATGTTCCACCATCACCTGCCCTGGCTGGCATTTGGTGTAAATTAAGCCCTGAGATGTTCATAGATAGATCATTGCCTGTAGCTGATGCAAGTGATGCAAGGCTTGTTGCCATCACTCTTGTGTATCCTGGGGAGTCAGATGCTATTGAGCAGCTCTTGTGGTCTAGTCTTAGCAGCTGGTCCATGCTGGCAAGGCTGGTCCAGGTAGGGCAAGGCTTCTGCAACTGCTCTTTCATGGCATCCCATACCCACAAGGGAGGACCCAATTGTGCTGTGGCTTAAGAGCTTTCTCAGATGCACAGTTCCAAGATTAATCCAATTGGATTCATCAGCTGGCAGCAAGGCTGGCACCAGCTTTCCATTCAGTTGGCAAAAAAGCCAAGGAGTTGGTGTGAAAATGGAGAGGCTGCATCACTCCTATATCCCACCCTCCATCTCCTTTGTGGCCCCTGTCCATGCAGCATGCTGGGACATGGAGCTCATGGTTTTCACATGAATCCCAGGGTAGGAGAGGGATATGAGGCTTCCACCTCCAGTGTGAGTCAGGGAAACTGGAAAGAGCAAGGTAGTAAACACAACTAACAGCTCAGATCCCAGAGGAATAGAGAGAGCTTCATGCCCAGCTCAGCATGGAAAGGTGACCCCTGGAGCAAGGGCACTCACTTTTTGTGGCAGGAGGGGGTTTAAACTTTTCCACATGCAGATACTGCCTTTGAACCAGATGAATCCATGAGAGGATTGATTGATTGATTGATTGATTGATTGATTGATTGATTGAGAGAGGAGTGAACCCAGGTCTACTGGGATTAATGGTTGTGGATGAGGATGTGTTTGATTGTAAGCCTGCATAGAGGGGTGATGAAGCAGAAGCTGGGACTCATGGCATCTCTGCAGTACAGCAAGAAGATTCTGAACCAGGTTTTCCTGCTGCTTGAGGTTTCCCCTCTGCTCTCTGGCAGGGAACGAGTTGCTGGCACAGGAGTGCTTTGGCATGATGGCCAGAAGCTGAGAGCTGGTTCATGGCTCAGACACGTTCATCTCCTAAATGGGGCTGTCCATGCTCTCTGGGCTAGCTTGTTAGTGCCCTGCTGTTGGTGCAGGTACCGACAGCCATGAGCGATGCCACTGCTCCCTGGACACTTGCACCAGACAGTCAGGTCATGGGGAGGAACCAGCAAAGCCTCTTGTTTCTTAATTGCAAAGACAGGAATCCAGTGACCTTTGGCAGATTTCATAGCCCAGCAGGTTCGTGTAATTGAAGCCAGGGATGATTTGTCATGGCTCTAGGCTCCCCTTATCTATTTCATTCCTGCTTGCTCCCTCAGTCTCTCATATCCCCCCCTTCTCTCGCCTTCTTTGTGATCTCATTATCTGTCTGCCTCTCACTATGTTACTCTCTTCAACTTCTCAGCATGAAGAGGTACCTCAGGATCTATTCATCTTTGAGGGGTTTAGGTTTTGTCCCTCACACTATTTTTTGCCTTCCTTTTTTTTTTTTTCCCCCTGGGAGACCTCCAGCCCCATTCAAAGAGTATCATAAATAATACATTGCTGTGGTCAGTGCCCCCAAACCAGCCACCAAATCCCAGCTTCCCAACCCCATCAGGTGAAGGTTGAAGCAACATTACCATTTTTATTTGAATTCCCTCCTAGGTGGCAGGTTCAATGCCATTACCATATTTCAATTCAGGCCATTCTTATTTTAATTAGCCTTAAGTAATTAGTTCTAATTCATTGCCATTTTTTGCTCTGCATATTTTGGGTTATTTACTTCCCTTGCTAAGTAACAATTTGATGTAATTATGTGCTACTCATTCTTTCTATTTACATATGCTCGCTCCCTCGGATTCCTCATTGAAATTTCAACAGATCCTTTGAATTCCCTCTTGAATTGTTTTCTGAGCTGTCAGCGGTGTGGAAATTGTGAGGTGGGAAGAGAATCCATCCTCTATTCTGGACATCCCTGGTGCCAAAGGCAGTGGCAGTGCCTGCGAGCACCTGGGCTGGCAGCAGGCTGCTCTTGGCAGGCGAGGTCCGGTGCCAGGCTTTGTTCCTGGGAGTCTGGATTCCCATATGAAAGCAGTTTGGGGACCACATCCAGCTCAGCCTGTTTTCCTCTTGGGTTGCTTCAGCCCAGATGCCAGAGGAACCAGTCACTGTTGATGGTTTCCTTTCTTTGCGTGGCCAAAGATGCTTTCAGATGGTTTGTCTTTGCGGAGCTGCAGCACCTCTCTTCCTCAGAAACCTTTCAAAATGTTGTGGGTTTTTAGACATTCTGAGTACTTTGAGCAAGTTTGCCACATTTATATATGGCAGTTACTTATCTGGAATGTACTTTTAGCTCAGCAGCCATTTTCCTAAATTCTCTCAAGGACCATATTCTTGTCTTCATCTTCATGCAAGGATTGCCCTTCTCTTAGCACCTTCTCCCTAGGTGAGGTTTTCAGAGGATTGTGGTTTATCCATAGTATCAGTATCATAGTAACAGTCAGGGTTGGAAGGAACCACGAGGATCATCCAGTTCCAACCCCCCTGCCATGGGCAGGGACACCCCACACTAGATCAGGCTGGCCAGAGCCTCATCCAGCCTGGGCTTAAACACCTCCAGGGAAGGCGCCTCAACCACCTCCCTGGACAACCCATTCCATCTGAGGCTCTTTGCTGATCAGCTGCTCTGAATCTTTTTCTCTCATCCAGAACTTGATTCTGAGAGGCCTTAACATCACTTCCTGCAAACATGTGGATTTCATGCTCACGTGGAACGTGTGCATACCTGTGTGCATATGCCTAGCAACTTTTAAGTGTATTATCCAACTCCAGCTGAATTTGATAGAGGGTAGCGGTCTCAAAAATAGCAAGTTCCCTCAAGGTTTGAGCAGACAGGCAGAGGTAGAAGAGAGATGCCCTACTTCTACTGAGGAAAAAGCTGCCATGTTGTGCTGAGCCTTTATTTGATGCCAGAGAATCCATTTGGGAGAGAGCACACATCTCAGCACTCCACCCACATGAAGAACTTCAATCAGCACAGGCACCTTCTTTGGGCGCCCAAGTCAATCAAGCTCAAGGGAAGCAGGGTTTCATAGTTCTGGTGCTCATGGAACTGCTTGGTTGTTGGCTTCTTGTTGTGGTTTGTTGGTTGTTTTTCTCCCAAGTAGCTTTTTCACTGAACTCTTATCATCCCTTTTAATCCATGTACCATTAACAAACGCTGCTTGCTTCATGAATATGCACGCTCACAATGTGTAGCGTTGGCTTAACCGCTCCCATTGAAGTCGATAATAAAACTCCTGCTGACTTCAAAGAGAACAGAGCCAGGCAATGCTGGGTGCTTTGGAAAATCCCACCCCCCTGGTTGGTATTTTATTTTTAACACATCTACTCTGGAACTGTGGGATGGGACTAAACACTCAAGAATGAGTAAAGGGGGCGGGGGGGGGGGGGGAAGGAAAGAAGATCAAACAGCTGAAAATGAAAATCCGGATTCTGAAGTAAATATTTAACGACCTGTCCTTGGATCTAAGACTTGCAAGGGGGGCAGTGCTCCTCCTTTTGTGTGAGGAAGGGTCACAAACTGCTGTCTTGAGGCATGAGAGAGTTGCTCCAACCATCACACCTGCCTTCATCCATGATCTTCTCACGGAGGCCATCAGTGGAAGTTTAGATCTGAACGATATGAAGCGTGAGACCTTCAAACTGTGTCAAGGCTACACTTGCTCATGAGATGGAGTGGAACTGATTCCTTAAATCCTGCCCCACCATGTGTAGGAGGACTCAGGGAGGGACTGATCACAGAACTGCAGACGTTTCTCCTTATGTAAGTGAACCCCCCTGTGTTCTTAGGCTGGATGTTAGGAAGAAATTCTTCATAGAGGAAGTGATTGCCCATTGGAATGGGCTGCCTGGGGAGGTGTTGGAGTCACTGGCACTGGAGTTGTTTAGGAAGAGACTTGATGGGGCACTTGATGCGATGGTTTAGTTGATTAGATGGTGTTGGATGGTGAGTTGGACATGATGATCTCAAAGGTCACTTCCAATCTGGTCTATTCTATTCTATTCTATTCTATTCTATTCTATTCTACTCTACTCTACTCTACTCTACTCTACTCTACTCTACTCTACTCTACTCTACTCTACTCTACTCTACTCTACTCTACTCTACTCTACTCTACTCTATTGTAGTTTGTGCCCATTGTCCCTTGTCTTGTCACAGAGCACCACTGAAAAGGGCCCAGCCCCATCCTCTTGGTCTCCTCTGCCAGTGCCAGGACAAGGAAAGACCCAAAGTGTCCCATGGGTTATCAACTCTGCAAACTAGCAGACTGCAAGTCTTTTCAACCCACTGATAGCACAAGGGGCAATGAGTGCAAGCTGGAGGCTCCATGTGAACATAAGGAAAACCTTTTTCACGGTGAGGGTGCTCTGGAACTGGCTGCCCAGAGAGGTTGTGGAGTCTCCTCTGAAGACAACCAAAACCCGCCTGGATGCCTTTCTGTGTGACCTGCTCTAGGTGATCCTGCTCTGGCAGAGAGGTTTGACCAGATGATCTTTTGAAGTCCTTTCCAACCCCTAACATTCTGTGAGTCTGTGATCTTAAATGCTCTGTTCCTCCTCTCCTCTTTTGATGTGTTTTGCACAGGAAAAAGGCATTGCAGAGTTTTGCAGCTCTTCAGCTTGTTTTTGGATGAATTACATTCTCAGCTCTTTGGTTTCCTTATACTTGGTTCCACAGCTTCCAAACTGCCATGGGAAATGTGAAGAATCCCTACCACAACTCAATTTAGCAGAGTGCATCAAATTGACTTCAACAGGGCATAAACATGCTTGAAATTGTAGCACGTGAGTGATTTCACCCTTAACATAGGCACTTATTTACCTGTTTTGCTGAATCAGGGCGTGTTCTTGCAGGGACTTTGTATTTGAGCGTTGGCTATTTTGGTATCTTCTTCTCCCAAGATTGTTTCCAGTGGAAAGAACACAGCATATTTTCCATTCCAGCAGTATTTTTGGTAACAGTTACTATTTCCTGACAATATGTCTGTATTTTAGGACAAAACCAAATTACATGTTGGAAGCTCCTTTCCCATGAGCCAGTAACATCAAGACCACAATCTGGAAGAGGCACAATAGAGGCTATATTAAGTTTTATACAGACTTGCCATCAAATTACATGCAATAGTTACTTGATCGTGTTGTATCGACCCATTTTTGCCTGTCCATTTGAGAAGCAATTGCTTTTATCTTGATGGCTTCTTCTTCTTGTTTTAATTCAGGCCTTGCAAGGGTTTTCCTGAGGTTTTTGTGGTCTGATGACAGCAGAATTCTCCTGTTCCTCTGTCTTAGTGGAATATGATTTTGTTGGTGAACAGTTGTGTGATAGTGCTGGGCTTCTCAGTTTAAGGACATTGAGACTCTTGAACGTGTCCAGAGAAGGGCAACGAGGCTGGGAAGAGGTCTGAAGCACAGCCCTGTGAGGAGAGGCTGAGGGAGCTGGGGTTGTTTAGCCTGGAGAAGAGGAGGCTCAGGAGAGACCTTATTGCACTCTACAACTACCTGAAAGGTTGTAGCCAGGTGGAGCTTGATCTCTTCTCCCAGGCAGCCAGCCCCAGAACAAGAGAACACAGCCTCAAGCTGTGCCAGGGGAGGTTGAGACTCGAGGTGATGAGAAAGTTCTTCAGAGAAAGAGCTATTGGCCATTGGTAGGTGCTACCCAGGGAGGTGGTGGAGTCCCCATCCCTGGAGGTGTTCAAAAAAGGCTTGGATGTGGCACTGGGAGCCATGGTTTAGTTAGTCATGAAGTGTTAGGCATTAGGCAATAGGTTGGACTTGATGATCTCTGAGGTCTTTTCCAACCTTGTTGATTCTATGATAAAGGGTACAGGCAAAAAGGAGCCTCTCATTGTAGCTCACTTTAACTGTCCTTCTGCCTGTTGTCTTTTGTTAGCCTACACCAGTAGAGGTTAGGAGGTGACCTGCTAGAGAGCAGCCCTGTGAAGAAGGATTGGGAGTTCTCATGGACAGCAAGTTATCCATGGGACAGCAATGTGCCCGTGTGGCCAAGAAGGTCAGTGATTTTACTTGAAGCTTAATACTAGTCTGCTCTAAAAGCAGTTGTGAAGAACTATTCTTGACTCAATAGGTTTTACTATTAAAAAAAGTTCTGGTTGCACTTATTTTAATAAGTGCCAAAGAGATCTTGGATAGTTGCAGAAGTAACCCACAGAATGAGTAGAAACCAGGAAGAAGTGAGTTCATACAAATGCTGCCTGGTTGGAACCTGAATACTTTGTTCTAGGTTGTAGTTTCATCTGAAACACGTAAAAGCACTGTCTGGGCTGAAACTTTGAGGTGTGTTAAACCCAGCCCATTATGTTTATTTCTGTATATGGATGAGAGATTAGGGGTTTCTATTACAGGAAGGATCTGGACATGCTGGAAGGTGTCCAGAGAAGCGCCACAGGGATGATCAGAGGGCTGGAGCTGCTCTGCTGTGAGGACAGACTGAGAGAGTTGGGGCTATGCAGACTGGAGAAGAGAAGGCACTGAGGAGGCCTTATTGTGGCTTTCCAGTATCTGAAGGGGGCCTACAAGAAAGCTGGGGAGGGACTTTTCAGGGTGTCAGGGAGTGATAGGACTGGGAGGAATGGAAAAAAAGTAGAAATGGATAGATTCAGATTGGATGTTAGGAAGAAGTTCTTCCCCATGAGGGTGGTGATACACTGGCGCAGGTTACCTGGGGAGGTGGTGAAAGCCTCATCCCTGGATGTTTTTAAGGCCAAACTGGATGTGGCTCTGAGCAACCTGACCTAGTGTGAGGTGTCCCTGCCCATGGCAGGGGGGGTTGGAACTAGATGATCCTTGAGGTCCCTTCCAACCCTGACAATTCTATGATTCCATGATTGCAGCTTTTGTTTTGCGCTTTCAAAGTCGTCGTCAAAAGCAATCGTTACTTCCTCCTCTGCTCTCTGTCCTACGCTGGTTAATTCATAGGAAGCTAAAGAAGTGGTTGCAGGCAGGAAGGCATCAGAAATATGGAAATGCAGCATCTGGGTAGAAGGGCTGGTTGGGTTTTGCAGCATTTCCATTGAAATTATATTCTTCTGCCAGATGAACAGATGCAGGGAAAACAGACAGTCTTATCTGCAGCCTTTCTTTTGGTGAGATTAAATGTGTGAATTCATCTAGCCAAACATTATTTTGTTTGATTAAATAGAAGATATTTATAGCATGTCTAAATATAAACCAAACTGAGACCCAAAAAATTAATAAATAAATAAATAGGGAGGTTCACAAGGAATGGCCACTTTGCACACTCAGATGCTTTTGCTCTACCCAAAAGTGGTTTTAAGTTGCTATTTCTTCACTTAGAATCATGGAATTGTCAGGGTTTGAAGGGACCTCAAGGATCATCTAGTTCCAACCCCCCTGCCATAGGCAGGGACACCTTACACTAGATCAGGTTGCTCACAGCCACATCCAGCCTTAAAAACCTCTAGGGATGAGGCTTCCACCACCTCCCTGGGCATCCTGTGCCAGTGTCTCACCACCCTCATGGTGAAGAACTTTCTCACATCCAATCTGAATCAACCCACTTCTAGTTTTGCTCCATCCCCCCTAGTCCTATCACTTCCCAACATCCTAAAAAGTCCCTTCCCAGCTTTCTTGTAACCAATGCCCTTAAGAATATTGGAAGGCCACAATAAGGTCTCCTCAGAGCAGGGGAGGATGGGTCTCTTCAAACCTCTTCTCTCTTCTCCTCTCTTCTCTCTTCTCTTCTCCTCTCTTCTCTTTTCTCTTCTCTTCTCTTCTCTTCTCTTCTCTTCTCTTCTCTTCTCTTCTCTTCTCTTCTCTTCTCTTCTCTTCTCTTCTCTTCTCTTCTCTTCTCTTCTCTTCTCTTCTCTTCTCTTCTCTTCTCTTCTCTTCTCTTCTCTTCTCTTCTCTTCTCTTCTCTTCTCTTCTCTTCTCTTCTCTTCTCTTCTCTTCTCTTCTCTTCTCTTCTCTTCTCTTCTCTTCTCTTCTCTTCTCTTCTCTTCTCTTCTCTTCTCTTCTCTTCTCTTCTCTTCTCTTCCTATTTCTCTTCTCTTCTCTTCCTATTTCTCTTCTCCTCCTATTTCCCTTCTCTTCCTATTTTCCTTCTCTTCTCTTTCTATTTATTTCTCTTCTCTTCCTATTATTTCAAGGTCCCTTCCAGTCCCTAACATTCTCTGTGATTCTTGTGTTTTGGTTCTGGAAAGGCTGAAAATGCAGCACTGAGCTGATAGAAGAATCTGTGCCTTACAGGAAATGGCGAGATTTTGACATTTGTTTGCATTCTGAGCAGGATATTAAGTTCATATTAAAATATATTTCAGGGTAATTTGAACGTCATTTCGATAGGAATCTTGGAAGAGTTTATTACGTGATAAAAAAACAGCAATGAAAACTTCTCCTGGAGTCTTGCAAATGAAAAGTTTGTTTTCTAATTCTCTTAAAATGTGATTTATTTATATATATATTTTTTTTGCCAGAACTAATTCATGTCAGGAGAAATGTCAGGTGTGCTGTAATGCAGCGTGCTGGTGGGAAAGTGAGCTAGCAGCCTGCACCGGAGCTCTCAGTGCGCACTTGCAGCCCGGAAAGCCAATCAGATCCTGGGCTGCATCAAGAGAAGTGTGGCCAGCAGGTCAAGGGAGGGGATTCTCCCCCTCTGCTCAGCCCTGGTGAGACCCCACCTGGAGTACTGTGTCCAGTTCTGGAGCCCCTATTACAAGAGGGATATGGATGTGCTGGAAGGTGTCCAGAGAAGGGCCACAAGGATGAGCAGAGGGCTGGAGCACCTCTCCTATGAGGACAGACTGAAGGAGTTGGGGCTGTTCAGTCTGGAGAAGAGAAAGCTCTGAGGTGACCTAATTGTGGCCTTCCAGTATCTGAAGGGGGCCTACAAGAAGGCTGGGGAGGGACTTCTCAGGATCTCAGGTAGTGATAGGACTAGGGGGAATGGAATGAAGCTGGAGGTGGGGACATTCAGGCTGGATGTGAGGAGGAAGTTCTTCACCATGAGAGTGGTGAAACCCTGGAATGGGTTGTCCAGGGAGGTGGTTGGGGCACCATCCCTGGAGGTGTTTAAGCCCAGGCTGGATGAGGCTGTGGCCAGCCTGATCTAGTGTGGGGTGTCCCTGCCCATGGCAGAGGGGTTGGAACTAGATGATCCTTGTGGTCCCTTCCAACCCTGCCTGATACTATGATACTACTATGACACCAGCCTGACTCTAAGAGTTGGCTGATAACCGCCTTTGCCAGGAATTAAATGGGTTTGAGCCCTCTGACCATTGGTATGATGCTGCAGCGTTGGGCTTTTTTGTTTGTAGACTCTTCCCTTCTGAGCTACATCTTCTGATTAAAATCATTTTGCATTTGTTCTGAAAAATTTCCATATTTTTTTGGGTACATTCACATAAACTGCCTCATAAGAAGGCAAGACAGAGTCTTTTATCTCACTGCTCCTTTCATGGAAGTCTCCTTTGGCCATCTTTATTTGTGATTTTTGCTTCCCTCCCCCCCTCCCCCCCTCCTTGATTTTGTATTGAGCTTTCTGTTCAGGCTTTTTGGTATTCAGTCTGCCTTTTGGTTTACAGTGCTCATCTTTGGAGCCCCAAATCTTTGTGTCTCTCTTCAGCAAGGGAGGCAGGTTTTCTCTTAACTGTATTTTCTTCACAGAATTAACAACTCCAAGGACTATGTTTTTTTTTTTCCCTGAGATAAGAGCTTCCACTGCTTCTATCCAGATATCACCATGAGTAATCCTGAGTCATTTAATTTTACATATTCTGAAATGTCTTCTCCAAGATGGTCACACTGAAATGTCTGTTCTCTGGCTAACATAGCACTGAACCCAGATCATCTGGCCCCCAAAGATGTCGTTGTCTGAATGGTTTTGATTGAATATTTCAATGCTGGCCTGGATTGTGATTATTTGCCTTTCAGTTTAAAGATGTAGTCTTCTGCAGAGCTCAATTTCCTTATATATTCACCAACTGTGTTTAAGGACTAGCATTTGGCTAGCACTTTTTCAGGCTCTAAAATAGAAAAGATCTCTCATGTGATGCCTCTCCTTAGGAGATCTCCAACACTTCACAGTCACATTAGCCTGGTTTTAAACACAGGAAGATTGAGGCACAGCTCTCGAAGCTTGTCCCAGGTAACTCAATGGCAGAAGCAGGCAGCAAAAGAGAAACCAAACCAAAAAGGAGGAACCAAACCAAAAAGGAGAAAGCATGCCATCAGTGATATATCTATACTGCTGGCCCTGTTTGGGTCACAGGAGTCTCATTTGTATCACTCTGCTGCAAGAAGCCCGTGTGCCATGCATGTGTCTGTGTTCCTGGACAGACAGACGCATCCTTCATGTGTCTACATTACTGCTGGTATCACACCGTGAACTGAAGATCTTGCTTGACCCTTTCTTGAACACATTCCCTTGAGCACCTTAAGGAAGTATGATCCATCCTGATTTTCCAGAGGAGTCAAGAAAAAAGCAACATTTTTTTTTTCCCCTTCTGACAGGCCTAAGATAATTGGTAGAGAGAACTGAAGCCTCCAAGGCATTTCCCTGGCCCCTAGGAACCCCTTGGCTGCCAGCCATTGGCTCTTTGTCATCAGCTGCATTCTGCTTCTGGCAGTAGTATGCCCCAGGAAAGAGCACAGATCTTTCTCCTTGTAAATTAAAGCTCACAACTCTGAGCAGTTAAAAGTCTTCATCTTTGTCTTTAACTTCATGAATTTTATTCCCACCTTTCCTGCATTTTCATTGGCTTTGGAGAAGGCTCCTGACATACTTTTCATCATTGAGCTGCCCTACTGAACCCATTGCAAACATTTCCTTTAGGAAGCTATTTCTGAATGGCACTCTGGCTTTCCTCTGGTAACTTCTCCCTCCATGTATTTCCCTATTTCTGCCTGATTTTCTCATGCTGATCTTCAGAGTTGCCATGTCTGGTTTTCCTGTAGAATTCCTGGATCTTCAGTCCTGGCTTTTGCACAGATAACCTGGCCCATGGTATATTGGAGGAGTGGAAGCTGGAAAGGGTTTGGGCATGATGGCTCTAAGAGGTGCACAGGTCTTGCTTTTCTGAGAGGACAGAAGCTGGCCCCCAGTGAAGTCATGGCAGTAATAATCTCCTTGATTTCTGGAAGACTCATAGTATGAAGACCCTCTAGAAGACAGTGGGATTATTTTGCAATGTAGATTGCATAGGGTAATAACAGTGCAGGGTCTGACTGGAGGGCTATGGTTGATGGCATTCCCCAGGGGTTAGTACTGGGTCCAAACTTGTTCAACGTATTCATCAATGACCTTGAAGAAGGTACAGAGTGTTGAGCAAGTTGGCTGGTGATACAAAACTGGGAGGAGTGTTAAGACACACCAGAAGGCTGTGCTGCAGTTCAGTGAGACCTGGACATGCTGGAGAATTGGGCAGAGGTGAAACTCATGAAGTCCAGGAAGGGCAAGTGTAGAGTCCTGCACCTGGGGAGGAATAACCCATAACACATTAGTACAGGTTGGGGGTTGACCTGCAGGATTGGATGATAGTCTGTACCTTTTGCATACCATAAATTCATTAGAAGAGATTATCAGACACCAGAGTGTCCTCAGGTCACAGTTAAATATTGTGATCACCACAGTGTGTGTTTATGCTGAGGAGAGTGAACTCATCCTTCATCTCCTGCATGCAGAATGAACTGCTCCTCTTGTGTCTGTTCACTGTAGGTGTTGGCCAAGTGCACCCAACCTACCATTGCCATGACTTGGGCTGCTCTCACCAGTGAGGCACTGCCTGATTTAGCAACGTGAAGGTTAAGTGTCTAGGCTAAGTTCATCATCTAGACTCCTCCATAGTCAGCGGGGAAAGTTCAACACCTCCAGAATGTAATTCATCCCACCCGAAAATAGATGCCTAAGACAAGAAGAATGAATCACTCTCTGGGGGCTGGTGCACATCTCTGTTCAGGGATGATAAAAGAAGTCTAGACAATTACCTTAACCTAGACACCCAGCTGCAAGACACCTTCGGCTGCGTGAGATCTAGCTGTGCATTCAGGTCCCCAAAGACAGATTTCAAACCCCCTGTTAAGATGCAAAGTGGCTTCCTGATTTCCCTGCAGCTTTCAAGCTGAAGTCCCCTTTGACAATCAGACTTCTCCTGTCTCTGTGAGACACATATGGCAGTTTTACCAGCACTGAGGAGCTTTCTAATGAAAGACTTTTTACCCTCAGTCCCATCTGGGAGTTATCCATGAGAAGCTGATGCTGCTTTGAGGAATGGCTCTTTCTGTTACTTGCTGAATCATTGTCACCATTAAATATTGCTGCATAATTTCCTCACAAGGAGCCTGTTCCATGTAGATAATATTCAAAACGTGGTCCCCATTGGTTGCTTTGATTGAACACGTGCCACACAGCGTGTCCTCCACGACCAGGAACACAGCTCTTCAGCTGGTACTTCCAGACACTCACATCTGTGAACTCATTTCTTGTGGTCTGAGATTCATTTCTCATCTTCAGTCTTGCCTTCCCATCAACTCATTTGTAGCATTTGGGAAAAGGCAGACAGGGAAGGCAATGGATGACTGCAGAGCAAAGGGAGAAGACTGTAAGCAATTGCAGTGCACCCACGGAGCCCTGGAGAAGGAGGCTGCAGCAGAGGCCGTTGAGAGGAGTTAGAGTCTCCCACACTGGACAAGCAAAGAGCTGCCATATTCACTGTTGCAGTTCTTCACTGCCCATTTTGCCCCATGGAGGAGCAAAACCAACTGAGTGGCCTAGGGTTTCTTGAACATCAACTGCTCCCCTTTCCAGCCCACGTGTTAGAGCAAAGCCACCTTCAGCTGCCATTTCCACGAAGAGACCAGGCAGCAAATGGAAGCAAGAACAGTCCAACTCCAGCCCCAGGTATTCATGCTTGTTCCCAGGGTGGTGATACCTGTTTGACTGCAGGGCAGATAGGTGAGGATGATGATATCTCCAATGTGACATCCTGGTTCACCAGCAGAGGTGGGCAGACCTGTTGCTCCATGGTCAGCTGGAGGGGGGGAACTGCAGAGTGTCAGTTTGTGTGTCTAAACCTTCCAGGCAAGTTAGAAGGAGAAGAGACTACTCACCTTCAGTGGTTCTGCAGAGAGGTGTTTAAGAAGAGACTGGTTGGGGTGCTTAGTGCCATGGTTTAGTTGATTAGCTAGCATTGGGTGATAGGTTGGACTTGATGATCTCAAAGGTCTTTTCCAACCTGGTTCATTCCATTCCATTCCATTCCATTCCATTCCATTCCATTCCATTCCATCTGTGTTTACCTTGACATACATGAAGAATTAAGTCCTTTCATTCTTGCTTTTAGATTACCTTTTGCCTTTGCTGTTGTAAAAGCTTCAACATAGAAGCACAGTCTCCAAGGAAAATACTGAAACCTTTTGACCATGTTGGTTAGAAGAAAGCATTCTGTTTGTCACTCTCTTGTGTGTGTCTGTGAATCTTCTAGTTGCCAGAAAAAATGATTTGCCCAGTGATGTTACAGGTGTCTCTGTGCCTCCCCTGCCAAGACATCTGCCCACTGCTGCCTGCAGGAGTCCTCAGTGGCGTCCGATCTGAAGCGATGGATGTGTCTGTCTCTGGAGTTCCCTGCTTCAGCCCTTGCTGTGTCAGCTCTGAATGCAGCCTGCCAAGATTCAAGCAAACATTCAAGAATAGGTTGAGGTATTCACCAAGCTCGAACTACTGTACAAGAAATACCCTGGAGCAAAAACAGAGCTATAAGACACCATCACACGGAGACTCTTCCCCCACCCCAGCAGGCACCATGCACCATGCCGTACCAGACAAACTCCTCCAGATAGGATCCAGGCAGAGATGTTTGCTTAACACAGCAGCTCTTTGAAAAGGCAAATAAATGGACAGTGAAGCTACACAGACATGTCACTGTGCAGCGGTTTCCGTTTAGCATTTACGTTCGGTGCCAGGAAACCCTGACTCATGAATATGAAATCAGAAGGAAAGGAGGAAAGCAGTTGTTCATTATCAGAGCTTCAAACTGGGCATGTGGTGGAAATTAGCATTTAAAAACCACGTAGGTTAAAGAGAGAGGGGCTGGCTCCCATAGTCCAGGAGGCTTGAAGACCCCAGCTCTGCAACCAGCAGATGTGCTGTTGTGGGGTGGTCTCGGCTTGCAGGCTTTGCTCACGAGGTGCTACTGCTAGAGAAGAGCCCTGAAGCTCAGGGCAAGCCATGGTGAGCCTCTTGCTTGCGTAGAGGCAAGGGTAAGCAGATCCTGAATATTCCTGGAAATCCTCCAAGTTTAGACTGAGGCAGTGGTGAGCAAAGGCAGGGAAGAAGAGCCACTTAATAATTGTCAGAAACAGGAGAAATAACTGAGAACAGTCTCCAAGGGAGAGGGACAGCATCAGGTAGAAATCCCAGGAAAGGAAGCTCACATCTAATGGAGACTCGGTGGGGTCAAAATGAAGGAGCCCAAGTTCACAATCCCAACCCTTCAGCAGGTGGGATGCCTGCCTTTACTCACACCTGCACCCCAGAGCTGAGAACAGCTTCCATGAGCTTGGTGCAAACCTGGCTCCCCTTAACAAAAGCTGTCTTTCCTCCAGCCATGAAGATGGGACACCATCCTTCTTTCTGCACCTATTTCCCTTTGTAAGAGGTGAGCTTGTTCTGCCTCAAGCTCCCAGCGCCAGGTCTCAAGGATGGATGTGGGGCAGAAGAGCAGATGCTATCACAGCAAGTGTTTTTGATGGTACCAGGAAGGAAGAAGCAAATAGACACTGCTGCAGGATGGCAAGGGCTTGATATTCAAAGCAGCTCTTTGCATATAACTCTGGGAGCAGCTCAAGGCAGCAAGGAATCACGCCATCCCTGCTCTTGTCTTCATCTGAAGCCGCCCAGCTGTGCTCTATAAGTACCCCTCTATTTCCTTCCAGCACCCTTAAAATATTATGAGAGCTAATTATCAGCATGGGGCACATCAGCTCACAGCGACAGCAAATTGTTCAGCAGATACTCCAGACCTGGAGCCTGTGAAATGCCATAGCAGTGGCCACAGGGTGAGCTGGGCAGGCTGTTGGAATGATGGATTTGGTGAGCAAGGAAGTGCACGTGGGACTCAGCAGATCGGCTGGGCTGCTCCTTACCCAAGTGCCCCTTGCCACCTCTGCCACTGGCGACAAGACCTGACCATGGTTGTTTTGCAGACCCAAGCTTTGCCCCAAGGCCAGACCATGGGAAGCTGCCTGGCAGGGTTCTTCAGCCTGTAGTGGCTGTGACAGTTTCAGAGAGTCGTTAGCAAGCAAGGCATGCTTGACGTGAATAATTAAAATACCTGCTGTGCTTTTAAATAGTTCAGAGCCAGCCTTGGAGCTATGTGAGTGATCACTGCTGTCTTTGGAGGAGGCCTAAGGAAAGAGGAGGGAGGAGGGCTGATATCTAATGGGAAATAAAGGGCTTGATGCTTCTTCTGGCAAGAGGAGGGATGGTGCTGGCAGCTTCCATAGTGATGTGGACAGTCCCTACCCCTGTGTGAGGATCAGAGGCTGGCACAGCTCTCTTTGCTGACAAATGGGCATCTCTTGGTACCAATCTCCTCAAAGTCTCCTCCCTGCCAAAAGCCTGAGAGGTGGCTGAGCTCAGCACCCACTCTCTTCCAGCCTCCCCGGGGTTTTCACACTGGTACAGCTCTGAAAAACTCGTGGGATGAAGATGTGGGGCAGGGGGATGAGGATAACACCAGAGCGTTGGGGCAGCAAGTCACAGCTTCGGCGCAGGCAGCGCGGGGCACCTCGCCTGAGCACGCACAGACAGAGGCAGCTGAGGCTGTGCTGCCTTTTCCAAAGCTGCTGTTTCCCCAAGATATCAATTAGACACCGAAATGAAAACAGTTTCTGCATGCACAATTAACAGAGAGTTTCCCGCAGTCTCTCGGCAGCCGGACTCCCTCTGTTCCTCTGATGCTGTCACTACCCCCAGCTGCCTTGGAGTTTTTTATCACAATGGTGTCAAGAGCCCTGGCCCCCACCAGTGAGCTGCTGCATGAGAGGGGAGAAGATAGCAAACACCATGTTGGCATCAGTGCCACTGGAGCGTGGAGCTGGGAAGCTATAAATCATCTCTTCTTGTGACAAAAATGGGTTTCCAGGCAGGGGACAGAGGGGAAAATGACACTCCCCAGGAGTTAGTTTCAGATTGAATTAGGCAATTGGTTGACCATGGATTCCCCCTCCCCCACATATATATATATATTTTGCCATGGAGAGCCTGGGCAAGTCTAACTTGGGGTCACTGTGCAGTGATTTTTTTTTTTCTCTCCATTTCTTTCAGTTCAGCCAACGATCCAAAAAAAATCAGTTATTTTCACAGCTTTGCCATAAATACCTCCCAGGCAAGCAAAAGCAGAGTTTCTAGTAGAGACAAGAAGGGGAAAAAAAAGGCCATTTAGGGACTGGGGCATGGCAGGGTGAGGAGAGAGGGAGGGAGGCAGAGGGTGTGTGCCAGCATCTTCAGAGCAGTGCCTGGAAAGCTTATTGTGGCTTTCCAGTATCTGAAGGGGGCTACAAGAAAGCTGGGGAGGGACTTTTGAGGGTGTCAGGGAGTGATAGGACTGGGGGGGATGGAACAAAACTAGAAATGGATAGATTCAGATTGGATGCTAGGAAGAAGTTCTTCCCCATGAGGGTGATGAGACACTGGCACAGGTTGCCCAGGGAGGTCGTGGAAGCCTCATCCCAGGCCAGGCTGGATGTGGCTCTGGGGAACCTGACCTAGTGTGAGGTGTCCCTGCCCAAGGCAGGGGGGTTGGAACTAGGTGATCCTTGAGGATCCTTCCAACCCTAACGATTCCATGATTCTATATTTGGTCTTTTCCCTTGTCTCATGTGGGCAGTGGGAGCTGCTGCCTGCTCCCCTTGCCCGTGAAAAGCAAGGGCTCCCAAGCTGAAGATCACCAAATTCGTTTTCTTCTCCCTCTATCACAGAGTGTCATCCATCTAAAGATTCCCTTTAATTTAAAGCAGTGTAGAGTTTGAAAAGCCCTTCAAGTTCACTTGGGCTGATGAATTGGTAATTGAGTGTACCTGGGTGTCGGTGCAGTCTTTGCCTCTCTCTGCATTTGTATCAGTCCCTGTTTGTTTTCCTCAGCTGTAAATCACTCAAAGCTTGGAGAGGCTTTTATCAAACCCTGCTAGGAGCCAGTTGCTTTCCCTTTCACAAACACATTGCTGATGCCACGTGGAACCCACTGGCTTTGCTGCTCATTTAAAAACAATGAGTATGTTATCAAAAGGGGGAAAAAAATATTCCTTAGCAACAGGATAAGGAGGAGGAACAGAATTGCTCCTGTTTCTTAGGTGCTTGCTCCTTCACTCTAATATCTGTCCCATCGATCTCCTAATATGCTCTGCTCTGAAAGGCTGATGTATTGTCCTGCACTCTCTTATCTCCCTGCACATCTCAGTCCTCTACAACACACTTTGTTCTTGGTAGGTCAGCTGCTGGCCCTTGGTCCAGCCTCATGTGTCACCTCCTGGGCTGCAAACCAGTGCCCCTTTCTCTGCATGGAGACTTAAGCATGTGGTTTAAGGGAGTCAAGATCTTCATCTTAAGATCTTCTTAACATCTTCAGGTGCTCCAACATGTCCTTGGCGTCCACCTCTCCAGTGGTCTGTGAAGATACTTGGCCTTCTCCATCATCTGTAGAGGGACCACAGCTGGCTCTGCCCCTGCATTACCCCTGTCCAAGATTGATGTTCAGTCCAGTGTTTTACCCTGACAGGTTTGGCAAAAGGGAATTTCAAACAAGAGAGCTAACAGCCCTGATTTGCAATTCTTGGAGCCACTCCAGGCTCTCACCCAATGGAGGAGCTGAAGCTGCACCATGTGCCTGGCATAACCCATTGGTTTCAATTAACTGTTATGGTGCTATGTGCTCAGGGCAAAAACCCCCAACAGCCAGCAACTAGAAGTTACATTTGTTAACAGAAGAGAGGTGAGAACTTTGCATTCTGCCTGTGAAGGTTTCACAAGCATAAAATGAGGTGAAAATTGCCAAATTGATTATTCATCATTTGAGCACAAGCCCTGTGAGGAGAGGCTGAAGGAGCTGGGGTTGTTTAGCCTGGAGAAGAGGAGGCTCAGGGGAGACCTTATTGCTCTCTACAGCTACCTGAAGGGAGGCTGTAGACAGGTGGGTGCTGATCTCTTCTCCCAGGCAGCCAGCACCAGAACAAGAGGACACAGTCTCAAGCTGTGCCAGGGGAGGTTTAAGCTTGAGGTGAGGAGAAAGTTCTTCAAAGAAAGAGTAATTTACCGTTGGAATGTGCTGCCCAGGGAGGTGGTGGAGTCACCATCCCTGGAGGTGTTCAAAAAAGGATTGGATGTGGCACTTGGAGCCACGGTTTAGTTGTCAGGAGGTGTGAGGTATTAGGTTGGACTTGATGATCTCTGTTCCAACCTGGTTGATTCTATGATTCTGTGATTATGAATTGTTCATTCAGCTCTAATTGCTGGGCTGTAGCTGTAGTTAGAAGGGCTGTCTGACACCTTTGTAGTACACAGCTAAGTGTTGGTAGAAATGGCCTCAGGTTCAGTGAAGCTTTTCTTTGGGTGTAATGGTACTACACCTGCCAGCCTTAGCAGGAGAAGTAAATGGTGATGCCTGGCTTCTTATTGCTGCTGTGCAGCCCAGATGGCTAATGGAGAGTGAGTTGTGCCTTTCTGACACCCACTTTCTCTGTAGGAGGAATAATTAAATTCACCTGCAAAATCCCCATCTTCTCATGTATGGCAGCATGCAACTTCCCTGCATCTTAGCTAACTAGATTAGAGATTACAAATGCCAGGGTCACCGATGAGAAAGCACAAGCTGGAAAGGATCTGACTTCACTTTCAGATCCCAGGTGGTATTTACAGGACTTGTGCTTAGGAAAAGAATCCCTTTTTGTTGTTTTTTCCTCTTCTCTTTTTGCTTCTAGCCTGACAAACTTTGTCTGGAAACTCAGAGGAACAAGCCACAGGGAGCCCTGCAGTCAGTCTTCCAGCTGCACTTTCCGAAATGGAGCTCCGCTTTCAAGTCTGGCCAGTTCAGCCTTTCACTTTAGGGAATATGTGCCCATCTCTAAAATACCAGGTTATTTTTCCTCACCCCCATAATATTCTCATCCAACATTCACTCTCCTGGAAATCACCAGCCCAGCATCCGCCCTGCCTGCATTCAGATGCCTGGCGCCGTTCTTGCGCCACTTGCCCTTCTCTTTCCAATTTAGAGATTATATTTCATAACTGACCTCCAACTACCTATTGCCTCCCCATGACACTTCTCACCCTTGTCTGCCTGATTGATTAGTCTATTATGCTCTCCACTCTCCTGACGACTGCAGATTGCCTGGTACCTGTGACAGGCTTGCTTGTTTGGGGTTTTTTTTCTGTCCTGTAATATTTATTCTCAGAGTTTTGCAACACCCTCTGGCTGCCATTCTCTCCCCCCATTCACTGTCCTCCACCTACCTCTCTTGTGAATGCCTAGTTTGGAAAATGGGGAAGAAATATTTTGCAGGGGGGAAAAAAAAGTAAGGGCCACAAGGATGAGCAAAGGGCTGGAGCTCCTCTGCTATGAGGACAGACTGAAGGAGTTGGGGCTGTTCAGTCTGCAGAAGAGAAGGCTCCGAGGTGACCTAATTGTGGCCTTCCAGTATCTGAAGGAGGCTACAAGAAGGCTGGGGAGGGACTGCTCAGGATGTCAGGTAGTGATAGGACTAGGGGGAATGCAATGAAGCTGGAGGTGGGGAGATTCAGGCTGGAGGTGAGGAGGAAGTTCTTCCCCATGAGAGTGGTGAAGCCCTGGAATGGGTTGTCCAGGGAGGTGGTTGTGGCGCCTTCCCTGGAGGTTTTTAAGCCCAGGCTGGATGAGGCTCTGTCCAGCCTGATCTAGTGTGGGGTGTCCCTGCCCATGGCAGGGGGGTTGGAACTAGATGATACTTGTGGTCCCTTCCAACCCTGCCTGATACTATGATTCTGTGAAAGTATTTCCTACTGGGAGTTCATTCACACACACGCTGGTTACAAACAACATTTAAGGTGCTGGTGTTTTCAGTGGGGCTCTTTGTTTTCTTTGCACCATTTGGAGGCAATAAAATGTCACCAGATGAGACTGTGATCAGTGACGTAGCTTGGAAGGCAGCTTTCTCCATGTCCCCACCTGCATAAGTCAATGAAACGGTGGCAGAGCAGGAAGCAATGTTGTGTTTAAAGATATGTGTAGGTAGGAGGGTAAGGAGTAATGGGTATGAACTACAGCACAGGAGGTTCCACCTCAACATGAGGAGGAAATTCTTCACTGTGAGGGTCACAGGGCACTGGAACAGGTTCCCCAGAGAGGTTGTGGAGTCTCCTCTGCAGGCTTTCAAGACCTGTCTGGATGAATTCCTGTGTGCATGTGTGACCTGCTCTAGATTCTATGACCCTGCTCCGGCAGGGGGGGGTTGAACTTGATGATCTCCAGAGGTCCCTTCCGACCCCTAACATCCTGTGATCCTGTGAGGTTCTGCCTCCACCTGGGGAGAGGTCTGGGATGTGTCCCCAATCCATCCATCTCCCTGTGCTTGTCAGAGGTTGTCCAACTCTCTAATACTGTTCCAGGCTTGTCCCAGCTCTGTCCATCACTCTGACGTTTAATTAACTGCCCTGTCCTCCTGGATCTTGCACTGGATTTGTGTTGTCTTCCTGAAATACCACCTAGGTCATGTCTGAACATTACTAACAGGAGGGATAATTAAATGGTTGTCACTAATATTGCTGTTACTGTTACTGTGTTGATGAGAGTAAACCAAGAGGCTGAATATCACAAAGATGAGTTACAATCAGTGTCACTTCTTCCTGCCATGCTGGTTGTCTCACAGCACAGGTGAGCAGGAGCTTGACAGCACAACAGAGCTCTGGGCAGCCAGGCATCCAGAAGTGAAAGAAAAACAGAGAGGAGGTGACAATAAAGTCACACTTAAGATTTAAAAACACATTTATATGACTAATCCTTTGGTGTAAGGGTGATTATGAAGCTTATTAACATGTATCAGTGCTGGGTGGCTGGTGGTGGCAGTGGCTCCCCAATCCTCCAGGAGCTCTGCACTGCTGTCTGTCTTGCACCATCTGCTCTGTGCATGCCCAGAGCTATCTATTTTCCCTGCATCTTTTGCAGTCCCTGTCTGGCATTTGTCCCATTCTTCTTACTTCAGTCCATGGTCCCCTTCCAGCATTTCCTGCAGTCTCTCCTCTGCTGGCAAGTGAATTTCTTTTCCATTTTAGTTACTGCGTTGAGCAGCTGATTTAATTTGGACCTCCCCTGATCCTCTTCCCATTCACATCTGGTCCCTGCGTTTCTGTGTCTGATCCTGAGTAGCTATGTTGTCCCTGGGATGGTTTTGTGTTAATCAAGCTGTCAGTCAACCTTTTATACCCACTGATAAAACTCCCTCTTATGTTTTCTGTTTGTTTTGTGTTCTTTCTTCCTTTCCCTTGCAGTTCAAATACTGTGCTTGGTGACCAGCCTGTGGGATCCTGAATGCTGTGTCCAGTGTGCCTCCCGGCCCCTGCAGACAACAACTAGGAGATGTTCATGACTGTAGCAGGAACCAGTAGTGATACACAGGCACAAAGGTAAGGGGTGACCTTGTCAACTGCATCTCTGGATGGAGAAAAGTAGCTGGTTTGGGCAGCTGGTCATGGGGAAAGGCAGTGGGGATCATGTGGATGGACCGAGTCTCTTTAGCGAGGGTTCACGTACCTGGAAACCCTTCCCAGGAGTGGATTGCAAAAGGGAGCCCCACTGGGTTGATTTCCTGGAGGGAAGAGGCTGGTGCAGCCATGGACAGTGATCTAAGGTTGTGTTTCTCATAATGCTCTTCATGGAGCCTCTTTGAGCACTGGCCAAGCATGGACCTCCCTGGGGAAACCCTGAGTGGCTGAGCTGCAGCTACTGCGCTCCTGAAACTGTGGTGGCAGTGAAAAGTATCATGGCTATAGTTTGTATTTGTATTTTAAGATTGAATAGTCATTCTTCTGCTCAGATTTAAGGAACATTTCCTTGTCCCCCAGAGGTGTAATGTTGTGCTTCCGTGCCACCTTCTACCAAATGGGGTTTCACAAAGCAGGAAGGGAACATCAGGCTCACGTTGGTGCTGGAACTTAGTTTTCTAAGGCGAGGGTTTGCTGTATGTTTCCTGTTGAAATGGCTAACTGTGCTTAGAAAGGCTTCATCCCTCTTTCTCATCTCCACTCTGACATCATGAAAATGGTTTTCATCAATCCTTTGAAAGAAAGAGATAACTTTTGTATGAAACTGCACAGTCGACAGGGTTGAGGGGTGGTTTTTTTTTTGGGTAGTACAGAATTCCTCCCTCCCCCTCCCCCCCCCCCACTGTTATTATTTAAAACATGCTTTCTGAGAGGACAAAAGGGAATAGTTTAATGGAAACAAATTTCTATGGCAAACTGTGGAGCTGGATAATAATAATAATAATAAGAAAGTGTTCCTGTTATTGCTTGGGCAGACAGGTGAATTTGGGATTTGAGTACAAAAGGTGTTAAAAAGTGTGCTGAAACTTCTCCTCAGTGTGCTGTAGAGATTGAAAAGAGCCTTTTTTTTTCTTTGGAGAAAAACTTTCCACCCAGCCTCCATTCCCAGCATTGTCAAGTCTGTAGCAGCAGCATTTCCCCACAGCTATTATCACGTTTTCACCTTTCCTTCTTCCACCTCATTTGTCCTTTGCTGGAGAAGCTGTAGTGCTGGTGAAAGGTGTGCAGGTCTGCAGGCTGGAGCTGGGCTGGAAGGGAGGAGCAGTGGTGCTGGGGGAGCATGGGCATTTCTGGAGGCCAGATGGGACCAGAGGGATACGGTCCCTGCTGGGAGGGAGGGAAAGATGGACTGCCTGGCCTGGAGTTAGTCATTTGGAAAGCATGTACAAGTCTACAGCTCTTAAGACCCCCTTTCCAGAATGACTTTTAACCAATTAGGAATCTAAGCATCACTGAAAATAAGCAGAGCTTAGGTGCTCAGGTCCCTCTGGGCAGACACAAATATCTCAGCAACACAGACAGATAGACTGTCCTGATGTCTTGTCCTGATGGATCCAGACCCAGAACCAGGCAATGAATTACAAACATAAGTGCCAAAACAGCAGGCTTGGGACACAAAGGATAAAAGACAGTTGTGTTATTTGAGCTGATAAGCCTTGCCTCGAGAGGATGCTTGCATCAAAGGCTCCTGCAGGGTTTTCACAATTGACTGTTTCACCATGCAGCATGGAGTTACCACAGATGTAAAATGGGACTTGCAGAGAAAGCTTCATGCTTGCCACAAAGGAGCAGAATAAGAGTTTGTTTTGATAACTATTAGGCTGAACAATTTGGGATTGGTCTCCATGGACACTGTGAGATACTGCTCCCCACAGAACAATGATTGCCATTAGTATCTCAGCTCCCTGCCTTCTTCCTCCTTCTTCTCCCCAACCTCTGTGAGAGCTGGGTCAAATGCTGCCCAGCCAGCACGAACAGTATTTCCCCCTTCTTTGGCAGTTATTGTGCCTCCTGTTCATTTCTCAGAAGCCTTTTCAGAAGCAAGAGATACTTGCAAGGGTTGCAAACATTCGTCTCAATGTACATTTTCATGTCTATTCCCCTTGGAAGAGCTGGAGAGCTAATTTACTTTATTAAACCAAATGAAAGGAGCTTATGAAGGCAGCCTGTGCAGCACTGTGCAGGGGGTCAGGGAGCTTGAGAGGATGCTCCTCTGAGACTGCCACCGAATTTCTTGCAGAAGCTGAAAAGTAGATGTTGTTTAGTTCAGCTCCGTTCTTCATGGTTGCATGGGTTAGTTGATTAGGTGGTGTTGATGATAGGTTGGATGCAATCATCTTGAAGGTCTCTTCCAACCTGGTCTGGCCTGGTATATTCTATTCTGTTATTCTATTCTATTCTATTCTATTCTATTCTATTCTATTCTATTCTATTCTATTCTATTCTATTCTATTCTATTATATTCTTCTACTGTATTCTATTCTTTGCATCGTGTAGGCTCTCTTTCAAACAGCCAATGCTGAGATCTTCTGCACGGTTCCATCGCTGGTCTGGCCACAAACCCTCAAGACAAACAGCATTTGTAGGGAAGCCTAACATCTTTGGACTGGCAAGCCTGGAGGGAGACATACTCATGGTACTGGATTGCTCATTTGGGGAGTAGGTGCCCAGGTGACTCTGATGAAGGTCCGCATGATGGAGAGCCTTGGCCAGCCCACCCCTCATGTGGGCAGGTAGCTGGTGACACTTGACTGCACAGATCCTTCTCCAGGCAGCTTCATGCAATGAGCAGATGACTAAAAATCCTCTCCTGGGCAATTCACTTCATTCATCAATTAAATTGTTTGCTGTGAACAGTTTGGCCCCATCCAGCTCTAGGATTTCAGCCTTGTAATTTTGCTGGCAGAGGACAACGGTGCCATGTCCGTGAAATCTGCCTGCCAACTGCTTCCCCTGCTAAGCATTTTCTAGGCTAACGATCCTGAAAACCTTGCCAGCAGCCCCAGCTCTGTCCCTTTCAGGGCAAGTCACTCATTTAAACGTGAGCACCTCTAAATGACTCCATCTGCTAAGTGACGTTAGAAAAGAAAAGATTCTAGCAGGAGTTATTACCGTGTCCTCGGGTTGTAACCCTGCTATAAAATGGGCTGGAAGAACAAGGGGACTGTGAGGATCCCAGGCTCAAAACCACCTGGGTGACTGTCAGCTTGATTTATTTTCTTGCTCATTAGATAAATTAGAAAACTGGCAAAAGGAATTGTTGCCTGCTCTCAGCTGCTTGGTAACCTGCCACATGGCAGGAGATGCCTGCTGCAGGGAGATGTGGCTCCTTCCCACCTCCCCGGCCCCTCTCCCCTAGCCACCCCAGCACCAGGGCAGGAAGCAGGGACGTGGGACGGGATTTGGGTCTGCTGGTACCGCACAGGCCCTCGTCAGTCCTGTCATCCTAACCCATCTGGCCAATCTCTGGAGTTTCATTTTCCTCTGCTACTGTTGGGGTTTGCCTAGCAGCACTTCTCTAGGTGAAAACAGCAGCGCCAGTGTTGCTTTTGAATACCAGCTTTGCCCTCAGACCCAGTTTGTTACCTTCCTTTCACGAACCAGACAAGCTAGAGCAAAATAACCCAGCCAGCAATATTGCCAGCCAGGAGCTGCTGCCCTTCAGAGATACTGGTCAGCATTTTGGTCTTTGGTATTCGGGTGACTTGTGATCAATCTGCCTCCAGCAGCTGCTCCTCTTGCTTATGAACCAGGCTAATGTTTGTGTGTCAGAAGGATGCAGCTTTATGATCAGACTTGCTTGTAATCCCTGGGTAAAAATAATTATCCAGGAGGTCAGACTACAGTTACAGTGCCTCCTGACCTAAAAACTCGATTAAATCTTCAGGCTACATAACGAAATGTTACATTTGGATCATTTAAGCCATCTTCAGTGTGTTTGGTTGCATCTGATGCACTTCCATAGTATGAAAGGAGGCCACCGTTATACACATAGTACTTAGACAGGAAGAAAAGCTTCCAGCCAGGATGAGCTATCAAGGCACTGCTCTGCATTCCCTAGCCAGCATGGAGAAAACCCCCACTGCAAACAGGATGAAACCAGGGTGAGAAACAAGACAGAGACCTCCTGGGGAAGGACACCTTGGAGGCCCCAGCACAGCCTTCCCTGTACAGCAGTACCTGTTCTGCAGATCATGCTCAGAGCAGGTTTTCTCTGCTCTCCATGCCCTCCTTCTGCCCATGGGACTTCTGCACTGCCTGCTCAGGGTCCTTCTCACCCTGTCTCTGGCAAGCACGGGGACAGACATGTCTCCATGGCTCAGCCTCCCACAAGGTATGCACCCATGTGCGCAGATGCTGCCGGGTGGCACAGGGCTAATTCCTTCCTGAGTCTCGCAAGGAATCGGCTTATGAGCCGAAGCTCTGATTACTCTTATCTTAGGCTGCATGATGGTGACCACATCCTGAAATTACCCAGCCTTTTGCAAAATCCAGGGGCTGCTTTGGACTCACCTGACCAGTGTAGCAAATTCCAGCCCTGCTTTCACCTCCGCCTGGTTTGAAGGCGCAGCACAGACCCAAGGCTGAACTTGGGGGAAAAGGTTTGAACCCCCAAATGCATCCAATGGGAAGTGCTTGGCTGGGATGCCCAAGCTCACCTGCCAGACCAAATGGAGCCTGGTGCAGAGCAGCATCATGAGACCCTTTCCAGTGCTGTGCTGGAGCTGAGCGCTCGGACAGACTCACCTGCGGGGATCCTGGCAGCTACCATGCCTCTGAAATGGCCAGCAAGGGGTAGGTGCTCTCAAGCCAACCATGGAGCGAAATGTTTGGCTGATGGGATTAAACTGCAAATCCCACCCATCCGGAGCACGAGATGCAGCAGCACATGCTCCTGGCTACCACCTCTCCCTGTCTGCCACCGCTGCCCGCCAAGCCCAACCCGCTTGGAAATTAAAGTGGGGAAATCAAAGTCCTTCTGCCCTCCCTCCTGCTGTGCCTCTCAGCCGCTGACATTAAGACCAAAAAGGCTGACATTAGCTTTGAATGGATTTTAATAACCCCCTCGAGAGCCTGAATTACCCACACAGCATGAGATCCGACGTGCGTTTGGAGACCTGGCCACGAGCAGTGCACCAGGGGCTGGATCAGCTCACCAGGCTGTGGACACAAGGCCAGACCTGCTTAAGGAGCTACAGTGGCTTCTGTCGATGCAGCCCCTGGCACAGGACCCTGGCAGCTGCCAGGCTCCTGGAGAGCTCCTGTTCTGGCACCTGCTGCCTGATATTGTCCTGCCACCAGCAGGTCTGCAAGGGGCTTGTGAGCTTCCCAGCACTAAGGATGCTGGTCTAAGTGACCAGAACCATGGGATGTTTTCCCCCTGGGACAGGGTTTGAGCTGCTGCAGGGTGATGGGAAACCCCCAGTGCCGTGAAAAGGAGCAGCCCTAGTCCCAAGCATCACATGGCATAAAATAACAGCCTTGGTTTAGCAGAACCCTGTGGATGGAATGCTAAATGAGATCATGCCTGGCTCAGTTGAAACTTCAGACTAGTGTATGAAAATCTAGCAAGAAGATTAAAAGGTGTCCCCAGGCAGAAGAGGGTATTTATTTCTTTCTGTGTGGACAAGATGTGCATGGTGTAGGAGTTACAGGGAGGGTGACCTCCCCTGAGCACCTGCACGTGGGCAGTGCCACGTCCCCACAGAGGCTGATCTTGGGGACAAGGCACTGGCCAGAAAAGCTCCTTCTGAGATGCAGGCAAACGTGTCTGATTTCCCCTCCCACACTGGTGAAGGGCAGCCTGCCCAGGCTGCAAGCTCAGCATCTTCCCTGCCAGCCCTGCAGCTCTGTGCAAAAGGAAAACCCCACATTTCCCTCCTCTTTCACAAGAGGAAAAGTTTATCTCATGGTTCTCACTTCTGGAAGATGAAAAGCCTGGAGACATGCTCTAAAGTTGCTTTCATTTTTTCCCCCAAGCAAAGACCCCAAGACTTGAGTGAGCCATGCAGCCCCCCTGGCCAGCCACAAAATCTCAGCACTGTTTGGGTGAGGAGAGATGGTCTCTAAGCGCTGTTGAAATCCACATGTATGGAAACAGGAAAAGCCATAGGGATATGGCCACCAGATCCCAGGTAGGCCAGCAGCTTCTGCAAGTCAACAGAGCCTGGGAAATCATCAGGTGCTTTAAAGAACTGAGGGCTGAAAACAATGCCAGAAAAAAAAGAGACCCCCAAGGTCCATGATAGTGATTGAGTTATATTTAAGAGGCTCATTCCTGCTAAGTAAATGCAAATAGTTTACATGGAAAATATTTCCCATTAAGCTCATTCCTACAGAAAATGCTAACAGATTGAGATTATGACTGCAATGATTATTTTTATTGCTGGTTTGCATTTAAATGGCATAAATTTCCCCCTACTGTTCCCTCTTTGGGTTAAATCAATAGAACCTATTAAGAAGGGTTCGTCTTCCTCTAAGATTCTTCCCTCTCTCCTTTCTGTCTCATCTCCACTGGTGCCCTTTTTATCCACCCACCACCAGAGATTTCTCAGAGCTGCCTCCACAATATTGGTGCTGAGGATTTGAAAATCCCCCTTGGCAGAGCAGAGAGAATCCAGTTTTTGCTGAGGTGGGGGACTACAGAGGAGCTTAAGTGCCGTTTCCTTCCCTCAGCTTGGGCTGTCTTGCCAGGAGGTGTGCTTGGAGTCAGCTCTCCTCCTAGCCTCTTCCTTCCCGCTTTGAAGGAGAAGCTATACCTGGCTGCACACCTGTCCCTCCTCAGCTATGGGTGTTGCTGATGTGCTCCTTCCAAGGGTGGCTGTGGCTCAGTGAGCAGGTGCTGGGTTTCTGTTTGAGGAGCGTTATCCTGGTATAGACACAGCCAAAGCCATTAAGACGCTGACCTTTAAATTGGACTTCTTCCTGCTCGTGTAGGGAGGAGGTGGGTTGAGTGCCCAAATCTTATTCATTTTAATGACAAATCCCTCACATGGAGGCTTTGAGATGCTCAGCTTTAATGCAATTCACCTCCCTCTGCTGCAGCTTGGCTTTACTGTGTTTGCTTCCCCTGCATAGTGACGGACCCTATAGATTTGCTCCATAACTATTGTGCCCTGTCATTTATGAGCTTAGGGCAGTGCTAGCACAGGGATCTCTATGCTCCTTAATCAGTATCACTGACCTTTCTTCCTTCTATTATTCTTATCATCCCCCTTTTTTTCCCCCTAGCTTAATTTGCACAAGTTTCATGTTCATAGATGTGGTTTTTTTGCTTTGTTCCTGTTATCCCATTACCCTGGATAATCAAAGCTGGCTGTAATAGAAACAGCAGAAACCATTTGCTTACCCTCCTATTACAAGATATTCCCTCTACTAAGTCTTGAGGATACCTGCAGTTCTGTGGTGATGCTAATTAACTGTGCATACATATAGAAAGTAAAGCAAATGGCACCGGGATCCTTTGGGATGCTCGGGATTAAAGAAAGATAAGATATTATTCTCCTCTTTCTCTGTGCTTCAGTGTCCCTACCCTCAGTGGAAATTGTTTTGCACTCATAGAATAAAATGCAATACATGGTGGGGGGAATTACTGAGTCTGCACAGAGGTGAAGTCGGAAGGAGCAGATTTTGCTGCTTGCAAACCCTCTATGACAGACATAGAATCATAGAATCGTTAGGATTGGAAGAGGATCATTAGGATCACCCAGTTCCAACCCCCCTGCAGTGGGCAGGGACACCCCACACCAGATCAGGTTGCTCAGAGCCACATCACAGGCAGGGGCTGGCCTCTTCTCCCAGGCAAGCAGCGCCAGAACAAGAGGACACAGTCTCAGGCTGCACCAGGGAAGGTTTAGGCTGGATGTTAGGAAGAAATTCTTCATAGACAGAGTGATTTCCCATTGGAATGGGCTGTCCGGGGAGGTGGTGGAGTCACCATCACTGAAGGTGTTTAGGGGGAGACGTGATGGGGTGCTTGGTGCCGTGGTTTAGTTTATTAGATGGTTTTGGATGATGGGTTGGACACAATGATCTTGAAGGTATCTTCCAACCTGGTCTATTCTATTCTATTCTATTCTATTCTATTCTATTCTATTCTATTCTATTCTATTCTATTCTGTTCTGTTCTGTTCTGTTCTGTTCTGTTCTGTTCTGTTCTGTTCTGTTCTATCCAGCCTGGCCTTAAAAACCTCCAGGGATGAGGCTTCTACTACCTCCCTGGGCAACCTGTTCCAGTGTCTCACCACCCTCATGGGGAAGAACTTCTTCCTAACATCCAATCTGAATCTACCCACTTCTAGTTTTGTTTCATTCCCTCTAGTCCTCTCCTTACCTGACACCCTAAAAAGTCCCTCCCCAGCTTTCTTGTAGGCTCCCTTCAGGCACTTGAAGGCCACAATGAGGTCTCCTTGGAGCCTTCTCTTCTCCAGACTGAACAGCCCCAACTCTCTGCTGATCCTCCCCATTGTCTTGCCCTTGTTCCCTTTCCAAGAGAGGGAGAGGATAGGGCAGTCTTTACCCTGTACAAGTCCCCTAGCCTTAGAGTCTGGTGATACTGGGTATGGTTGTACACACTGAGTGATGGAACACACTGGGACACGCTCCCCAGCGGGGTTGTGGAATCTCCCCCTCTGGAGATATCCAAAACCTGCCTGGATGTGTTCCTGTGTGATCTGGTATAAGTGATCCTGCTCTGGCAGGGGCATTGGACTAGGTGATCTTTCGAGGTCCCTTCCAGCCCCTAACTTGCTGTGATTCTGTGGTGGCTGTATGTGGGCACTGATTCCACAGAGCTGGGAAACCTCCTGTCCAGCCCCAATGGCTAGTTGAAGCAGTGGCTGTAAATGTGAGTACACCTTACAGTGCTGGACTTCTGTGGTACAATGGGCAAAGGAAAGAGGCCTGCAGGATCATCTGGCGTTTTGATAAGATAAGGGATACCTGCAGGACTGCCTGGTGCCCTGCCAAGATAAGGAATGCCACAGAACATGATGGATGTAGCTGAATTATCACGAAGTGTCACAAGGGCACTGTAGTTGTGTAATCATGAGGGTCGTAAAACAAGTAGGGGGCTTACCCAAACAAGATGTGTGTGGCCTGCTGAAGTAGGATGTTAAAACTGCAAGAGGTGGGGTTGACATGTAATCTGTAACCAATAGTATGTTACCAAGTAGGCATAATTATAGTAAACTGTATATAAGATGTGTCTGATGCTCAATAAAGTTGGATTCCGCTGATCACATTGGTCGTTGTAGCGGCCCCTTCTTGCAACAGACTTCTGCTGTTGGAAGGGGCTGTTGTGTCCCTCAGGATGCTCGTGGTTCCTTCCCATGTCTCAGGCACCAGTTTCAAAGCAGGCAAAGTTTCGGAGAAAATCAGGCAGGCAGTCATGAGAGAAGGAAGATCATCAGGTCAGGGGAGATGCAGTGGCAGGACAGGTTAGTGGTACTGTCCCAACAACCCCTGCTCATGTTACACTGGATAGTGCCACAGGCTTAGCTCACCACAGCCCATCCATGAGACCATGTGGGGCAATCTCCCACTGTTTGTGTGTGTGTCTTCAAAGAGTCTCTCATGAGGCTTTCTTCTGAGCATCAGCCAGGCATGCTTGGAGGACTGTCAGAGCTCTCCATGCAGGAGAAATCCCACTCATGTCCACCCACCAGCTCCACACTGAGCTCCCCAGCTCCTCTGCCAGCAGTGTGAGTGTACCCTCAATGCACTCCAGTGGAACACCTGGGACTGGCCCTGAAGCCACGAGCACAGAGGTGCTGTGTGCCTGGGTTTGGACCCTGCACTAGGAAAGCTTCAGGAGGGTGGTTCAACAGCCTTAGCTCCACTCCTTCCCCCAAAGTTGTGAGGAAGCTGTTATCTCTCTGTGCTTTGATAATCACTTGTACCTTTGATGCAATACTCATGTTGGGGATTTTACCACGTCTCTCATCCTCCAGGTCTTTCAAGGAGCTTTATGAAGCCATGACTCAGAGAGGCATCAGTGGAGACTGTAGATACAGCCAGCAGCTGTCATATGGAGGGTATAAATAATGTATATACACATATATATGTATGAACTATGAGCTCAGGACCTTCCCTTCCTGAATGGTACCAACTCCTTTAAAGGATCCCTGCATCATGCCCTGGCTCTGGCCATGCCAGAGGACTTATTACACAAGTGTCTCCCACAAATGTTGTGGGGATGGGCAATTAAAAGGCTGAAAGAGGTGAGGGCTCACTGTTGCAGGTTCCCCCTTGCCTGCTTGGAGCCACATAATAACTCCTTTGTCACTGAAACCTTCTCTGCTTATTGCTCACCATCATTCTGCATGTGGTTTCAAGACTACAGGCACCCAAGTGCCTTGTTCTGCTTACTCGTGGCCAGTAAGGTGCTTTGAAACTGCCCTCATGGTAGGAGTTATTCATTCTTCAAAGCAGGTGGTTGTGGCAGGGAGCTGCAAAGGGCTTTTAAGGTACTTGGGTGCTAGCCAGAGAGATTTGCTAGTGCAGTTAGAGCCCAGCCTGCTGCACACTGAACAAAGATGCAGGTGAATCATCCCAGCAGAGAGCTCAGTCCTGAGATACCTGAACCTTAGCAGAAGAAATGGGGACACTCACATTTGAGTGCTGGCTGATGTCAGCCCCCAGATCAAGCCCTTTGCCTTACTGCAGTCATCCAAGACAGTTTGGTTCCGTTCAGGCAGTGCAAGTGTTAATTGTAAGAGCGGTTATGAAAATGCAAATGCAACACAAGTTCGACTTGTAAGAAGGGATGCCTGGGATTGGAGATGGGAGAGCATAGCACTACAGACAGATGGGAATTCTTGTTGATTTTACACAGCTGAGGCAAAAGTAAACTTCCTATTAACTTCCCTGAGAGAGTTCATAATGATTTGACCCTTAAAATTAAAGATCTGGAGCTAAGCAATGGGGCTACTGACTCCAGCCCAGCCTCCGCTGGCCGAGTTCAAGCAGCAGCCGAAAGAGCCAGCAGCTCTCGACAGCAATTGCACTCTGCACTGGTTTGTCTCTTCAGCTCCTGACATCATCTGGCAAAGGGAATAAAAGGCAAAGGTTGAATTCACAGGCTTTGTTTCTCTGCAGTTCAAAGGATACATCAGCCTGGATTTTAATTGGCACCGAGTTCCTCGCCTGGTACCCGTGGCAGTCCTGAGCGCTGAGAGGCAGCCAGGCAGGCAGAGCAGCAGCCAAGGAGGGAAGGCTGTTTGAAGTGCTGGGTGCCTGCCACCCATCTGCAGGTACTTAGAGGTCTACCCACCAGAGCAGCACTGATCTGGGGGCAGGGGAGTGTTTCTTCATTTCTGATCATTAATGCTACGGTCTCTTCCCTGGTTTCCTTCCACTGATCTTGTATGTGCACGGTCCCGAGGGAGCAGCATATTGAGTGGCTTGTGCTGGAGATCACAGCGTGGAGATAATGAAGCTGCTTTTTACCCTTTGCTTTGATGGTGTGGCTCAGCCTGCTCTCACGCCTCTGCCCAGTGCTGGGTCTGGAGCCTGTGGGAGGTGATGGGAGGCAGGTGCTCTGCAAGCTGCCCAGCAGTGTGGGCTGCATGCCCCTATGGAGAGAGGCAGGAACAGCCCAGGCTGTGATCACCCCTCAGCTTAACCCCAGCACCCTGTCCAGATGGAGGTTGGCAGCACTGACATGGAAAACTGCTCTGCTTTGCAGAGTGCAGAAGCTGCTGGACGTGGAAGGGCTGTGAGCTCCTCCAGCAGCTGAGGGGTAAGCTTTGCTAGAGGAGCCCTGGGAGGCCAGGTCCCAGCTAGTGGTAGTCCTTACCTTCTGCCAGGGGTCACAAGGAGATTGTGGCCCTGTGCAGTGATACATGAATCACAGACTTCTTTCAGCCACAGGTGGGCTGGGAAGCAGATTGACCTGCTTCATTAAGCAGTTATATTCCACTCCTGTGGGGCTTGGGGCTTTCAAATCCATTCTTTATTGAGATCTAACAGCAGAATCTTTCCTGGTTCCCTTATCCTCTGCCCAGGATCAGGAAGGTTCTCTGGACAGCAGCTCCATCTGACCATTTCATTAGTGCTTAGAATGAGTTCTCACCTGCTCCTCTCTGCAGGTTCAGCATTGCCCCCACTTGTCTAGTTGCCAGCTTTCCTTGACCTCACCTCCCCTTCCTCACCTGGCTCATGGCTTTACATCCTGCAGGCATCCTTGTCCTTCCAACAGCACAGTCTCAATAAGTCCCATACAAGACAAAACCCTCAGAAAAGCATGGTTAGCCTTCCTGTCCCAAGCCAAGCCATCCCAAAAGCCCAGTGGGGTGGATATAGTCATTGCTAGGAAGCTTTATATTTACAATGGCCTTTCTGACATTAGAGTGGATGCATTTCAGAGCCCAAGAAGTGCAAAAATAAATGGCAAGGAAATCAAAACAGCTAATTAGCCAAAGGTTACTGCTGGGCTCCGTGACTGTCAGCCCTTTTGAAGTTCTCCTTCACACAGGCAGATGTGTGTGCAGTGCTGCTGCTCCTTTGAATAAATGTTTTGGTTTCCAGAGTGGCTTCATAGCTGGATGTGACTGAGCACGTGTCACAGCAAGCCTGGGCAGGATGCTCATGTCCTTTAACCTCGCAGCTCTCTAGCACTGAAGAGCACCTCATCTCGTGGAGAGGCTGATCAGCATTGTGCTACCTCCCAGCATCTTGTGAACAGGGTGAGCTGGGAAGTGAGGAGAGACTGGGTAGCTGCCTTTCTGAACAGTTAAGCCTCTGTCCTAGACATGCTCCTTCCCTTTTGGTGTCCCTGCTCTCTGTGGCCATGGTGGAGGAGATTGGTGGACTGCGGGTTCTGGCTGGGCTTAAGGGCTGATGGCTTCACTGGCATGCTGCTCCTTGGGGATGAGGAGCCTGGGGAATGCTAGAGCACATCCCCCAGCACATCCCCCAGCCCATCATGGTCTCACCTCACCTGCCCAGCCTTCCTCAGTATCCAATATTTCCCTGAGCATAAGCACCTTGCATGGAGTTGCAGGTACAGCAGCCATCACAAGAGGAAGGGGAGCAAGCAGTCTTAGTGGAGCTGAGAGCTGGGAGAGGGGTATGACTGCCATGCCAGGAGAGGCTGAGCAGGTCATGATAGGGGCCTAGGTAGAACAGGCCAGTGTGTTCAGAAGGGTGTTTTGTTTATGTTTGGGCAGAAGAGCTCTGGACCTCTGAGACTTTGAGCCCTGGCCCTTCACCCAGCCATCTCCCAAGCCTTCTTGTGCTCCAAACTGCTCAGCACAGGGATCAGAGAGAGTCTGGGCACAGGGACATTGTAGGTAACCTCAGCATCAGTAGTGCTGCCCCCTTCCTTCTCTTGGGATTTCCTCCTTCCCTTGTTGATTTCCTCCTTCCCTTGTTCTGCTTCATTTCAGCTCCATTGTCCCTTTGAAAACTCTCTTCCAGCTCCCTCTTCCTTCTCTGCAGCTTCCTCCTCTTTCCCCCTTTCCTTCTGCTGCTTCCCTCCCTGCTGCCTGTGGCTCGTGCCGAGTGTGATGTGTTTGCTCAGCATCGCTCCTCCTGGAACTTTAATTTGCTGCTTCTTTCCTTATGGACTTTTTACACCACGAGTTGGGGCTTTGTGTGCATGTGTGTGTGAGATTCAATTAAACAAAACACAATAAAGTCAGGGAAAACAGAGAGAGACGCAGACAGACAGCAATTCCCTTCTCTCTGAGGGCTAAGCCTGTCTGCCTGTGGTCTCGGCCCCAGCATGGCTTTCTCACGTCATCACATGGGTTTTCTTGTAGCAACCCTCCAGATCTCATTCTTGGGGCTTGCATCCCTCCACTGAGACCCTGGGATGGCAGCTACTTCTGCTCTGCTGTCAGGACCTGGGGCTGCTCCATCAGATGAGAGGTGAAACTCTTAAGGAGCTGGCTGTTCACTTCAAACAAGCTGTGAAATGCTGAGGCATCTCCAAATGCCCAGCCTCCTTCAGCCCTCCTTTCCCTCTGCATAGCTCAGTCCCTGCAGCCCTCAAGATTCTCCAAGCCCTCCCCTTCCCATCTCCAAGCCAGCAACTTCCCTGCTCCATTTTTCTGGCCTACCCTCATCCATTGTCACCCTCCTGGTAGCATGTTCCCCCCCTGCTAAGACCTATCTTTCTCCCAGATCTCAGGTTTTCCTTTCAGTAAGCTGCAAAAGAGTAGCTGTGCCATAGTGAGGTTCATTTCCTTGTCTGGCTGATGGGTTTCCTTCCCTATGCCCCTCTCTGCCTTGCCCTTCCCTCCCTCCCTGCCTTGTTTTCCTTTTCCCCTCTAATCCATTCATACCATGAACATATGCTTTCTTAGCAGCCTTTGCTCCCAGTCATCTTCCTGGCAGGATTCTCGCCTCTCACCATGCACGGGGGTGTGGGTGTCTCTCATGAAGAGACTGTTTCTGCTCACTCCTCTCTGGCTGGCTCACTGGCTCTGCAAATTTATTCTGTGGATCCAGCCTCTTCCCCCAGCTGAGCTGCTGGGCTCTGTCTGACAGCTAAAGTGGGTCAGTGAGACTGGATGGATGGAGGTGGTCCCAGGAAGGGAAGAGGAAGAGCAGGCACGAGAGGCCACCACTGCCAGATTATGGAGTGGGAGGGAGAGGAGGAGGCTGGGGTGCTGTTCTTTAAAAAGTGAAGATTTCAAGGTTTTTAAAATGCACAGGAAATGTGATTAATGAAACCCTGCCCTCGATACCCTCTCCTTAGGAAAAAGAAATACCAACAGCAGAAGTGACCTCCCTTTCCTAGCAGCAGCCCCCTCCATGCACTGCCCTCCTGGGGATGTGAAAAGTCACACTGTGCCCATCTCCACTGAGTTTAATGTCCCTCTGCAATCCTGGCAGGGGAGTTGTGCTGCTGAAAGGGAAACATTCCCAGCAGGGCAGGCCCTGGGGACTGTGCTTGGTCCATGGGGCACTTGCCTCCTGCCCACCAGCCACCCTCAGGATGGGCTCTGGAAATGCCATAGAAAGATGCTCCATGCTTTGAGCCTCTGCCCTCCTTCCCTTCCATGTAATGTCAGAGCTCCTTTCACATTTGGAGGGCTCCTTCTACTACCAAGAGTCTGTCCTTATCTCTGGCTGACCCAGTGCTTGTTTCAAGAGCAGGAAGAGATGCTGTTCCCATCCTCTGGGTCATGGCAGTATCTGTTAGTCTGGAGAAGACTGAGAGGGGATTTAATACATATTTATAAATAGCTAAGGGCTGGGGGTCAAGAGGGAGGGGACAGGCTCTGCTCAGTTGTACCCTGTGATAGGACAAGGGGCAGTGGATATAAACTACAGCACAGGAAGTTCCACCTCAACTTGAGGAGGAACTTCTTTACTCTGAGAGTCACAGCACTGGAACAGGCTGCCCACAGAGGCTGTGGAGTCTCCTTCTCTGGAGATTTTCCAGACCCATCTGGATGTGTTCTTATGTGACCTGTGCTGGATTCTGTAGTTCTTCTTTGGCAGGGGGTGGTGGAATCAATGATCTTTGAAGGTCCAACCCCTAGCATCCTATGATGGCCATAAATTTTTTAGGGGACACAGTCTCAAGCTGCGCCAGGGGAGGTTCAGACTCGAGGTGAGGAGGAAGTTCTTCACCGAGCAAGTCATTCGGCATTGGAATGGGTTGCCCAGGGAGGTGGTTGAGTCATCGACCCTGGAGGCGTTTAAGGGGAGATTGGACGTGGCACTTGGTGCCATGGTCTAGTCATGGGGTCTGCGGTGTCAGGTTGGACTCGATGATCCTCGAGGTCCTTTCCAACCTAAGTGATACTGTGATACTGTGATACTGTGATGAGATAACACTCTCCCTGACTCCTGCCTCTAGTGGCTGCATGGACAGCAGAGGCAGGATGGATGTAATACTATGCTCCACCTTAGTTTTTGGTTCCTGGCCTTCACAGACTGAGACTGTCCTACTAGCTAGTCTATGTGGATCTTCTTACTAAGCAAAGTCCAAAGATGGGGCCAGCTTTCCTGGTGTGCATGCCCAAGCCTGGAGAAAGGAAGGCAAGGAGCTGCCCTGTGGGGCAGAGAACCAAGGGACCATTTACCTTCTCCTGAGTTTGACCAATGCTTCCACATGGGATCCCGTGGTTCCCACACTGTTTTCCTCATGGACCACGTGCCCATGGCACAGGAATAAATTTTAGCTGACAAGGGTTCTGCAGAATTTCCTGTGCCTGCAGCCAGTGCACCTGGAGCCATTGCCAGATGTCTGTCCTCATTAATGCCCCCTTAGCAATTTTCTGAGGACCAGCCTCTATCTCGAGCATTAAAAACAGTCCTTTGCTCTTTGATTTATGGATATTAACCCATGCCAGCAGGCAAGAGGCATGACATGTCTACATAATACATTCATTAGTAAATTGTTTTGGTTCCTTTCCTGTCTCCTCCACCTCCAAGATTGCACCTTTCTCATCTCTCCCTAGCACTTGAACCTGCATGCTGCACTCAGAAAGACAACTTCCACCACAAGGCAGTCAGCATCACTGGGTAGGGCAAACTTACAAGTCCATGCTTCCTCCCCAGTGGCCACACTCAGACTTTGGCAGAGAGAAGAGCCTCTTAGCCCCATCTCCAGGGCATGGCTGCTCCAGCACTGTGCTCAGGTGTGGCCAGGGCTGAGGGACACTGTCAGTCCCATGTCACTTGTTCTGATCATAACACAGGACAGGCCAACTGCAGGAGCCTGTTGGCAGCCATGCCTGAAACAGTGCCCAGGCAGGGATCCAGTGAGGGTGAGTTTCCTCTGCAGCCATTCAGATGCTGGCTCCAGATCAGTAATGGGCAGTGCTGTCCAGCCCTCTGCTTCAGGGACCAAAACCAAGATAAAACAGTGTTAGCTCCACCAGCTCCAGTCTCCCACCTGCCCAAGACATGTTCCTGGCTCTGGATTGGTGCCCACCTTTGCAGCATGTTGCTGACTTCTGTGGTGCCATGCTGTTCCCATAGTATGTGCCAGACTAGATTTAGCAGCCAGCACTTGACTCCTGGTGATCTCATCACAGCCTGGGAAGAGAGGAGAGAAAGATCTCAAGGCCTTGCTGTGGGGCTGCTTTCATTTTCCTTTCTCATGTCTGTGCTGCATGAACACTCAGCATGCTCTGCACCCTCTGGACAGCCCTCAGACTCCTTGTGATGCCTAGGATGATGTTCCTGCTTGATACAAACCTCAGCACACCACTCAGTGCAATCTGCCTTAGGGGCAGCACCCTGCAGGAGTGATGGTTACTCCCTTCCTGTGCTTGGCTTGTTCTCTTCCAGCTCTGATGCCTGGTGGTGATGTTCTTAATCCCACTGAGGTGCACCCTGCTCCCCATGGCAATTCCTGCAGACCCATCTCCCTGCTCTTGTCACTTGTTCTGGTCAAAGATTGGAGGGCAGGCAGTTTTGGGGAGCCCATCCCTCTACTTCCAGGCTTTGCAAGCTCCTCAGCACATTCATTGCCTCTCTCTGGACCTTGCTATTGGCAGTGTGACAGCTCTGATGGGACCATGAGACAGAATTATCTAAGCTATCTCCTTGTCTCCAAATCCAAGCAGCCCTTGCAGCTCACACATTTCCTTACCAAGCTGCTGTGGACCATAACTCTCAGCACAGTACCTTCACAGTGGACGGTGCCTAATGTGTGCTCAGAGGCTCTGTGCATATTAAGTCCTCTCTGGAAATTGTCTTTCTCTCTGCTGCTTAACAGGAGTTGAAAGACAAGCTCACCTGCCTGGCTGTGCCCCTTGCAACACAGCCTGTCCCATCCCCGCTCCTCAGCTCCACCCAGGCTAACCCAGTGGTTTCTCTAGACCTCCCATCACCCTTCCTTGCAGCAGCAGGCAGAGAAAAAGAGTGCAGCTGAAAACTGATGGTAACTCTCTCAACAGCCTGGCCTAGCTGAAGGATTGCCCTTGCTTGGCACTGCTCACACAACTGTCCCTGTGCCTGCTGCAGCTCTGGGCCTCCCGCGGCTCCCCGGGACAGCACGGAGGGGCAGCAGCAGGATGTTGGCAGCTCCAGGAGCTCCAGAGTAGCTTGAGAAAAGATTGGTGTTCTTTGGGTAAAAATGAATCTGTCCCAGTGCTTTTGTTCAGGCAGGCCCTTAGCAGTGATTGTTGTTGGGTTTCAATTTAAAGCCCAGACAGTCTATTCATAACGTGTGATGTGTGGACTGAGAGGTTTTGTTTTCTTTAACTCAGCCTTTAAAATGCTCTCTCAGTTCCACTACTGACAATCCAAAGAAGCAGAGGGCTATCTGTCACCTGCAGACTCCAGGAGGGAAATGATAAGCAAAACCTAGCTGGTGAAGGAAGGCTGCAGTGATGCTGTGAGGAGCTAGCGGCAGACGCCAGGCGGGGACGGTCTGCGGCTGCAGCTGGGAAGTGCTTTTGGTGGTGGTGGAAGGGCTCTGGCCACAGGTGCAGAGTACTTGGAGTGTCTACAGCCATAGCACTGTTGATCTTTTCCTCTCTTGTCCAAAGTGGAGGCTGATCAAAGCTGACATCAGCACTGTCCACAGTGTTCTCAGCACGGAGACCAGGAGGGAAGCCAAACTCAAGTCTTGGGCCTGGCACTGGCTCCAGGTTGGCAAAGACCTCTGAAAAGTAGCTAATGCCCATGGGTGCTGAGGGGATGGTGAGAAGGATGGTGGTCCCAGGGGTGCATTAAGGGATCCAGCAGAGGATTGCTGCATGTTCTGGCCTGGGCTGGCAAGCTCTTGGATAAGCAATATGAACATCTCTACATGCTTTGGGCATTGGCTTAGCTTGGGTCTGGCATGGCTCTATCCAGTCTCACAGCCTGGAGTACTCTGGCAGGCCAGCCCTGACTGCTAGCAGGGCTTGCTTTCATTTGCCAATGCAAGACATTTGGAGCATCCTGGCTAAGGATGCTCTAGCACAGAAGCTTTGTAAGATGCAGGCACCAAACAGCTTGTTGTAGCAGCTCTGAAGGTGCTGCTATGGGTGCTGTTGAATTCCCCCACATAGAGCAGGGGCTGCCTCAGCACATTGCTGCATTGTTTTCCATGCACAGTCCAGCATCACCACCAGCATTGAACAAGGGGGAAAACCCTTGAAAGACCAACATGAATGACCCAGTCCCTGCTGGCCAGCCTGCAGCTCACCTGTTGACCCAAGAAGGTGCTTGTGGCAGACTTGGCTGTAGACAGGTCTGAGGGCCAGGTTGCTTTGGCTTTGTGGCCAAGCTGGAGGCCGTGGCTCTGCTGCCTCTGCCATGCTGAGGCTGCCATTTGTTCCCCTTTTTACTGCAGCACATCTGACATTGTTTGTCTCCAGTTTCCCACACAGCCCCTTCTACTGCCACCATTTAGTTATTTTTGTAATTAAATATAGATTACGGCACTGGGAATAAGGGATTATGACTTATTCATAAGCTACTTAGATTTTTCAAGTCTGTGCAGAGCAGGGCTTATCACACGTCTGTGTCTGCATCATTACCATGTCAAGGGCCAGGGTGAGCTCCAGTTACTGCTGGGTTTCACCCAAACCTTGTTCCTCTTCTCTGTTCTCTCCCCATGGTCTCTACACCTGGAGGAACTCCCCCATCTCCTCTCTGCTGCCCCTTTTCCAGTTGAGACTTGCCAGCCTTTTCCCAAAGAAACTATTTACACTGCTGTGTCCCAAGCTGGTTTGGCCCCTCCATCACACCTCTGTTTTGCCCCCTCCCCAGGTTTGTTTGCATCTCTCTCCTGATGCTTTTCCCCAGCCCTCCTGCTGTGCCTGTGGCTGAAGCTCAGCCCTTTTGCCTGCAGCTCAGCCCTTGTGCCTGCAGCTCAGCCCTTTTGCCTGCAGCTCAGCCCTTTTGCCTGCAGCTCAGCCCTTGTGCCTGCAGCTCGGCCCTTGTGCCTGCAGCTCAGCCCTTGTGCCTGCAGCTCAGCCCTTTTGCCTGCAGCTCAGCCCTTGTGCCTGCAGCTCAGCCCTTGTGCCTGCAGCTCAGCCCTTTTGCCTGCAGCTCAGCCCTTGTGCCTGCAGCTCGGCCCTTGTGCCTGCAGCTCAGCCCTTGTGCCTGCAGCTCAGCCCTTTTGCCTGCAGCTCAGCCCTTGTGCCTGCAGCTCGGCCCTTGTGCCTGCAGCTCAGCCCTTTTGCCTGCAGCTCAGCCCTTGTGCCTGCAGCTCAGCCCTTTTGCCTGCAGCTCAGCCCTTGTGCCTGCAGCTCAGCCCTTGTGCCTGCAGCTCGGCCCTTGTGCCTGCAGCTCAGCCCTTTTGCCTGCAGCTCGGCCCTTTTGCCTGCAGCTCGGCCCTTTTGCCTGCAGCTCAGCCCTTTTGCCTGCAGCTCAGCCCTTGTGCCTGCAGCTCAGCCCTTTTGCCTGCAGCTCAGCCCTTGTGCCTGCCCTCCGTGGAAGAATGAGGACTTAGCAGGAGGCAGCTCTGCAGGAAGTGCTTTTTTTGCAAAGTTTTCTATCAAATTCTTCCTAGCACCTGGGTAATTGTTGACTGACCTTCAGTAAGCACTAGGTGCAGGAGGAGGAGGCAGGTGAAGGTGCTGTGGGCATTTGATGGGAGAAGGAGAGGAAAGACAGCATGCAGGAAAGGCGGGATGCTGCCATAGGTCCATAATGCACCTCCAAAGCTTTGTGCTTCTTCAGTGTGCCCAAGAAGGGTTAGAAGCTGCTTCTTCCACCCTGGGACAAGCAGTGGCTTCCCAAGCATCTTTCCCTGCCTAAGTGGAGCACTTCAATCTCTAGGCAACAATAATTACAGTAACAACAGTACAGCCATATGACCTGGTTTGTGCACTCCAGGGTGAACTTCTGTCTACATCCACCCCAAATGGTGACATTAATGCCTGATGCTGCAGGGCTCCTCCTGGTCTGCTGGTGAGCTCCCAGGTGGGAACAGGAGAGCTCATCATACATTGACCTAAAAAGAAAGAGGGAGCACTAAATCCCAGTGCTCATCTTCCTTCCATCGTTTCTGGTTCCAGGGCTGTTCCTGGGGCTGCAGCATCTCACCAGATCTCTCTTCTCTCATTCCCAGGGAGCCATTAGCATTTCCATCATGCTCATCCCATCTCCTCCTGTTGTTTCTGCACCTTGCATGTCTGTGATGGCCACATGGGGCCATAACTGTGTGAGCCAGCCAGACATCCTCCATCCTTCACTGGCCTCACACCTCCCACATGGTTCTTTCTGACCATTTTAAGGACTAATGCAAAGTCCTGGCTTGACAGCTCTGAGGACTAAAGACCTGTTGTCAGCTGAGCAGTTGCAAGACAAACTGCTGCAGGATTCCTCAGAGCAAAATGATCTTGATAAATTGGAGAAATGGCTTGGAATCGATCCACTGAAATCCAATAAAGTGCAAAGTGTTTCACTTAGGTAGGAGATAGCAAAAGCACAGATCTAAGATGGGGAAGAACTGGTAAGCCAGCAGGAGAGTGGTCAAGACCTGAGTAGCCCTCAAACTCAGCAGCAGACAACAACCTGATGCTTTGGGAAGGGAAAGAAAAGACACATCTCACCCACAGATGTATCAATAGTTTCAGATAGAAGGCAGAGAGGTAATTTATTTGGCTCTCTTTTAGTGCTGGGGAGACATCAGGTGAAGATGTACATCTTCATGCTTGGGCATCACAAGTTTAAGAGGGATTCAGACAAGTTGAGGGAGTTCAGAGACTTTGGAAAACAAGCCCTGGGAAGAGGGACTGAAGAAGCTGGGTTTGTGCTCCAGGACAGAGCCAGCTGCAGGCAGGAGAATTTGTAACATTCATCCAGCATGGAAAAGGCAGTTACAGAAATGACAGTGATCAATTGGTCAGGGGCTGGACAAGCTGTAATAGGCTTAAGCTGCAGCCAAGAGGCCTTGGGTTAGATGCTCAGGGAAAGCTTCCTAAGAGCAAGGTTGGCTGAGAGCTGGTACAAGCTGCATAGGCAGTGTGGGAGCTCAGTCTCCTGCAGGGCTTCATCAACCAACTGAAGAAGCATCTGCATGGAGGTCACCTCTCTGCAAGTCTCTCTCACACTGCAGGGATAAGGTTTAACCAGCTCATACCCCAAGCCTTCATGGAGCCCTGAGGGATCCAAGGAGAGTCCCAGCCAAGCAGTGTGCTACCTCCACAGGTGCAGAGTGTTGCTGGGATGAGTCCATTGCATGTCCATTCATGTTGTGTCAAAGGCCATTGGAATGAGCTGCCCAGGGAGGTGGTGGAGTCACCATGCCTGGAGGTGTTTAGGAAGAGACTGGATGGGGTGCTTGGTGCCATGGTTTAGTTGATTAGATGGTGTTGGGTGATAGGTTGGACTTGATGATCTCGAAGGTCTCTTCCAACCTGGTCCATTCCATTCCATTCCATTCCATTCCATTCCATTCCATTCCATTCCATTCCATTCCATCCCATGCCATGCCATATGATTTTGCAGTGAGAAACCCACCAGGTTGAATTTTTCCATCCATCCCATGTGGCTGTGGTGACTCCATCTCTAGTTACGCTGCCCAGGGCCACCTAGGTATACCTACACACACATTAAAGTCATCCACTTCTCTGACTTTAAACATGAGCTGGACAAGCCACAAAAACCCCCCATGAGAGTAAAATGGTCAAGCCAGGGATCTCTAAGGATGCATTGCTGTCTGCACTGGTCAAATCTCCCCATGACCTCAGTCCCACTGAACTGGTTTTTGGAGAAGGACTTTTTACAAGGGCATGTAGGGACAGGACATGGGTTAATAGCTTTAAACTGAATGAAGGTAGATTTAGGTTAGCTGTAAGGAAGAGGTTCACTGTGAGGGTGGTGAGGCATTGGAACAGGTTGCCCAGAGATCCTGTGGGTGCCCCACCTCTGAAAGTGTTCCAGGCCAGGTTGGGTGGGGCTTTGAGCAAGCTGCTCTAGTGGAAGGTGTCCCTGCCCATGGCAGGGGGCTTGGAACCAGATGATCATTAAGGTTTTCTTCCCACCCAAACCCTTCTGTGATTCTAATCTGGTGGCTAGCTGCAGCCTTCCTCCCGATCAATCCCTCTCAATTGCATTTTTCGATCATAATTAATGTTTGCTGCATAATTACATTGATTTTTTAACATACTCTGAGAGCTGAGGGGAATTCATAGCTCGAAGGTGTGAGGGAGGGAGGGGACTGCTGTTGAAACTCCCTGTGCTGAAGCAGGGAGCAGGAGGGGCTGCAATGGGGATGTGCAAGGTGGGGGTCCTCTCAAATACCCCACTCTACACACTTGGCTGCTACTAGGCTGCAGGGACAAAGGGCTAGACATGGAAATGTTTGCATTGCTGTGTCTTTCTGCCCTGCTCAAATCACTCTGACAGTCCCTGGGTTCTAGCCACCAGCCCTGGCAAAGCCCAGGCGAGGTTTGTTGTCTGTGTCTCCGGCAGCCCTGTTTCCACTACCAGGCTCAGGAGGGAACAGGATTTTATTTATTTACCAAGTCACAGTGGGAAGAGGGATTTTAGGGCAGTCTGAGCTTCCCAGAGCTGTGAGGAGTGGATAAAACCTTTTCCAGCTTTGTGCAGGGAGGCTCCTGCAAGAAAGAAACCTCAGCCTGGGCACAGCTGGAGCTGCGTCCCTGCTGCTCCTCACTCACTCGTGCTACCAGCAGCTTTGTCATGAGCATGTATAAATGTAAGAGGCACCTGTAAGCCTTCCAGCGTGCTTTGTGCCTTCTGAACAGCCAAACTGTTACAGCCAGCACCTGCACAGCAAGCCTTTGGAGATGCTGCAAGGAGGTAGCTTTTGGTAGAAGCTCCCTCAGCACTCAAGGCTGTCAAATGTATGAGCATTGGGGTAGCAGCACCAGCAATGAGTTTAAGGATCCTTGTCCTCATGCCAAAAACTATCATGGGGGCTGTTGGGACTCCAGACCTCACAATGAAGGAGAAGGATTCTGGGCTTTTGGCCATCCAGGGTGTCTTGTGCCTTCTGCATTCACTGTGGCAAAGTCCACAGCTGGAAGGTTTGAAAAGCCAGTGTGGCAGCTTCACCCCATGCTTCCTGCAGCAGCATGGGTGGTGGCATCTCCCAGCCCACACTCAGGATGCTGTAAGTGTTTGTTAGAGCACAGATGCACACAGTGAGTCTCCTTGTAGGGCTTGTGCTCGAGTCCTCTCACGCATTCATGCACTAGCCTTGCCCATGCCCTCAGCAGGGAGCAGGCAGCTCCTGGGCTAGGGCTGTGGTGCAAACATGCCCACAACACTGGTGGAAAGACCCAATCCCCCCCTGCACCACCTCTGGCCACACCACCAGAGTTAAGTTGGCAGCCCAGCTCTCCATGTGAGCGTCAGCAGGCATGTCTTTGGTAGAGGCACGACTACCAACTCAGCACCTGCTTATCTCCAAGCTTTCCTCTCCTTAGAAGGGATGCCTGTTGGATTATTACTTTACTTTGGGTTTGCACAGCATCTTGTTTTGTATCACCTGTTAATTATGTGCCCTCCAAGGATCACTCTTGCCTCAGCAAGTTCAGAGGAGGCCACTGGCTCAGCATTGCCCGGACGAGAAGGTTGTGACAATGGCTGCTGAAAAGCAGCCTTGCCGCTCACAGGTGCTGTTAAACAGCCACAGATGTTACACAGGGTTGGGGGGGTTTGGTTTGGTGGTTTTGGTAATTTGTTTTCTTCAATAAAACTCCCATCAATTTAAAAAAAACCCCAGCAGGAGGCTGTGATGAGTTATGCCCATCCTGGAAGCAGTGGGAGGAGGGCTTGTGAGAGCATTGCCCTCCCTGCAGGGGGTTCTCCCCCTGGGAAACTAAGTTAGTCTGTTCCACTCCCCCTCCCTGCCCAGCAAGGCTACAAAAAGGAGGACACTGCAGCCATTAGCTCTCTCTTGGCCCCTGCCTTTGCTTGGATGAGGACTGCTGCTGGCTCCCTGCTTCTCTGCCACGTGGTCAGGCCTGATCCTTCTCCCTGCTACCTCCACACCTCTTCAAAGAGACTGGTTTTGTATTCTTATTTTTTCTCCCATCCGTCCTTGTTCCTTACCCTTGTGAACCCTACCTGTTATTGTTTTTTACATATATATATATTGTTTAAAGAAAACTCTTTACCTCTTTACTTCCAAGCCCACTCCAAATTATTTCTTGGTGGATTTGCTCCTTCCCTTTCTTTTTCCTCTCTATTGGGAAAGAGGAGGCGGAGAGCGGGGCAGGGATTCTCAGCCTTGCCCCCATCTGAGCTCTTAAGTCCCAGTTAAGGCTCAAACCACCACAGAGGCAAAGAGCACAGCGAGCAGAGACAAAGCAGTGAGCCATCAGCAGCACTGTGCTGGGCACACTCCTGGCGCTGGGCAGCAGAGAGCTCAGCTGGCCAAGCAAGGCGGGGGCCAAACATCTGCGGGGACTCTGTGCTCCAGTGCTGCTGCCAGGAACCTTTGATTACTACCCTGGCCAGGGGCCTTCAGGCCCCCTGCCCCCTCCTCTTCCTGGCTGGGGTTGGGGAGAGGTAGGGCCAGTCCTGGAGCTGTGGCCGTTGGCAGGCGCTCCTCACATTTGGGTGGATGTTGCAGGAATTGGAGGTGAGCCCTTTAAGCAGGCTGCCAGCCTCTGGGTATAACAAAAGTTTCCTGCTCAGGGATTGAGAGCTGCAGTGCGTGGAGGTGGCTCTCCCTTCTGTCTTGTGTGCGTGCCCTAAATGCAATTATTTGGCTCCTACCATGTCTGATATTATTATTATTGTTCTTTCTATCTTTGGTACTTTTATGGCCCCATCACCATAGTAACTGAGCATCTCAAAACCCTGTGAGGAGGGAATAAGATTATTCCCATTGTAGGGTTGGGAGACGTGAACGACAGCAAGGCACGGAGCTGGAGACGCAGGAGGAGTTGGACAAGGCCATCCACGGCCCAGGAGCTGAGAGCTGTACTCCTGCCACTTCCCATTTTAAGCAGTCACCCCAACTTTTCCTGGGAAACCCTAGGCTCTTTGTCAATCCCCCTTCTCTTCCTCCTGTGCTGAGTTAGCTAAACAACAACCTCCCACCTGGAGCTGCTCCCTCTTAGAATAGAATAGAATTAACCAGGTTGGGAAAGACCTTTGAGATCATCGAGTCCAAACTATCATCCAACACCATCTAATCAACTAAGCCATGGCACCAAGCACCCCATCCAGTCTCTTCCTAAACACCTCCAGGCATGGTGACTCCACCACCTCCCTGGGCAGCACATTCCCATGGTCAATCTCTCTTTCTGTGAAGAACTTCTTCCTAACACCCAGCCTAAACCTCCCCTGGCACAGCTTGAGACTGTGTCCTCTAAGGGGCCTCTTGGGCCCTCTCTTGCTGGACTACCAGCCACCAGCTCCTCCCCTAGCTTCTCTTGGACCACCAGCCAGCAGGCACTGCCCAAGGCAGGGGAAGTGATGGTTTGCTCTGCTGAAGGCTTTTCATTTTCACAGGCCATTTGAATGCATCTCAGGCCAGCCCCTGCTCAAATGCCTCTTTAAATACTGAATGAAAAACAGAGTAGCATCAGAGGGAGACATGTCAGATCATCTTCATCCCTGACCTATTCCAGACAAATTTCCACCCTGGGGGTTTAACCATTTTTTTCCTGAGAGACAGCTAGTACAGACTGTGAAGGAGAGATTTGAATCAAAGTCTTCTCAGCACAAGGAGATCATTCAATGGCTAAGAGTAAGCCAATGTGGTGGCCAAAAGCCTGACCTGAATGTCCACTTACCTGCCTCTGGCCAGGCTGTTCTCCCCTTCCCTGGGCACCTTCTCCTGGTGGGATGAGGCTGCTCCTTCCCCAGCTTCTCACACCACCAGCTCCTGGCTTGCAGCATTGCCATCATGTTCCCTGTCATGCCAGCTCCTTGCTGCCTCCCCTGCCTCAGGCTGTTCTGGAATAAAACAATCTTCAATTATTCCTCTACCCCCCCCCCCATACCCTCCCCCCCCCTCCCCCCCCCCCCTTTTTTTTTCCCCCTTTTGTGCAATATATCATTTTTTAATTAAAAAAATGCCTCATGGAAGTGTAACAGGCTATTAAATGTTTTGGTCCATAATTAACATCAAACCCCTGACTTAAAATCTTTATGGATTGAGTGAGCTCCATTAGCTGCTACATGAATAATGCTGTGCAACTCTTGGAGGCCCACAGGGTTCAAATCACCCCATTTCCCCTGCAGAGGGGGAGAGAAGAGAAAATGAAGGTTCTCACCAGGGCCTCACTGCTTCTCTCCCTGCAGTCGCTGCACCATGGACCACCCCAGGGTGAGCAAACCACCCCAGGGGTGAGCAAACCACCCCTGCACCCAGCACTTCCCCACAGGAGGGATGTAAGAGCCTCCTGACAGCCAGAGTCCCATCGCCTTGCCCAGGGGAGGGCAGGATGCCAGCCTGGAGGGGAGTTACCTCCCCGCAGAAATCACTGCCTGGCAGATGCAGCAGCACCGGTGCTAGCGGCAGGGGGAAGATAAATCCAACCTCAGTGATACTGAAAGATACTGAAAGATACTGAAAGATAATGTTGTGCTCTCTCTCTCTCCTGGAGATCACTGTGGTGAATCCCCATTGGTGGGGAGAGATGTGGCTGATGAGGTGCACCTGCAAGCGGGTGGGCAGTGGCCATGAGTAACTGGGGACTTGCAGCATGCTTCCCACCCTCCTTCCCAGCTCTCAAGGGACTGAGCACAAGCTTGCAGGTAGCTTTGTGGTTGGAGACAAACTCTGTGAGTGGAGGAGATAACAGCAAGGTCCTGTGTGTTAGAATAGAATAGAATAGAATAGAATAGAATAGAATAGAATAGAATAGAATAGAATAGAATAGAATAGAATAGAACCAGACCAGAGACCAGACCAGGTTGGAAGAGACCTTCAAGATCATTGCATCCAACCCATCAACCAATCCAACCCACCTAAACAACTAACCCATGGCACCAAGCACCCCATCAAGTCTCCTCCTGAACACCTCCAATGATGGCGACTCTACCACCTCCCCAGGCAGCCCATTCCAATGGGCAATCACTCTCTCTGTATAGAACTTCTTCCTAACATCCAACCTGAACCTCCCCTGGTGCAGCCTGAGACTGTGTCCTCTTGTTCTGGTGCTGGCTGCCTGGGAGAAGAGACCAACATCCACCTGTCTACAACCTCCCTTCAGGTAGTTGTAGAGAGCAATGAGGTCACCCCTGAGTCTCCTCTTCTCCAGGCTAAGAAACCCCAGCTCCCTCAGCCTCTCCTCATAAAGCTTGTGTTGTCACTGAAGCACTAACCTAACAGTCACCATGCTTTGCCTCGTGATGGAAGTGGCTCCAAAGTGCTGCCCACTGCAAGCTGCTTCCCACCTCCATCCCAAGTCTAGGGCACCAAAAATGCAGGCTTTGGGGGAGCCAGCTTCAAGGGGTCATTCATATCCCAGGCACATGCTTGCTCCCAGAGAACCTGGGGCTTGAGGAGCTTTAAATCCTTATGATTCAAATGCTGATTCTCAGCCTTTGCTGCAATTACTTAATTGCATGTCATAGCCCTGGATCACTGTCCAGCACTGGCACTTGCCAGCAGTGACACATCTGTTGGGGCTGCTGGCAGATTTCATGCATTCCATTCATACTTTGAAGGTGGCAACAACATTGGTGCTGAGGCCTTTGGTACTACTGGATTGTGGCTGACCAGTAGTCGTTTGAGCTGATGAATGCAGCTGCCACCTTGGCAGTTCATGGCATTATTCCTTCTTGGCATCCCCACTGGCATGTTCATTATGGCTATCAGACAAAAAGTGATTCACTTCTGTGTTCTTGGCTTTCTGAATGAAGCTGGGGTTAGGAGATGCTGGTGTTCTCCCTAGGCTTCTCCACAGTGCACATAGCCATTAGCCTGCTCTTGCTAAGCAGCTCTGGACTGTCCTGTGGGCTTTGCTTGTACATGGAGTGAGCTGTCAAATCAAAGAGCCTTGGTCATCTTTCAAAGCCTGGCTGTCACTCAAATGTCTCATAACAGTGAGGCCATCAGAAGCAGACACTCTCCAAGGTATGAGAAGATGGTTGACTTTCAGGACTCTTCTGTTTTTTCCCTGGAGCCTGAAATGATTTTTTTCCTTGGTGTAAAGGAATCCTGGTCCTCCTGGGACATGTTCCCACTGCAGTCCCCAATCCTACATTGGCATAGCAGCTTGGCCATTTTCTCCTTCCAGCTTCAGCTCTCGGATGAGGAGGAGAGCCTGAGGATGAAGGCCAGACAGTAGTGTTGTGGAGGAGATACCTCCCAAACAAGAGCTGCTTGGGACAGCACCACCACATGAACAAGCAAGGCCTCCTTCATGTCCAGAAGCCAGCCTGTGCCACAGACACAACCAAGGCCATCACAAAGTGGGAAAAGAGAGGCAGAAGCAGACTTTCACCACGGGCTATGTGAAAATGAGTCCAAGTCCTGGTGTGCCCCTGTTGTGGTATGGGAGGGAGCTGAAAGCATCTTCCCCTGGGCAGGACTTGCCTGTCCCAGAGCATCCTGGAGGGAACCAGAGTGATATTTTAATAAGCTAAGTCTTAGCTGCAGCCCCAGTTCCCCAACTTGAGACTGATGATGAGCAGCGAGGCTGAAAATTAATTGCTTACAGGCTTTGCCTTATTTTCCTTTATTTTTTCCCTTTTTTTCTTCCCCCCCTCCTTTTCCCCCCCCCCCCCCACTCTCTTTTCTTTCTGGCTCTCATGTCAGCCATATTAAAGTTTTAAGTGAACAGAATATGGGATAACACAGCAGGGAGCCTACCAGCTCTCTTCTGCCCCCCTCCACATCATCCGCTCTGCAGGTCAGCAGCAAGGTTTGCTGCACTCAGCCAAGAGCCTGTGAAGCAAACAAACCTGGGGGGGACAATCCAGTTTCTGCTGCTATGGTTGCAACCCTGCCCAGGAGTGGTATAAACTCAAACAGGCACCGTTTCAATCCAGCTAGCTCCTGCTGAGTCAGCTCCATTTACTGCTTGGCCTTTGCAAGAGACCCAAGCGCTCAGAAACCCTGGCCGAGATTTTATGGGTAAATAGAAAGTGAATTAGGAGGCAGGCTTGAAAAGAAAGGATTGCTCTTGGAGTCCAGGGGTGGTAATAATAATAATAATAATAAAAAAATAATAATTATTATAACATTATAATAATATTATAATAATATTATAAAAGTATAATTGTATTAGAAAATAAATAATAATAATAATAATAATAATAATAATAATAATAATAATAATAATAATAATAATAATAATAATATATTCCTCACCAGAATCTCTTCATCTTCAGCACTGGTTAGGCCACACCTTGAGTCCTGTGTCCAGTTCTGGGTCCCTCAGATTAAGAAGGACATTGAGACCTTGAATGTATCCAGAGAAGGGCAATGAAGCTGGGGAGAGGCCTTGAGCACAGCCCTGTGAGGAGAGGCTGAGGGAGCTGGGGTTGTTCAGCCTGGAGAAGAGGAGGCTCAGGTGTGACCTCATTGCTCTCTACAGCTACCTGAAGGGAGGTTATAGCCAGGAGGGGGTTGGTCTCTTCTCCCAGGCAGTACCAGAACAAGAGGACACAGTCTCAAGCTGTGCCAGGGGAGGTTTAGGCTGGAGGTGAGGAGAAAGTTCTTCACTGAGAGAGTAGTTAGCTGTTGGAATGTGCTGCCCAGGGAGGTGGTGGAGTCACCATCCCTGGAGGTGTTCAAGAGGGGATTGGACGTGGCACTTGGTGCCATGGTTTAGTCATGAGGTCTGTGGTGACAGGCTGGACTTGATGATCTTTGAGGTCTCTTTCAACCTTGGTGAACGGTGCACACTCAGCAGCGTGGCAGAGACACTGCCAAGTGGAATTGGACCGAGCTGCTCTTGGACACTCTGGTGGATCCCCCATCCCGGCTGCTGGCACAGCAGCTGCTGCCCAGTGTGGGCAGGCCTGGGATGAAAGGAGTCCTTTATTAGTTTTCTTCTTTCAAATTTATTTTTGCCTCCTTGGTCGCCACAAAACCTTTGAGTTGGATGAAAGAAAATCTCTGGAGTAAAGTCCATTCACTCAGAAAGTGATGATTCAACTCCACCAAATTGTTTGGAGGGGAGAGATTGATTTCATTGATGTTTTCAGCAAAAGCATTATCAGACAGGTTTTGTTTGGATGATGTCATTTCAGCTTGCCCCCGTGGCACTGCTGGGATGTTCTGCTTTGTTTGCATTGCTATAGAGTGGCTGAAAGAGATTGGAGGGTGGGGTGGGGGGGAAACCACGTTGAAGTATTTCTTTACTGCAAGGAAAATGACGCAAGAATGTTGACTTGTGCCCCCAGTCTGCCACAAAATGAAATGTTGCAATCTTGGAACTTCTCACAGGCTGAAGTGGCTGGGGCTTGTCCAGCCAGCTGTAGTGATTTTCACAGAGTCACACAGAAATATTCAGGTTGGAAAACACCCTCAGGATCACCAAGTCCAACCCCTGAACCATATCCCCAAGCACCACAGCCAAGTGACATTTAAACACCTCCAGGGTTGGTGACTCCACCACCTCCCTGGGCAGCACATTCCAATGCCTGACTACTCTTGCTGTGAAAAAATGTTACCTAATGTGCAGTCTAAACCTACCCAATCTCAGCTTGAGGCCATTCCCTCTTGTTCTATCACTAATTACCTGTGAGAAGAGACCAGCACCAGCCTCTCTACAACATCCTTTCAGGCAGTTGTAGAGAGCAATGTGGTCTTTCCTCAGCCTCCTCTTCTCCAAACTAAACAGCCCCAGCTCCTTCAGTCACTTTCTGCAGGATGCTCTTGCTTTGGACAGCCCAAGGGCAGGAGGCATCGTGTCAAAGGCATCACAGCAGGGACGTGGAGAGGCTACAGTCTTGCCCCAGCACATCCCCTCCCCCAGGGGTGTTTGCCAACCCATCCTCAAGCAGTGTTTAGGTGTTTGTAGTGAGTGAGCCCCTCCACCTCCCAGGTAACCCACTGCCATGCTCCATGAGCTGTTTTTGTCCTGGTGCCTAACCTGATTTCTCTTGCTGTAATTTAAGCCGATTATTTCTTGTCCTGTCCACCATGGACATAAAGAACAGATTATTCTCTTCCCTTTGGCAGCAGCCTTTTAAGCACTTGAGGACTGTTATCACATCTCTTCTTCCATCATCTCTTTTAGGCTAAATAACCCAATTCTTTCAATCTTTCTTTGTAGGTCATGTCTTGTAGACCTCTGATCATTCTGTTTCCTCCGCACTCCCTGCAGCAGCACCACCTCTTTTCTGGTACAAGCTGCCAATACCAGAATCTACTCCAGCATAGACCTCACCAGCCCTGTAAGGACAAGAGAGGTGATTTTGTGAGTCTTGTAGGCCACACTGTGGCTTGTATACCCCAGGGCACAACATACCTCTTGAGGTAGCACTGATTCCTTGTGTTGAGCTCATGACCCACTGGAATTTCTAGACCTTTTCCCAGGGAACTGCTGCTGGTTGTTTAGCCTCCAGAAGAGGAGGCTCAGGGGAGACCTTATTGCTGTCTACAACTACCTGAAGGGAGGCTGTAGACAGGTGGGGGGTTGGTCTTTTCTCCCAGGCAAGCAGCACCAGAACAAGAGGACACAGCCTCAAGCTGTGCCAGGGGTAGTTTAGGCTTGAGGTGAGGAGAAAGTTCTTCACTGATAGAGTTGTTAGCCATTAGAATGTGCTGCCCAGGGAGGTGGTGGAGTCACCATCCCTGGGGGTGTTCAAAAAGGGATTGGATGTGTCACTTGAAGCCATGGTTTAGTAGTCATGAGGTGTTGGGTGACAGGTTGGACTTGATGATCTTTGAGGTCTTTTCCAACCTTACTGATTCTATGATTGTTTGTAGGCTTGGTGTTTCCCGTGAGGTTTTGAGGGGAATAACATAATGCAGGAACGAAGCATCCTGAGGGAAGGCTGCATTCTCTTGTGCTTGTCCAGGTCCTGATTTGGGTCTGCTCATGTATTAAAAGTACACTTTAGGTCAGGCTTTTGACCATTCTCTTGTGCTTGTCCAGGTCCTGATTTTGGTCTGCTCATGTATTAAAAGTACACTTTAGGTCAGGCTTTTGACCATTCTCTTGTGCTTGTCCAGGTCCTGATTTTGGTCTGCTCATGTACAATTTAGGTCAGGTTTTGGACTGAGCTGTGTGAAACTTGGGTTGGTTACAGTTCACTCCACGCTGAAGAGGCTTTATTAGAATTAGAATTAGATTTGGGAATTAGAATTAACCAGGTTGGAAGAGACCTTGGAGATCATCAAGTCTAACCTATCATCCAACACTGTCTAATCAACTAAACCATGGCACCAAGCACCCCACCCAGTCTCCTCCTAATCACCTCCAGTGATGGTGACTCCAGCACCTCCCCAGGCAGCACATTCCAATCACTCTCTCTGTGAAGAACTTCTATTGATAATCCTTTCAGTTGCTGGTTCCCATTGCCTCATAATTCCTAGTATTTTCTCTCTTCCATCCATGTCCTTTCAGGGTCTAAGACATGCTTGTGGTTAGCACTGGATGAGCAGCATTTTATGCAGAAAGATGAGATTTGTTATTTCCTGCAGGCTGCAGGGCACTGAAAAGCAGAGCAGAAAGGTTTGTCCTCATCCCTCAGGAGCTATGTTTAGAGTCAGTGTTCTTCCATGGCTTGATTGTCTTTCCTTAGAAACTGGAGGTTTCTGCTCAGGACTCACTAGTGGAAAGCTGAAGGCTGTTCCCCAGGGCTCAGACCCAAAGGGATGCAGCTCAAGGATGTCCGACAGTCCTAAGGGAAGCACTTCCACCACTCAGCCATGGAGTCAATCCCTTGCTCCCAGTGAACATTTAAATCATTTACACATTGTGGGAAAGCCCAAGCCCCAGAGATGGGGCAGGACCAATTCTGCTCCTCAGTGAGATAATGAGAACAGGGGAGAGGAAGGAAACCTCTATACTCCAGATGAGCCTCTGAGCCTGGGCTGGAGACAACCTGTCAGCAGGCATATCTGATTGCCTGTCCTCCTCCCCTGGGGCTATCCCAGCATCAGCTTTAGTCTTCTGCAGGCAGCAGCACTGCAAATTTCAGTCATGGGAAAGGTCTCAAGGGGCAAGAAATGCAGGTCACTGCTGGGACAGAATCTCCAGGCAAGGTACTTGGGTTATGATAGTAATTAATGTGGACACTGCTGGTAATGGCAGAGCTGGTCCTTCAAGTAAGTGCATGGAGGCAGGAAATGAACCCCATCAACTTTTTAAGATGCCAGCTGTTTCATGGGGCAGCTGAGGAGATGGCAGTGGCTGGACCTTCATTTGTGAGGCAGCCCCTGCCCACAGCTGGCAGCTGGATGCCAACACACTCCTCCCATGCCACAGGATGGACCTGCCTAGCTGCCTGCTGGGAGAGGGCTCTGGAAAGCTGGGAATGGTCCCAGTTCAGCAAGGATGCAGGTGACAGTGGGCTATTCAACCATTCCATCAGAAAGTGCATCTACATGATGATGGTTTGGTCTCTGTTCTGCTGGTGGCAGCTATTTGGTCCATGCTTGTAATAGGTCCCAATTCAGCAAACCAGATTTGACTGCAGGTGAGGGCATTTCCATACCAAACCCTTCTCATGCAGTGGGAGAACTCCTTTTTGGCTAGGACCTGAGGGGCAATGGTTTGAAACTGGAGCAGGGTAGATTTAGGTTACACATAAGGAGGAATTTGTTTGCAATGTGAATGACAAAATATTGGAACAGGTTGCCCAGGGATGTGGTTGAAGTCCTGTCCCTGGAGATACTCAAGATCAGACTTGCTGTGTCCCTGGGCAGCCTGATTTATTTGACTGCAGGGGAGTTGGACAAGATGACATTTGAGAATAAAATAGAATAAGAGTAAGAATAAGAATAAGAATAGGAATAAGAATAGGACTAGGAATAAGAATAGAATAGAATAGAATAGAATAGAATAGAATAGAATAGAATAGAATAGAATAGAATAGAATAGAATAGAATAGAATAGACCAGACCAGGTTGGAAAAGACCTTCAAGATCATCGAGTCCAACCTATCACCCAACACTATCTAATCAATTAAACCATGGCACCAAGCACCCTACCAAGTCTCTTCCTAAACACTTCCAGTGATGGTGACTCCACCACCTCCCTGGGCAGCCCATTCCAATGGGCAATCTTTCTTTCTATGAAGAACTCCTTCCTAACATCCAGTCTAAACCTCCCCTGGTGCAGCTTGAGACTGTGTCCTCCTGTTCTGGTGCTGGTTGCCTGGGAGAAGAGACCAACTCCCACCTGGCTACACCCTCCCTTCAGGTAGCTGTAGACAGCAGTGAGGTGCCTTCCAACCCCACACAATCTGTGACTCTCTGAATTTCCAAGTATTTGGGAAAGCAGCCTGTTCCCCCTGAAAACCAGCAGTCTTTTGTCCCCAGTTGCCACAGAGCAGGGGCAGAGTGGGTGTTTTTCTGGCCTGGCTGCTCTCTCCCTTTGCAGCTCTAATCACACTGTATGTTTTGGGAATGGAAATGTCCTTTTTGATGCTATCGCTGGGAAAAGCTCTCCAGCATTTCCAAGTACAGAGAGGGGGAGAAGCAACTGATCAGAGGCAGGCTGTAACGAGCTATGGGAGGCAAGCCCAAGGGCCCTGGGGGCACAAGGGCCATCTTCACACTGGCTTGTGATGCTCAGCTGGCTCCCCGCTCCCACAGGCTCCCCTTTCCCCATCGTCATAGCTGAGCATTTGGGTCTGCACACTCCAAACACACACACAGCCCCTGCCATGTGCACACCATGGTTTAAATGCACAGGGTGGAGGGGAGGGATACTTACATCACTTTACAGATGGGACAGACACATGCCAAGGCCAAGGCTCTGCTCCCCAAAGGGGTGAAAGCATCCAATTGCTCCCGAAGAGCTGAAAGTGCTGACAGAGTTGTCTGCTGGGAGAGGAACAGTTTTGGCAACACACTGAGATCTAGGGCACTGATGAGAGGCAATCTAGGGCATCAAAGAGCAGAGATCTGGATAATCAAGGAGATCTAGGGCATGGAGGAGCAGAGGTGTAGGTACTCAAGGAGCAGAGATCTAGGACATTGAAAAACAGAGATCTAGATAATCAAGGAGCAGAGATTTAGGGCATGGAGTAGCAGAAGTCCAGGCAATCAAGCAGTAACAATCTAAGGCATCGAGCAGAGTTGCTCTAGGGCATCAGGGAGTGGAGATGTGGGGCACTGCAGCATGAGACATGATCTGTCTCACAGGGATGCTTCCAGACCACCAGCATCACACCCGGACTCAGAGTGATACTGAGAGTCACGCAGGAAGGCAGCGATGCTCGTGCTGGGTGCAGCCCTGACCAACCTTTCACAGCCCAGTGGAGGGGAGGACAAACTTACACAAGAAACTCCACACAGCATTTAAGCTCACAGGGCTTGTTCAGGACAGCTGAGCCTTGACTGGCAGCCACAGGGTCCTCTGAGGGGAACCCATGGATTTGCTTCAGCGGGAAGGAGCCTGCCTCCACGTCCCCAGCAGCAGTAAACACAATCTGTCTGAGAACCAGAGTCATGTTAGCAGTTATTGATCTATAACTTTTAACCAATTTCTTTTTTACACTGCTGGCTTGAGTCCTAATTTTCTCTCTTTATGTTGGGCACTAGGCAAACTCCACTCCATCAGCCAAAAAACAACCCCTGTGGGCCAATCTGTGCCTCCCATTGAGCTGAATGATAGAGGACTGGAACAATATTTTTCAACAGACCAGTTCCTGTTCAGGGTAGTGGTGGCCATTATGCAAATCAAGCTATAAGAAGTTTAAAAGTCTGGAACCATTATATTTCTTGATTTCATTAAGCCCAGGGTGAGCAGGCCAGTTAATATGACAGAGCAATCCCATCCCAGGGCTTGCACACAGTGCTCCCACCCCCCCATTTCACAAGAGTGGTGATTGCCCCTCATGGGTGCTCCCAGCAGCTGTACTGGGGGCACTGAGGCATTTGTGTTGCAGCCTGCAGCTGGGTGAGGGGTGAGGGACAAATGTCTCTGAGCAGCTTAGCTTGCAGGAATCCCCTGGCAGATGGCTGGGAGGGCCCTGCTCGTCACAGCAGGCAGACAGCCAGGAGGATAAGGGGAGGGAAGGGGGGAGATGGGGGATCAATTACAAGGTCCTAATTTCCTGCTGGCTCTTTGGGAATTTTGCTCCCCCTCAGGGCACCTGCACAAACTCTCTCAGGGGAGACCTTATTGCTCTCTACAACTGCCTGAAGGGAGGTTGTAGCCAGGTGGGGGTTGGTCTCCTTCCAGGCAACCAGCACCAGAACAAGAGGACACAGTCTCAAGCTGCACCAGGGGAGGTTTAGGCTGGATGTTAGGAAGAAATTCTTCATAGAGAGAGTGATTGCCCATTGGAATGTGCTGCCCAGGGAAGTGGTGGAGTTGCCATCATTGGAGGTGTTTAGAAGGAGACTTGATGGGGTGCTTGGTGCCATGGTTTAGTTGATTAGGTGGTGTTGGATGATAGGTGGGACTCGAAGATCTTGAAGGTCTGGTCTATTCTATTCTATTCTATTCTATTCTATTCTATTCTATTCTATTCTATTCTATTCTATTCTATTCTATTCTCTCCTAATTCACTGCCCAGACCAGAAGAAGCTGCTCGAGCAACTGGTGTGCACAGAGGTATAGGCACAGAGGTACAGGCACAGAGGATTCTGCTTCACAGAGCAAGGCAGAAAGCAGAAGGAGCACAGTGTAAAACCTCTTTCCTTCTGCTCCGGTGCTGGACGCAGACACTTCCCCACCATAACAGCAATATGAGGAGCTAAGGACTGACATATTAAGGCATGATGTTATAGGGCAGAGAGATTTGCACTCCCTGGTGCTCAGATGGAGGCTGTTCCTCCTCCTCTCTCATATCAGACACAAATATGCCTTCACAGCCTCCTCTGTCCTTTCATCCACCCCACCAAGGCACAGAGACACTAAAACAGCAATGGAGACAGACACACATACCTCTGTGGCTCTTCTCAGCTGAGGGGATCAACAGCCAGGTCCTCTTCACAAATAGAAAACGAACACATAGCCCTGTCATGCCAGCAAGGAAGTGATGAGGCCCTGGGATTCAGCCCTTGCATCAGTGTCTTCAGGAAGGGAATGGGTGATACCTGGCCAGCCACAAAAGCCAGACCACCCTACATGGTCCAGCAACACTGTGAGAATCACAGAATTGTCAGGGTTGGAAAGGACCTCAAGGATCATCTAGTTCCAACCCCCCCCTGCCATGGGCAGGGACACCCCACACTAGATCAGGTTGCTCCGAGCCACATCCAGCCTGGCCTTAAAAACTTCCGGGGATGAGGCTTCCACCACCTCCCTGGGCAGCCTGTGCCAGTGTCTCACCACCCTCATGGGGAAGAACTTCTTCCTAACATCCAATCTGAATCTACCCATTTCTAGTTTTGTTCCATTCCCCCCAGTCCTATCACTCCCTACAAAGTCCCTCCCCAGCTTTCCTGTAGCCCCCTTCAGATACTGGAAGGCCACAATTAGGTCTCCTCGGAGCCTTCTCTTCTCCAGACTGAACAGCCCCAACTCCCTCAGTCTGTCCTGATAGCAGAGCAGCTCCAGCCCTCTGCTCATCCTTGTGGCCCTTCTCTGGACACCTTCCAGCACCTCCACATCCTTCCTGTGCCAGGGGCTCCAGAACTGGATGCATTACTCCAGGTGGGGTCTCAGCAGAGCATAGCAGAGGGGGAGAATCACCTCCCTCAACCTGAGAAGCTAACTCTCTTTCCTGCACCCCCCACTTCCAGCCATCTAACAGACACAAAAGAGGCAGTGACACATGCAGCCTCACACGTGTGTGTGTGTGTGTGTGTGTAGATTTGCAGAGGTCTGGGAAACAGAGCTCACAGCTTGGCACACTAATGGATCCCAGCACTGTAATAGCTCCATTATAAATGGCAATGTCTCGGAGCATTACTGCTAAAGACTCTACCTTTTAGTGTTGAAACTTTTAATTGATTTTAAAATACACAATCAATCAGAGTTAATCAAGGAATCATGAAGAAGCTATCGTACACAGATACACAGAGACAGCCATATAAACCACAATTAATGGCCACTTAAACAAGGGGAGGAATGAAAATAGGATTATTTATTAGTGCCTCTGAACGGTAATGGGGAAAGCAATGGAGCAGTAGCACGGGGGTGGTGTTAGAAGCCAAAGTTTGGGGTGGTTAACATCAAGTGGCCACAATGACTTCTGAGTGAACAGGTCAATGACATAAGAGTGAGTTTACCAAATGGGGAAGATGCTGTGTTTCCCTCCTCCAAAGACCACCCCTGCCCCACAGCCACTGGTGTGTGCCCAGGTGGCCAGGAGGGCCAATGGCATCCTGGCCTGCATCAAGAACAGTGTGGCCAGCAGGAGCAGGGAGGTCATTCTGCCCCTGTACACTGCACTGGTTAGGCCACACCTCGAGTACTGTGTCCAGTTCTGGGCCCCTCAGTTTAGGAAGGAGGTTGACTTGCTGGAGCGTGTCCAGAGAAGGGCAACGAAGTTGGTGAGGGGCTTGGAACACAAGCCCTATGAGGAGAGGCTGAGGGAGCTGGGGCTGCTTAGCCTGGAGAAGAGGACACTCAGGGGAGACCTTATTGCTGTCTACAACTACCTGAAGGGGGGTTGTAGACAGGCAGAGGTTGATCTCTTCTCCCAGGCAACCAGCACCAGAACAAGAGGACACAGTCTCAGGCTGTGCCAGGGGAAGTTCAGGCTGGAGGTCAGGAGGAAGTTCTACACAGAGAGAGTGATTGCCCATTGGAATGGGCTGCCTGGGGAGGTGGTGGAGTCACCATCACTGGAGGTGTTCAGGAGGAGACTTGATGGGGTGCTTGGTGCCATAGGTTAGTTGATTAGGTGGTGTTGGATGATAGGTTGGACGTGATGATCTTGAAGGTCTCTTCCAACCTGGTCTGGTCTGGTCTGGTCTGGTCTATTCTATTCTATTCTATTCTATTCTATTCTATTCTATTCCTGAAGGAAGGTGAGGGCCAAGCTGAGACCAGTTCCTGGATTCTCACCACAAACCCAGACTCTTTCCCAGGGCCAGACTGCAAACCTGTGAGGCTCCATGGCAAGGGGATGTGTAGCCCCTTGCCCAAAATGCCTCTAGGCTGCCTTTAGCCAAACTTCATTACCTGTGTCTCCTCCTGTGGGTTGTCTCACCAAACACCAGTGCAGCTGGACAGCTTTAGCTTGACTATCAAGGACAGTGATTCAAATCCACTCAGATGCCCTGTTCCAGCCTTGGAGAGACGCTTCCTCACATCTCAGGGTGGCACATGGCCTGAAGGGCCAGAAGGGTGAGCAAAGCCAGGGCTGGGGCTTGTTAAAACTGTGCCTGAGCCAAGGACGGTGAGCCTGGGGCAGGGCAAAGAATTCCATGGAGGCAGCTTGGAGGACCCCTAAGGTCTGTCCTTGACCACAGCTCCAGGTGGTCTGTCGAGGATTTAGCACAAAAGACTATTTCACCTAAGCTGGCTTTATTCACACCCACATATCGTGACACTGATGAGGCTCACACAGATCAGTCCCACCTGTGCTGCCTTCAGACCCATTTTGCTCTTTGTTATGCTGGATCCAGATCTTCCCGTGCCTGGCTGCAATGCCTGCTGTCCCCAGGGACAGGCAGAGGCACAGTGATTCAGCCAGCAAGCAGTGGCAGAGCTCTGCTCTCTGCTGGAACACTGCCCTCACCTTGCTGTGCTGCACTGGGAGTTCACAGCTTTGCAGCCAGAGCCTTGGAGTTTCTCTTAAGTTAATGCATCCAGGACCCCACTCGCAGCTGCCTGGAGCATGATGCCATGGAGAGGCAGTGATGAAGTGAGCCCTAGTAAGGAGGAGGGGAGAGTCCAGAAGAAACTTTGTCCTGTTGCACCATTTCCTTGCAAGCAAGTGGCATCTAACTCCAAAACACCACCAGCACATCACCCCAGCTGGCATCCTTGCAGGAAGTGGGGACTGGGTGAGTCCCTCTTTCCTTCCTAGAGCAGGAGCACAGATGTCTGCTTGTGCACAGACAGTTCTGTACTGAGATGGAAGTCTCAAGCTTTTAGCACTGAACTTAAACCCCTGTTAGTCATCTCAGATCACAAACCAGGCTGCACTGCTGGAGGCCTGAAAAGGAGTTGATAGCAAGTCAGACCTCCACAACCACATCTTCCCTGGGGTTTTGGTGTGGGGCTGAGGGTGCTGCAGCACCCCACTTCAAGTCCTGCCCACCAGCAGCCTCCCTCCCTCACATGGTTGACACCTTCCTCTCCTTCAGCATCTCTTACTGCCTTGCAAGTTGGCCCCAGGATGTTTTATCACACCACAGCACATAACACAAATGAAAAACAAAGGGGGGAAATTTGAGTCATTTTTTTAATATATTCATGCCTGTGCAGGGGAACAATGATCCATCTGATTAAATCTGCATGCTAAAGTTTATTAAACCAGGTTGGCCTCTCGCTTTCTCTCTCCTGTAGGCAGGGACAAGCTCATTAAAATGAACATGGTCTGCTGTTTCCCCATCACAGCCCTGCTTCACAGCATCTCCATGCTGCCACTGTCTCACAGGCATCACCAGGAGCTGATTAAATGGGCTCTCCAATTCAGCTTTCTCTGGCAAGCAGCACAGGAGCCAAGCCTTGGTGTGGCTTTTTGGCAGAGGGTTGGAGATGCCTTCAGGCTGCCAGTGCTTCAGGGCTGCCTGCAGCATGCACCTGAGAGGATCTAAGAATGATCAGGAGGGAACTGGGAGGGCCAGGACTGACCACTCCAGCCCTGCCCCAGCACCTGATGTGTCACTTACCTCCTCCTGGGCTGTTTCTCATCTGTAAAATGGGTCTGATGGGCATTGCTTCCCTCCCAGGATAATTAATGGCTATAAAGCGCTTTGGAACCTGCACTAAGAATAACCCCATGGGTAATGCCAAGGTGACAAGTGGGCATCTAAGACAGTCTGTCTCCTGGGACCAAGCTCCTGCACAGACTCCTGAGTCTGCCAGCAGCTGCCCACCATGCAGCTCTCACACTCTCCTTGGACTAGCCCAGGAAGGTCCCCAACCCACTCAGGTACCCTCTCTGGGCAGGCGTTTCCAGCAGGCCAATGTTTGCTGCAGCTCCTCTTCCTCCTCAGCAGCCCTTGTGATGCAATCTAAGTCTGTTACCCCTTGGTGATAACAGTGGCTTAGGCCATATAATCCCTCTTTTACTTGACTTTGGGTTATTTTGAGCAGGAGATTAAAGGAGATTATCTGCATCACCTGAGATGCTGCACTTTCTATCTCTACCCCCTTCCCTCCATCCCCAGCCCTGCACAGCAAACCCCCTCCTGTCTTCCCCTGTCTTCCACCACCATGGCCATGTGGTGGTCCATTCCCAGCCTTGTTTCTTGGGCCCAGCTGCTCACCTGGCCATCCATGTAATCTGCACACCTGTATTCCAAGCCATGTCCCGAGACACTCCACAGAGGAAGAAAAAGCAAGGAGGGCATCCCAGTGCACTGCAGCACTAATTGGGATTAGCTGTACAGTGGGCTCCTCCCTGAGAAGAAGATGGTGGCAGAGAGTACAAAGAAGTCCTCCTTTGGGCCCTGGGAGCTTTTGCCAGGATGTGCTGCCACTTGTCTCAACAGCCAGAGGATAGGGAAGGATTATCTGTTTGCAGTACCCCACACTATAAACCAAAGTATCCCAGTAACAAAGGTAAAAACCACTTGTAAAATGTCTTTCTCATGCCCCAGGAGGAATCTTCACCATTTGGCAGCCTGGGCATCATCCAAAAAGGGCAGAGAGCTCCTTCCCATATGCTGGAGACCACATGCTGCTCTCCAACTCATTTCAGCTTGGCTTAACAAAGCACTTCAGTGCTGGTTTGAACTCCTCCCAAAGCCTTGCTTTGAAACAGCAGCTTTGTTGAATCAAGATATCACAGAATCATAGTATCAGTCAGGGTTGGAAGTGACCACAAGGATTATCTAGTTCCAACCCCCCTGCCATGGGCAGGGACACCCCACACTAGATCAGGCTGGACAGAGCCTCATCCAGCCTGGTCTTAAACACCTCCAGGGATGGGGCCTCAACCACCTCCCTGGACAACCCATTCCAGGGCTTCAGCACTCTCATGGTGAAGAACTTCCTCCTCACATCCAGCCTGAATCTCCCCACCTCCAGCTTCATTCCATTCCCCCTAGTCCTATCACTACCTGAGATCCTGAGAAGTCCTTCCCCAGCCTTCTTGTAGCCCCCTTCAGATACTGGAAGGCCACAATTAGGTCACCTCGGAGCCTTCTCTTCTGCAGACTGAACAACCCCAACTCCCTCAGTCTGTCCTCATAGCAGAGCAGCTCCAGCCCTCTGATCATCCTTGTGGCCCTTCTCTGGACACCTTCCAGCACCTCCACATCCTTCCTGTGCTAGGGGCTCCATAACTGGATGCATTACTCCAGGTGGGGCCGCACCAGGGCTGAGTAGAGGGGGAGAATCCCCTCCCTTGACTTGCTGGCCTTGCTTCTCTTGATGCAGCCCAGGATCTGACTGGCTTTCTGGTCTAACCAGACAGAACTACTAGCAGTCACCAGGCAAGTTAATCCTCCTTCCTAACCAAGGCAGAGCTGCTCCAACACCCCAGTGGTTGGGAGCAGCTACCAAGAAGCAATAGTTCCTGAGGAAAGCAAACACCCACACATGGAATCCCACCAGCAGGTGTGACCTGTGTGCATGTTCATGGCAATCTCACACCTTCATGGGCCTGTTGTTCCTCATTTCAGACTACAGCAGGCTAGAATCCATCTGCCGCCTCGGAAATTAATAGCAATCATTAAACAAAGGGGGAAAAAAAAGAGCTGGCAAAAAAGAAAGCCTGAGGTGAAAAGCAGCTATTTCTGCCAGGGAAAAAAAAAATGAATTAAAACTATTTAGACATACAGAAAGTCATTTATTACTGTGAAGTCCTCCTTCCACCTGGGGTTTAAATCTCATTACAGTTTGTCCAAAACAGATGTTACCCTTTTAGCAGTAGATTATTAACGACAAACTCCATTCCTCCGGAGAGTGTGGATGTTCTGGGTTCACTTGCTTTATCAACTTGGGTAACCTCCCCAGGAAATGTTTATGAGAAGGACAGGCAGTCCAAATCCTGGCAGAGTTCCCTCTTTCTGTTGTCTTGGACTCCAAAGTCCTTTTGGAGGTCTCTGGACAAGCAGAGAAACACAGCAGCACGGAGCATGATCACAGATCCTGCTGAGGAGCAGATATGATCTAGCGTGAGGTGTCCCTGCCTGTGGCAGGGGGGTTGGAAGTAGATGATCCTTGAGGTTCCTTCCAACCCTAACAATTCTATGATTCTGTGATGCTGAGGAAAGGCTTTCATGTGCCACAAGTCCATGCTGGCACACCAATAGTTCCTACTGCTGCTTTCCCACCAGTAGTTTAGCATTAGCTTGTGTGCCAAGACAAACCCAGTTTCTCTTGACTGGATCCTTGCATCCACATGACCTGCTTTTCAGAGCTTCTCTGCTTCTACCCACACAGTTTTGGGTAGAAGGCCATTTGGCTGGGATGAGGCTTGCTGGCAACATAGAGGAGTCCCAGTGGCCACTCAGACCTATGGCTGAGCATCTCTTATGGGCAAAGACGAGCTTTGCTTGTTCCTACAAGTACATGGTCATACTTCAGTGGGAGATCAGATGGCCTTGAGAAAAAGTCTGGCTGGCATCTACTTTAAGCAGCCAAGCCCACAGTAGAGCCACAGTTTTGCTCTGTTCAGATGTAACACAATTAACATAATAAAGATACCTGCTCCAGGAGCCACATTAACCATGCTGTAAACACAATCAAATGAGACATTAATGTCAGCTCCACACAAATATGGATATCTGGTTGCCCAGCCATCTCTCTGACCATTTCAGGTAGGAGGAAACACATCCCCAACACTCTCCAGAGACCCTACTAAATAGATGTTCTTATAATGCCTCCTGAAGCATGCCTGGGAAGCCAGCAGTTACCATCTATTCTGGGACTATTGATGATGGGAGCCAATACTGGCATCTCAAGGCTCTCTCAGAAGACATTTTAGAATAGAATAGAATAGATGAGAATAGAATAGAATAGATGAGAATAGAAATAGAACAGAAATAGAATAGAATAGAGTAGAATAGAATAGAATAGACCAGACCAGACCAGGTTGGAAGAGACCTTCGAGATCATCGTGTCCAACCCATCATCCAACACCACCTATCAACTAAACCATGGCACCAAGCACCCCATCAAGTCTCCTCCTGAACACCCCCAGTGATGGTGACTCCACCACCTCCCTAAGCAGCCCATTCCAATGGGCAATCACTCTCTCTATGAAAAACTTCTCCCTAACATCCAGTCTAAACCTCCCCTGGCACAGCTTGAGACTGTGTCCTCTTGTTCTGGTGCTGGTTGCCTGGGAGAAGAGACCAGCCCAGTCTACAACCTCCCTTCAGATAATTATAGAGAGCAATAAGGTCTCCTCTGAGCCTTCTCTTCTCCAGGCTAAGCAACCCCAGCTCCCTTAGCCTCTCCTCATAGAGCTTGTGCTCCAAACCCCTCACCAACTTTGTTGCCCTTCTCTAGACACATTCCAGCAAGTCAACATCTCTCCTAAACTTATTGCTACCAGTATCATTTTCTACAACCTGAGGGAAGCAGCAGGAGCTCTGCTGCTGGCCATGCATGTCTGTGAGTAGACATTGCTGGAGGAGAGTCATTCTCTCAGCCACACATCCAGACCTACCAAGCCACCACCATCAGGCTGGTCCAACATCCCTCAGCACTGGAGGGTGCAGTGGGGCTGAATACCCTCCCTTCATGGGGGCCAAATTAAGGTGCTTGTGGCATGGGTATTTGTTTTTAGCAAGAGTATTTGACCCAGGAGCAGTGTCCCACAAAATTCTTAGCAGGAAGAGCAAGGGCAGATTTCCACTGCTGAGACAGCAGACCCACAGCCTGTTGATGTGGGGCTGTTTCTTTCAGTAGAAACACAACAGCTGTTTGGGTTAGGAAGTCAGGACATAGGTAGGGTTGAAAATGTTGCAGAGGATCTGTCTTGACCTAGGTAAGGAGATGAGACTCCCTCCTCCAAGACATGCAAACCTGAGCTCCTCCAGCAGAGCTGTGTGCAGGGGCAGGGCTGTTCTGGGTAAGCTGTGTGTGGAAGGTGGTCATGCTTGGTTTCCTCTGCAATGCTGTGATCCTGAATAAACATTAGATTGGTTTTAGAGAGCTGCCCAGGCAATCATTAACTATCTCCTGGCCCATGGCAGGAAGCCAGCCTGCAGCACTGAGCTAAAATTAGGCCTGTAGGGCACTGGGGCTTACCAGGTACTGCTATATGTGGTCAGAAACCCCCTTCAATAAGTGGGCAACCAGAGGTTTCAGCCTTAACCTGTGCTCCTCAGCTCCAAAGGGCTAGAGCTAGATCATTAAAATCACAAAATAGTTTAGGTTGGAAGAGACATCTGGAAGTTTCTCCAACAAAAGAAGCAGGACCAACTTCAAAGGTGAACAAATCAATCAGAGTTTAGCAGAGGTGCTTGCCTGCAGCACAGCCATAGCAATTCCTGTGTGCAGGACACTTGCTGATGAAAAGGTGAATTCTTTTTTGCCTACCTGAAGATCACAGCAGACCATTACCATGAAGTCCTACACGAGCTGGAGATATTCTTGCCAACACTCAGCAGTGCAATCCACTTGGAAACTGCAACTGAGGCAGGGAGCGACTGGAGACCCCCACTTTTTGGCTTGAGACTCCTTCACAGGGGAAGAGTGGGACAGAGAGAGGTAGGAAAGAGTCCTTTTGAAAGCATGGCCATCCAAAGAAATCAGAGCAAGCAGAACTTTCATGCCTCTCAAAGTGCTTCTAACAAAGCTAAGCATTTTATGGATCCACCAGCAGGTTTCATCCTGCATGAAAGTGTATTTTCCTGTGTGGGTAGCCAAGGGTTATGCAGGCCTCCTGCAAAAATAATGAACAAAAGCAGTAGACCCCTCTTCTAAATAGCAGCAAAGATCTAAGCGAGGATGAGAATGCAGCAGAGATGAGGCATGGTTCAGACTGGCAATGCTGAAGGAGCACCAGCAGCTTTGCTTCCCACTGCAGGGCCGGCTCCCTCCATTGCAGCAGTGCTAGAAAACCCATGCTTTGATCTGCAGTGCTGTTCACAGGCTGGCTGAGGGCAACAGGAGTCCTGCTTCCACACCAGACCTCTGTTTCCCCCAGCTTCACATCAGTGTACCCATTCCATAATGGAGAGGGGATTCAAGCTGATTATTTCTAAGGAGGAATTCCATCAAGTAAGTGTTAGAGAGGCATTCTCCCATGGAAACACACTCTTCTTATTACTACTGTCACACCTGATCTCTTAGTTCTCCACATCCCCTAAAATCTTTTTCTTCATCTTCCTCTCACTGCCCCTCTAATTGCATTCCTTGGCTCTTTGAGGGCTCAACTGCACTGTCAGAGGTTGGAGCTGACATTTCTTATATTCCCAAGCTGATCATTTCAGAAGGCTGGTTTAATGCACAGGTAACCCAGCTGGGCTACAGAGGTTGTCCTCCAGGAGGATCATTTATGCCTTTGCTTAAACTCAGTGGTGAATTTTGCTCAGTGGTCCACAGCAGTGTGTGATAGGGTTGTCATCTCAATAGACCCTGGAAGCTAAGCAGCATGAGATGGATGTAAATGACTTCAGACTGCAGCTGAGTGAAAAGCAGAATGACTGTACTTCCTGAAATCCCAAGAGCTAACCTGTCTTGAAAATATTGTCATTGTAACCAAGAATTTATTTTGTTGTAGAACAAGAAAAAGGGTTCTTGGACATGTTTGTGCAAACAGATTTGCTTTGGCCATTCTCAGACTGCAGCACTGGTCACAGCCTGGCTCATCACCACACTCTCAAAGACCAAACATAGCTCTCTCTAACTTGAGCAAAGGCAAATCTTCCCTATAGTCCTACAAAGCTATCTGAAAACCAACCTCTTTTACATCTTCCTATAGTCTTCTAAAGCTACACAAAAACCTCTTCCAACATCTCCCCCCAACTGCTGTTTGTTTCTCCCAGCCTGCCCTGGACAAGCGACTGCTTCCCCATCCCTCCCACCTGGCTGCTTGTCTTCGCTGTGACCTCCCAAGGTCTCAGTGAAAGCTTGCCTGTATGTGATGCTGGGAATTATCTCTCAGCTCCTGTGTACCTCTCTGCTTCAGTCTTTCTTCATCTCTCTTCAACCCTCAGTGGAAAATATATCTCTTCTCCCTTGCCTATTTTTCTTAAATAATGAATAATAGCAGGAGAGAGAGTTGAATTGACTGGAGAACTCTATTATCTAACACTGTGAAGCAGCTGGGAATAAGGTTGGGATGCACAAAATGCTACCTTAACCCTGTCTATGGAGGCAATATTAATACCAAGACCTCTGGATATAAAATGGATTTCATAGGCCTGGGAATCTTTATTATTCAGCGTGGTTATGCTTCTGACCAACGCCATGCGGCAAGAGGCGTGTAGCAAACACCAGGAATACGAATGAGCAGAAAGAACCTGCCTGGGAGCCTTCATTCCCCACCTGACATACACAGGATGGATGTCAAGCCATTTAAGGGAGGCTTCACCACTAATGAATGTTTTCTCTGCCATCTTGAAGCTGCCTCCTTGGGCTGTTTTAAGCATAATGAAGAGGCAAGGTTGGATTTGGGGATTAAATTAGTCGCCTCTTTGAGTGGCTCCACTTTGACTGCTCCCAGTTTTGTAGTGGGGCTCCTTAATGCCTTGGTAAAATTGCCTGAGTAGCTGTGAAAGAGGATGTAGGAGAAGCTGAAACATGGCCAGCTAAAGGTGGAGCAGCCAGGGAAAGGGAAGTCCCGGTGATGCAGATGTGGCAAGGAGAGGAGCCCTGTGGTGTGTATGTGTGTGTGTATGCAGGCACAGTGCACACATATTAACCTGGCTCCTTGCCTCCACCCAGTAAAGCTCATCCACAGTTTGAAATAACTCATCCAGCAGAATAACAAAATTAGGAATTGAGTGCCAGGACAGGAGATTATTCTATGTGCTGCCCAGCTCGCTCTCCCTCTGCCTACCCAGCCCCCATGACTGCTTTGTTTGCTTCCTTGCAGCTGCTGCTCTGGTTTAATTTACTGACATGAGTCAGGAGATGGATGCAAAAACTTTCCAGCTAGCCTGCACTGGTTTTTGGAGCCCCAGCCTTACCTTTTCCTTTCACTTCCCTTGTTGTGGATTTTCAGCCAGGACAAGGTTGTGCTGCTCATCTGGTGCGGGCTGCAGCCTCCTAGACATCACAAAATCACAGCTGTCCCTCTTGGCAGTCTTTTAATGGGGACCAGAGCTAAAGAAGCAGGGACAGGTAGGAAGAGACAACATGTCAGGTCAGGGTTGAGGATTAGCAAGGTGAAGCATGGATCCAGGCTCCAGCAGGGATACTGGCGATCAGAGGCAACATGTAGGAGTAGCAAGGACTGAGGGCGTTATCATTGTGCCTTTTGGGGCTGCTGTAAGCCATGGAAGCCCAACATCTCAGCTGGACAAACCATGGTGGAAAGCAGGAGATGAAAACACAGCAGTGTCTGAAGTGCCCAGGTAACTGTGCAGGAATGGTATTTCCTGCAGGGTACTGGGTGGGTACCATGGCCTCCCCATGGTGCCACTGTTCAAGACATCTCAGATCAAGATTCAATTCTTCATTTCAAATCATTGTTATTCTTATTCCACACCATCCTCACTGCTCTCTTTTGCTTCTTTCTCAGTCAGGGAAAGAGAATCCCAAACTGCTGCTTTTCCAGGTGTTTTTCCACACTAGAGTTGTAGGTAGTATGATCCCAGGTTTTCCCAGGCAGCTCTGTGGAGGGTCAGAGGGCTGGGAAAAGTAGTGTGCAGCTGGGCTAGCAGGAGAATAAAGGCTGGACAAAGATGGACAAAGATAAAGCAGGGAAGCAGGAGGGTTAAAACACTGGCTTTTCTTACAGTTTCTTCTGCAGGGAGGAGGCAGGGTGGGTCTCTCCCCGGCTCTCCAGAGCCACATCCCAGCAGCAGGTCAGACAAGCAAAGCTCCCTTGGCCAACCGCCTGCTCTATTTTTGTTCTATCAAGCCTGGGATGTCAGAAGCAGAAACAAACAGAAAAGGGAGATTAGAGGCGAGGTAAGAGATAGAAAAGGGAAGAAAGAGAAAGCTCCTGGACGTCTGCTCTGTGCTGTTGCACGGGGAGATGAGTCGGGAACACCAGCAGCGCCCTGCTCCGTCCTGCCTTGCGTCACTCGGCGCCCGGCTGCGGTGGCAGCGCTCCCCGGCAGGCACACCCCCACCCCACCCCACCCGCCTCGGAGTGATGCTGGGAAGGAGGCTTCCCGAAGCCGACGAGGTGAACAATCATGCCGTCTGTGCAAAGTAACAAGCCCCACTTCTCCGCTCCCCAGTCGTGTCCCGGCAAGCTAATAAAAAGGGAGATTAGCCCCTCTTTCCTCTCTTACATCTCCTTAATGCTGCCATTTTATTCACACTTTGCAAAGCAAATAAACCAGCAAATTGCTTGCTTTAATGAGCTGAAATTAAACTCAGGCTGCTGATGAAATGCCTTTTTTCCCTGCTTTCTGTTGTGGGGAAGGACTTGTCTGATAGGCAATGCACAGGAAAGAAAACACTCAGCAGGAGCCTTATTGAACGTGTTTGAATCACTTACCATTGCTCTTCTTCATCCCTGACACCTCCAGTTAGATTAGGGAAGCACATGGGTGATAAGGAGACTAAAGGAGATCAGCCTGCCAAGGTTCATCGAGGGTCTGTCTCTGCTCTTGCTCATGGGGTGGTCCTGCTTCACTAGTTCGTGCCCTCTGACAGGCTGCAGCACGCAGCCTCCCCAGGGAGGAGAGACACTAAACCTTCATCTGCAAGAAGGAAGACTGGTCTGGCTCTGCTGAGCAATCCCAAACACCTGCCCAGAGAGGATGACTGGGTCAGAATGGGAGGTAGAGGAGACAGGGTAAGTGCTTGCTAAAGAGAATGTGCCAACGTGCCTGTGCTGTCTCCATTTGGCAGGGCACCCCTGCGTGTAATGCACAAGCCCATGGAGGATGACAGGGAGATGCTCACACCAAGGGCAAGCACTGCAGGGCAGCAGGCAAGAACTCTCCGTGCCATCCCAAAGGGACAGTTGTGGCAAGCCATTCCTTAAGTCTCTGATGTCCAGGACTACCCTTCTCCCACATCCTTAGGGACAATATGCACCCCCATGGGGGCTCACTAAGGAGCTGGAGACTGGGCTGGTCCCTGTGGCAGAAGTGAGCAGACACATCTAGAGCCCACCTTGCAGCTGGAGGGAGAGAAACTCTCCATCTGCAGCACAATACATGTGCTGGGGTTTTCAGCCCAGTAAGAGGAGCTCGGGGCACTTTCCTTCAGTCTCCCAGAGCCCCGTGAAGTGCTGTCATTATCTCACAGCACTGGAGAGGAGGCTGGAGCACAGAGAGGTTAATTGAGTTGCCCAGTGCTGGGAGGGATGCAGTAGCAGACGACTTTCAGCCTGGCACTGCAGCCCATACTTCCCTGTCAGCTGAGGTGTTATGGGGGGACACTCACCTTCAGTGTCTCACAAAGCACAGTTCCTCTTCCCTTCCTCACTCTCTCCAAGGATTCATCCATGACAAAATGGGCTGCCAGGTCCTAGGGAAGCATCCCAGGGCAAGGAGAGCACATTCCAGTAAATGTGCTCCTGCCTGTGCAGCAGGGTTTGTTCCCCCAAATGGGGTTACCTGTAATATCATGATCACTGTGGCAACATAAGGGCTTCAGCTGGAGCAGCAACATGAATTCATGCTGAAGTCCAGGTTTCTACCTCTGGGACGAAGACCTGAGATTCAGCTGCCTTGCCCTCAGTGCCCCTTCTACCCAAGCCCTATTTCTAGTAAACTTTTGAAAACTTGGGTTTTGTTGAACCTTCTGACAAATGTAGCTGGGATAGGACAGCAGCAGGGAGGCAGAGAGAGGCCTGCAAGTGCCCAAGCAGAGCCCCAAAGAGGCATCATCTTAGGGCCAGTACATCTCACCCACAAATGGCTGCAGAACCACCACAGACAGGACAGCCTGCACACTGTGCCCTCCTTTGAGGGGACACTGAGTGGCTGGCTGTTGTTCTCTCCCACAGCCTCACCTCCCCCAGCAGCTGGTGGGGTGTCTGCTGGAGGACATGAGAGAACTGACATGAGAGCAGATCTTGTTATTCATGTAATGGAAACCCAACTGTGCCACCAGGGAATAGCCTCCCTGTTCACAATCCAGAAAGAGCAAATAAACTGTTTTACTGCTTATTATTACTGGCCTGTTCACTGAGATATAAACTGTGAATGGTTAACAGTGATCTCTGCAGTGAAGCATGGTCTGCTTCAGTGCTGGGTATCATGGGTGGAGGAAACCCCACCCTGATTTCTTCAGGAGAAGGGCAAGGGTATGGCATCTGTCCCTAACTGCCCCTTGACAATCAGTCTCATGCTGATTTTCAGGCGTGAAGCACCAAGCAGAGTCCTTTCACTGCCTGGACACTGGGGAATGGATTAGAAAGCAATTTCTGGATTGATATTATTTTTCAGATCCAGTGAAAGACAATTTAGACAGAAGTGGTGCCCCTGTCTCCATCATGGATGCTCAAGAAGCCACCAGCTGTGTTTTCAAGTGCTGGTGGTGTCTTTCCTGCCTCCTACAGTCTACCCTGGGACAAGGGACACAAGCAGACCTTTTGTTCCCAATCAAAATCTCAAGGAGGATATTTCTATATAGACCATGCTGTCTTCTCCTCATGTGTGGGCAACTCCATCTCTGCCACAGCACTTTATTGCATCCATCCTACCTGCCCAGAGAGCTCTTTGGTGGTAGAAATATCCATGGAGGATATTCTCAACATCTTGTGGAAAAACATAACCCAGGAGGTGCTGATGGTCATGCAGTTTCCTCCTCCTTCAAAACAGCTGCTTCTAGCTGGGGAAGGAAGGTCTTGTCCCATCTTCTGCAAATACTGCTGTTATGCCACTGAATGGCTGAAGGTCCTCCCCACCTCTGCATGATTTCATCTGGCAGGGAGAGAGCAGTCTTGGAGACAGGCAGCAAGTTCTTCCACAGACAAGAACATCAGATGGTAGACAATTACAGTAGTATGTTCTGCAGTCAAAGAGTGTCCTGAAACTACTGTTCAGGTTCCCAGAAACAGGGACAGGCACTTTATCCTAGATGCCACACAGCAATGCAGTCAGAAAGACACGGCGTCCTCAATCAGCATCCCGTTCCATGGGCACCGCTGCTGCGCACACCAGCACATGAGACAGTTAGGATTCCCCTCAGCAAAACGCTGCAGCATCAAATCTACATCAGAGCAAGTTGTCTAGACTTCATCTGCTCACAGCGGAGAGGAACAGACACTTCTGGGGCATCACTCCTCTCCTCCTTTGGTAGACACCTAAATAGGTCAGACGGATGGTGTTGGTCTCTGAACTGCCTATAACGTGATGTTTGACAGTGGGCTTGGAGAATGACCTCCACTGTCAGTGACCACCCTCCCTTGTGCTCCCAAACCACGCTGGTAACAGCACCCAGATAAACCAAGGTGTTAGCCAGAGCTTAGAAGCAAGTGCCCAACATTAAGAGGGTAGTTGGACACAACTCCAACACCTCCAAATGCTGTCGTTCCTTTGTGTTTAGTTTGTGCTTGTGTTTTGTTTTGAGCAGGTGAGCCGAGGGACCGAGCTGGGACAACGAGACCCACAGAGGCACCTGGAGATGGGGACCAGTGTGGCAATGGGCAGCAAAAAGAAAGCAAGGAGATGTACTATAAAACGTGAGAGGAAGGGTTGTCTCTAAGCCAGAGGGATTCCTCCATACGGGCACCTAACTTCATGAGTCCCTCTCCAAGATGCCAGAGACCTGGTGATGTGGGACCAGCTTCAGCCACCCAGGCCTTGGTAGTAGTCCCCGGCCGGTGGCTGCCGTGCACCGTGGGCACTGAGGTCTGCTTTCTCCACAGACGCTTCCCCCCTGTCTCCAAGCCATGAGGAGAAGGGAGAGGCGAGCAGAGCTGCTGAAAAAGCACTAGCCCACGTCTTCCTGGCTCCCGCCCCAGTCTCCACTTCCAGCAGACCAGGAACCCCTCCTCCACGCCGCCCTTCCAGATGGCAGGTCGCCGGTGGGCTGCGACATCAGCCCTCTGCATATGCGTGGCAGCCATCTCTCTCCTGCACACCAGTGGGGTGCAGGCAGACTGCTGGCTCATTGAGGGGGACAAGGGCTTTGTCTGGTTGGCCATCTGCAGCCAAAACCAGCCCCCCTACGAGTCCATCCCCCAGCAGATCAATAGCACCATCGTGGACTTGCGGCTGAATGACAACAAGATCAAGAGCGTGCAGTACGCCTCGCTCAGCCGCTTCGGCAACCTGACATACCTCAACCTGACGAAGAACGAGATCTCCTACATCGAGGACGGTGCCTTTTCAGGACAGTTCAACCTCCAGGTGCTGCAGCTGGGTTACAACCGACTGAGGAACCTCACCGAGGGCATCCTCCGGGGCCTGGGGAAGCTGGAGTACCTCTATCTCCAAGCCAACCTCATCGAGACCGTCACCCCCAATGCCTTCTGGGAATGCCCCAACATAGTGAACATTGACCTGTCCATGAACAGGATCCAGAGACTCGACAGCAACACTTTTCGGGGCCTGAACAAGCTCTCTGTCTGTGAGCTCTACAGCAACCCCTTCTACTGTTCCTGCGAGCTCCTTGGCTTCCTGCAGTGGCTGGAGGCTTTCACCAACATGACGCGCACGTACGACCGGATGCAGTGCGACTCTCCGCCCGACTACATGGGCTACTACTTGCTGGGCCAAGGCCGGACTGGCTACCGCAACGCCCTGAGCATGCTCTCTTCGCTCTGCACCGGTGGCTCCTACACTGTGATCCCTCGTTTTTTCCCTCCCAGGTACCAGGTGACCACGGTGCCCTCCGAAAGCCCCTGCTCTGAGGAGGAGTGCTCCTCTGGCGACGGCACGACCCCCCAGTTCTCTCTCTTCACGCCCATCGGTGAAACAGAGGTGCGCCCCAACATCCAAGTGAAGCACCTCAACCACAACTCAGCCGTCCTCACCGTGCAGATCCCCTACCCCTTCAGCAAGATGTACATCCTCTCCCAGTTTGAAAATGGTTTCTCCTCCATGATCACCAAGCTCAGGAAGAAGGAGGAGAACATCACCGTGAGCAACCTAGTAGCACAAAGAGATTACACCTACTGCGTAGTCTCTGTCCACCAGTACTCCAAGTACAACCACACCTGTGTCACCATCACACCCACCAGACCCAACCGCAAGGAGCCAGTGCCCACCCCTTCCACTGCCACCCATTACATCATGACAATCTTGGGCTGTCTCTTTGGCATGGTGATCGTCCTGGGCGTTGTGTATTACTGTCTCCGGAAGAGACGCCAGCAGGAGGAGAAGCACAAAAAGGCTGCCGGCAGCATGAAGAAGACCATCATTGAGCTGAAATATGGGCCAGAAATGGAGACCACCAGCATCACCCAGCTGTCCCAGGGACAAATGCTGGGTGGGGAGACGGTGACCCGCATCCCATACCTGCCTTCTGCTGGCGAGGTCGAGCAGTACAAGCTGATTGACAGCAGCGAGACCCCTAAGGCCACCAAGGGAAACTACATGGAGGTGAGGACAGGCGAGCAGCCCGAGAGACGAGACTGTGAGCTGTCCCTGCCGCCAGACACCCAGAGCTCTGTGGCTGAGATCTCCACCATTGCCAAGGAGGTGGACAAGGTGAACCAGATCATCAACAACTGCATCGATGCCTTGAAATCTGAGTCCACCTCCTTCCAAGGGGTGAAATCAGGGGCAGTCTCCACGGTAGAGCCTCAGCTGGTGCTCTTATCAGAGCAGATCCCCAGCAAGCACGGATTCCTCTCCCCAGTCTACAAGGAAAGCTACAACCACCCGCTCCAGCGACACCACAGCATGGAGGCGGCTCCCAAACGCTCCAGCACCTCTTCCAGCGGCTCCATACGGAGCCCCAGGTCCTACCGCTCCGAGGGATCGGGCCACAAATCAGAAGCCAAATACATCGAGAAGACGTCCCCCACCACCGACACCATCCTCACTGTGACGCCGGCCGCGGCCATCCTGCGGGCAGAGGCGGAGAAGATCCGTCAGTACAGCGAGCACCGGCACTCCTACCCCAGCTCCCACCAAGGGGAGCAGCACGACAGCATGGCGGGGCGAAAGCCCTCCATCCTGGAGCCTCTGACCCGCCCTCGCCCCAGAGACCTGGCCTACTCCCAGCTCTCGCCTCAGTATCACAACCTGAGCTACACCTCCAGCCCGGAGTACACCTGCAAACCGTCCCACAGCATCTGGGAGCGCTTCAAACTAAACCGCAAGCGGCACAAAGACGAGGAGGAGTACATGGCAGCCGGCCACGCTCTACGCAAAAAGGTCCAGTTTGCCAAAGACGAGGATCTCCACGACATCTTAGACTACTGGAAGGGTGTCTCTGCCCAGCAAAAGTCCTGAGTCCTCACAGAACTCGTGACTTAACACACTAACTGGACCAAAAAAAAACCCCAGAAACCCGCAGCAGCTATTTTTATTCAGACTGTCTTTGAAACAAAAATAAAAATGGAAAAAAAAAAATCAATAAAAAAATAAAAGAGAGAAGAAATTATGAAACAAACAAACAAAAAAAACCACACAAAAAAAAAATCTATAAATATCCTATATAATATATAAAGAGAGATGTTTAAAAATAAACAACGAGTCCTCACGTGGGTGAGAGGCACACCAAATTTGAACACACAAACTTTACAGAGCAAACTGTGGAGTGGAAAGGAGAGAGAGAGGAAAAAAAAAAAAAAGTTTTGTTTCATTTTGGTTTTTTTTAAATAAATTTTTAAAAAGAGAAAAAAAAAAGAGGAAAAAAAAAAGAGGGGAAAAAGAGGGGAAAAAAGAGAAAAAAGGAGAAAAAAAGAAAAAAAGAGGAAAAAGAGGGGAAAGAAAAGAGAAAAAGGGAAATAAAAGAGAAAAAGGGAAGAAAAGAGGAAAAAAGAGGAATAAGAAAAACAAGGAAAAGGAAAATAGAGAAAAAAGGATGAAAAATGGGAAAAATGGAGGGAAAATAGGAAGGAAAGGAAAAAAAGAGGGGGAAAAGAGGAAAAAAGAAAAAGAGGAAAAAGAGGAAAAGAGGGAAAAAGGAGGAAAAAAGGGTAAAAGGAGGAAAAGAGGGAAAAAAGAGAAAAAGAGGGAAAAAAGAGAAAAAGAGGGAAAAAAGAGAAAAAGAGGGAAAAAAGAGAAAAAGAGGGAAAAAAGAGAAAAAGAGGGAAAAAAGAGAAAAAGAGGGAAAAAAGAGAAAAAGAGGGAAAAAAGAGAAAAAAGAAAAAAGGTAAAAAGGAGAAAATAGAGAAGGAAAAGAGGCAAAAAGAAAAAAGATAGAAAAAAGAGGAAAAAGGGAAAAAAGAGAAAAAAGAGAAAAGGAGGGAAAAAAATAGAGGCAAAAAAATGAGAAAAAAGAGGAAAAAAGAGAAAAAGAGGGAAAAAAGGAGAAAATAGAGGAAAAAAAGAGGAAAAAAACAGAAAAAAAGAAGGAAAGCAGAGAAAAAAGAGGAAAAAGATAAAAAGTAAAAAGATAAAAAGAGGGAAAAAGAAAATAGAGAAAAAAGGAGAAAAATGACAAAAAGGAGGAAAAAAGAAAAAGAGGGGGAAAAGAAGAAAATAGAGGAAAAAAGAAAAAAGAGGAAAAAAAAAGAGGAAAAAAGAAAAAATAGGGAATAAAGGAGAAAAAAAAGAGGAAAAAGGGTTAAAAAAGAGGGGAGAAGAGAAAAAAGAGGGGAGAAGAGAAAAAAGAGGGGAGAAGAGAAAAAAGAGGGGAGAAGAGAAAAAAGAGGGGAGAAGAGAAAAAAGAGGGGAGAAGAGAAAAAAGAGAGAAAAAAGAGGGGAAAAGAGAAAAAAAGAAAAAAGAGGGGAAAAGAGAAAAAAAAAGAGAGAAAAAAGAGGGGAAAAGAGAAAAAAAGGGGAAAACCAAGGAAAAAAATTGACCATGGAAAGTCAAAGAGCAGGCAGAGAGCTGAGGTGGCCTGGCCTTCCCCCAATACTGCATTGCATGAGTCCCTTATTCCGTGATTTTGTGGATTCTTTGTGAACAGTTTGTGTTCTTCCTTCCCTTCCAAAATCGACAGCGACAAAAAAACAGGAAAAAAACATTAAAAAAACCAAAAAAAAAAAAAAAGGAAAAAATACAAAAAAAGAGAGAGAGAGAGAAAGAGAAAGAGAGAGCAGAAGGAGCTCCTTCCTTTGGGCTGGTGTTTATTTTTTTTTACTGGCAAACGGAGTCTTCCAGTTTAGACTTTTTCCACCCGGTCGGAGGCCCGTTCCACACATTTTCACTCACCAAGAGGTTTTAACCACCACACACTGCATTGTAAACCCCAAGTTGTTTAATTGTACAGAGAAAAAAGAAAATATAATTCTATATTTGCAATGTTTGCTGTATAATGAGAAAGAGAGAGGAGGAGGAGGAGGAGAAGAAGAAGAAGAAAAAGAAGAAGAAGAAAAAACCAACAAAAAACCAAAAACAATACTACATCTACTAAAAAAAAAAACCAACAAAAAAAAAAAGGAAACAAAAATATATATCTCTATATCTATATCTCTATATTCACCTGTTTGTACCAGGTTTTAATCATGGATTTTAGAGAAAGAGAAAGAGTTTGCTTTGAAGGACCTTTTGTTCTGTCGGTTGGCTGACGGGATATATTTTGGAGCAGGGTGGGGAAGGGAAGGGGGGGGTGGGGAGGGGAGGGGCGTGCTTGGGTTTCTAAAGGTTTGGTTTGGATTTCTCCCCACAACTGTCTGTGTCCAAGGTCTCATCACTTCCAAATACATCAAGGAAAAACTCCCAGTCTCCACCCAGGAAAGCAGAATCCCTCCCCCACCCCCCCCCCCGCCCTGCTTCTCCATATGGGAGAAAGGTGCTTGGCTGAGAAGGAGCCACCACACAGCGGGATTTCTCCTGCAGATTTAAAGGTATCTCTCCCCAACAGCCATAACTGGAGAGCAGGGGTGGGTGACCCTCATACTTTTCAAGATGGGAAGGTGATGATGAGTTAGAGCAGAGGGCCTCTTGCTACTGTCCAGGGAAAGACATCATTGAGGAGTGTGGCTTTTTTTGTTGAGGAGGAAGACACTGAGTGTTTGCAGCTTGAGAACTCTTACTGTAGGCACAGACCCTGGCCCAGGGATCCTGCCTGTAATTCCTAGGACCAGTGCACATCCGACATCTCCCCATGGATAACCCCAAACGCAGACCCAGTCGCAGCAAGGAGTGCAGCACCTCCCACCTGCAGCCCCAGTGCTGCCTGTGGGACAGTTTGACTCCCATTTCACTTGAGGGCTTCGGAGATGGAGAACTCTTTTCTGGACAGCTCCTGAACTCTGAGACTGGAAGGGAAGGGATTTGCTCTGTGTTCATGTCCTGTGTCCACACAAGCAACCACGTGCCCCTCAAAGATTGCTCTCCAATGCCTGTCCAAGACTCAGTAGCATTTTGCCCCATCTCTAAATGTAATGGGTTGGGGAGGGGGTTTGCCCCAACCTATTACACTAAAGTACTCACAGATGGTGTCCTACACATGAGATGAGGAGGAGGGAGGTGTTGAAGCCATGAAGGCAGTCATAAGTCATACTGGTGGCTGAAAGACAGTTTTGCCCCAACTAACCCCAGCAAGCCCCCATGTCTCACCCCATGACCAACACGAAGTGGGGGCCACAGGATGGCCAGGGAGCTGCTCTGCTTGACCAGTGAGTGTGTGGGAAAGTAGCAAGCCAGCCTGGTGCAGCCTTTTGGGGCCCTGCTGCTCACCAGAGTTATTGCCTTGCATCCTGCTCACAGATCTTTCTGGATGGACATCCTGAGTGCTGAGGGATGAGCACTAGGGCCCAGGGAGCGAGCCACATCCCAGCCTGTGATTTCAGTATTTCAAAGCAGTTCTGACAGGTATTCCTGCAAAAGGTTATGTTTGTTCAGAAAGGAGCTGAGCCAGGGAGACACAGAGCAGGCTGGGATGTGCATGAGTTCATTCCCCATGGTTATTTGTGTAGACAACAAACTATTAGCAGGGTTTCATAATAAAAGGCAAGCAATTTCCCCAGGAACATACTCACTGCACGTGAGCAAAGGCACATTCCTCCACCTCCTCCAGCTGCCCCAGATCCTGCCCACAGTACTCAGCTTCCTGGGGCTGTGTCTTCCTCACCAGTCAGTGAGCAGGGCCTGGAAAAGGGAGCTGAGGATCACCTCTCACTTGTTTCATGTCATCATGGTCGGTCTCTCCACAAACCTCAGCTGTAGCACCTGGACCAAAGCAAACCCTTCAGCTGAAACCACCTTCCCCTGCAAACCCTGAGTGCCTGCTGGAGAAACAAAATTTGGTCAGCAAGGATGGATAAGGAGAATGGTAGTGGGGCCTCCTGGTCTCAGAGGAGGCTAGGATGGTCAAAGGTGGTGGTAGTTCATGTGTTAAGCTCAGATGCTCCAGCAACAGCAGTGACTGATAGAGAGGGAAAGACTCTCCTCAGTCACCCCCCCCCAACTGACACCAGTTCCCACATCATTTTGGAAATGACATCATGACCATCATCTCCTCGGCAGCCAGGAGCCCTGGCACAACCAGCCCAGCAGAACAGCTTACTGTAGAGGCAACAGCACGTCAGCAGCGAGCTCATCTCCTCCTGGGGCCACTCATTTTGCTCCTCTGCCTCTGTTTCCTCCTCCTCTGCAAAATGTTTCTGTGCAGTGTTGAGGGCGTAGGCTGGTGGGGAGGCTCCATTAATTAATTGCCTGTCTGTGAAGCCCGTTTAGCTCCTAGAATAAAAGCTGCTAGAGAAATGCAAGGTTGTTAGTGGCATAAAGCAGCAGGGGCAGATGAAATCAAAGCCTGGCTCTGTTTTCACACCAGGACTTCACTGGTCATAAACCAACAGAGACCAACACAGGAAATGTGGTACAGCGGTGCTGGCCTTTCTGAATTAAACACTTCCCAGGTGCAGGCTCTCTGTAGCTAGAGAAAAAGGAGGGTTAGAAGAGGTCTAGGCCCCTCCATCTTCAAATCATCTCCAAGGAAGGTACCTGCCTGCACATGCAACCATAGTTGATGGGGCCTCGCCATGAGTCTCAGAGAGCTCCAAATGGCTCTGTAGGTGATGAAACAATGGCTGTGCTGCTGAGCACCTTCCAGCCTCCTTGCCCTCCCTCCAAGACAGAATGCAGCATTGGCAGCTGTGGTCCATGTCCCTCTTGGAGCTGTGGAACCTTCCCCTAGTCTGGCATTTGAGTCTCCTGCTGGCTTCAACTGAGTCTGCCATGAAAGCAAATGCAAATCCCATGGGAGGACATTGAATCATAGAATACATTGAGTTGGAAGGGACCCTCAAAAGTCCAATGCCCCTGCAGTGAGCAGAGACAATCTCAACTAGATCAGGTTGTTCAGGACCCCATCAAGTCTGACTGTGAATGTCTCCTGGTATGGGGCCTCCACCACATCTGCAAGGCTGTAGGAAGTCAAGAAGGTGCTCCCTGTTCACCACTCAGACCATGACAGCCAGACTATGTTGGCTCTGCCCAAATCAAGTCAATGACCTGAGGTGTTTCCTGAGTGGTGAGACTCTTCCTAGGGCTGCAAGCACCACTGGAGCTATCTCTCTTCCAGCCTTATTGATGCTTATGGGTCAGGCCATGCATCCACATAACAGCAATGCCCAGGAGCACTGGAAGGCCAGTGGCAGAGCAGGCCCCTGGGCACAAGCTCCACCAGCCCAGCCAGCTCCCACAGCTCCAAGCTCCCTCACTTCCAATGACCCCAGCTAAGCCACCCCTGCCCCACTTCTAAATCAGCCCTTCCTTGAACTGGGGATGGATCTTTCACCCAAGAGCTCCCTCGCCCAGGACCTCCAGACTCATCCCCATGGTGGGAGTGGCTCTGCAGAAAGCAGCAGCTGCAACACAAACCCCTGGGTCACCGCTTGCCGCAGCCTGGCTGTCGGTATTGCTCTGGAGCAATAAATCTTGCAGGAGAGGGGGTGGGGGACAGAGTGGTGGAGATGGCTTGATCATACAAATCCTTTGGGTGAGGAAGGTGCAGGGGAGACCAGAAGCTGCAGAGGGCTGTGCTGTGGCGCTGCTGGACCAGACTCAAAAGCAGAGGATCGATGAGGGGGATCGAAGCCAGCACGCACTGCACTGGGCTATTTTTAGCACAGCTGGCAGAGCAGGAATTTGGGAGCCCAAGTCAGAAGTTACTTGCATCTGTGAGTGATCCTTAGGGGCAGCACAAACAATGCACTGCCCAGGAGCACATTAGCCTGTCTGGTTTGGGACCCACTCACCCTGGCTTCAGATCCTCTTCAGTGCACACCATGCTCCCCTCCTCAGCAGTGTCCTGTGGGGACAGTGCCATCATCCCAAGGACTGGGGGTGTGAGCACAAAGTGGGGAACAGAAGACAGAGGAGAGAGATGAAGAGGGGGTTATTTGGGAAAACCCCCAATCCTGCCTTAAATGTGCAGGGGTTTTGAACAGGTCTGTCTCTGCAGCAGCATGGTTGCAACATTGCCTAGCTTCATGGAGCAGTGCCAGACAGATGTGGACCTCAGAGTTGCCCCAGTATTCTCCTCCACTTCCTCCCTTTGCATTTACTCACCACAGGGTTTCCATCATGAAGACCTAAGTTGGTTTTCCTGGGTAGGTGTCTGGAGATGACATTGTTCAGAGATGTATAGCACATTTCCACTCCTGCATCTCCAAACCACTGCCTTCAGCCAATGCCCTGAGGTGCTGGAGGCAGTAAAGCTGCTGGAGTGCATGGCTGGTGGTCCTGGAGAAGCCAAGCCAACAGCTACTCCTTGGCTTCACCTGAATTTATCACACTCCAGTTCTTCACATCTCTGTTGTGTCACACCCTCCATTTTAGTCCTCTCAGCCAGCTCACCAGCACCACTAGAAAAGGGGAAGAGATTCTCCAAATGTCACCTTGAGAGTTTTGCTCACTCCCATCTTCCCCCCTTGCCCCACCCAGTACTCAACGAGGAGAAACTCTCTGATCCAGAGAGAAGCTGCTTCTCTGGCCTCAGTTTCCTCTGTGCAAGGGATGAGAAGACACAGGAGTATCAAGGATGTGGATTTTCACCACATGGGGATTAGCAAGGCTGGATGCTCATTGTTACTCTAGTTTTGCTGCCCTTTCCTTGGCCCAAGCTGGATGTGAAAGCACCTGTTTCCCACCTTCTGCAGCTTCTCTGTCCCTGAAAGGTAACCAGAGGCATCTGTTGGGTGTCTGAGTTTGCCTGTGCATGCCACTGCAATAACTCAGTGGGCACATTAAGGACACAGGGTGTGCTGTTGTTCCTCTACCTGCCAACAGCTTCTCACATCCCACCAACATCTGTTTTTTTCACACTCAGCTCAGCTGTCTGGAAATAGCCATTTGCTGCTCACCTTTACTTGCCTTGCTATTAAAGAGCTCATTAATGTGCTCCATCCTTGCTTGCTTTGGGACTAAAAGATTTCCATTTATCAGCTTTCTCATGGTTTATATCATCTCCTCTCTTCACCGTGCTATGCCCTTTTCTAATGAGCTGCTCTCTCCTGGTCCATCTTCTCCATTAAGCCCAGCAAGTGCTGTCCCTGGGTCGCCTTGCTCATCTCCTGGATCTATCACATTCTTTAGTGTTTCCAGCTGTGAAAGGAACTGATTAGCCCCCACACAACATCCATGCTTTCCTGCCCACCCCACTTGCCTTCCTTGCAGTTCCCCAGCCCTCTGGTCTGGCTCATCCCACCACAGTATCCACCCTTGAGAGCCTCTTCTGTCCCTGGCTGGCCTGCCCTGATCTGCAGGGGTGTGATGGGATGCCTCAATGTTTGTGTGTGGTGCCTGAAGCTTGTCTCCACTGGGAGCCTCTTAAATCTTTTCCTTTCTCTCAGCATCGCTTTTACACAGCAGAGCTCTCCTTGGGCATCTCCTGCCCTGCAATCAAGAGCTACCCAGCCCATCTGAGCAGCAGGAAGCCTCTCTAGGTACTGCAAAAGCTCCTCTGTGGTCCCACCAGTAAACACTGGCACTTTTAACACAATGCAGCTAAATTAATTAATCTAATTCCACCACATTTTCAGCCAAGATACAAAGGTTCCATTCCCTGCAGCTGGGGCTTAAGCCTGCTTCTCCCCAGACGTGCCCCACCTGGGAGCTGTGTTGCAGCAAGACTTGAGGGAGCAGGAGCAGAGCAGCTGTTGGGAGTTGTTCCAAGGGGCTGGCAGAACCAGCAAGCCCCTAGCCAGGTGGCCATGCAGCACGTGGGCACAAACTGTCTGCCACTGCCCATCTGAGACATCCCTGATGTGTTCCTCTCCCTGAAGGCTGAGAAGGAGTTTGCATGCACCAAAGCTCTTGTAGTTTGGGGTTGTTTTTTCCCAGCTACCTCAGGTGCTGCAGGAAGAGATAGTACCTCTCCATACTAACCTTACCTCAGTTACATCCTTAGATCATCCTGGCTGTAACAACACTACCACCCACTCCAGAGTTCACACAGACATCTCTGCCTGGGAATCCCAGGCAGAACCATGGCAGCCCTATGCATGAGAAATCCTTCAAGTGCTGACAAATGACAAGCCCCTGAGCTGCTCCACAGCCTCCTCCAGTCTTGCAGGGTGATCACAGCTCCTAAAAGACAGCCAAATGCAGAGACCAAGGCTTGGGGTAAGACATGTTCCAGGAGACTGGTAGCAAAGGCAGGGGGAGAGCGGGTGCCTGCCATGGCCACTCCAAACCTACTGCCTGGTGGAGCTATCAGCTGGCATGAAGATAACCTGAGATGTGGGCTGGTTTCTGGTCTTCCACCCCTCTCACAGTTCAATCCTGGAGACCAAGCACAGCTGTCAGAATGGGGAAGCAGAGATGGAGATGCCAGGGAATAGCTTAGAGCTGTGCATCACCACCAGAGATGGCTGAACCCTTGCTGATACAATCAGGCCAGAGGACTGGCCAAGGGGACAGAGAAGTCCCTACCTAAGGCTGGCTTTGGAGAACAGAACACTCGTAAGGGTCCATCCATCACTGTGAAAGTCTCAGCCACCAATTACTGCTCTGGGGCTGTCAGGGGAAGGGTGGATTCACCCACCAGGTGTGACATTTGAGCCAGGCCCATTCTTCTGCAAAGCCACAGATGTGTGTGGCTGGAGACTTCCAGGGGAGACAAGGTGGTTTGGCTGGCACCAGGGCGCAAAACCCTTCTCTAGATCCTTTGCCTTTTCCTGAAGATGAAGAAACCAAAACAGCACAAGGCACTGTAGGAAGATGCCAGCACGTGGGAGGAGACAGCTTATCCAGGGAGCTAATTTAGCTGGAAGGAAAGGGAAAGGTTGCAAGATGTTCCCCTATTAAGAAAGAAAAATAAATATGCACAAGCAAATAGCCAGAGATCAAAGTGTCTGTGGGGAAGTGATGCAGATGCATTTGATTTCAAGCTGCCAAAGCAGAGTTGGGGCAGCTGCTGGACCCAGCGTGAAGGCCATTTCAACCCAGGATTGAGAGGCAAAGGTTAGGATGAGGCTTGCAAAGACCTGGAAACCACAGAGGTGAGTGAGCTGTAAGTGGCACCACATTTAATCTGAGCAGAATGCATGAAACTGGATAATGCAATTGAAAGGGTTATTTAAACTGAATATTCAGAGGGACAGAATAAAGCATTGCAGGGAAAATAATAATACTTAGCACTTGTAATGTGCTTAGCATCTTCAAAAACTGGTCAGCCATTAACTGATTGCTCCTCTGCTAAGTCCAAAGGCTAATAAAAAGGGATGGTTCATTTAGTTATTTCACAGCTGAGCTTCTCAATAAGGCATGAGTTGGAGATCACTGCTCTCCAACATGCTGGCAAATAAACAGCTGGAAGTAGGAAAATACAACAACATCTCAGCACTTGGTCACAGCTTCTTGCTCTGCTCCTTCCTGCCTCACTGTGGGATTGTCCAGACCCGAGCCATGACAGGGAGCCCATCTGGAGGTCTGGCTGGGGAGCATGCCAGGGATGGGGCCAGGTCTCCAACAGTTCCAAAACTTGGTGTTTCCTGCCTGGGAACTGCCCACTCTCAGTGTCTGCATGAGTGTGGAGGGGGCATCCACAGGGCAGGAGTGGAGGCACTCAGCCGTGGGTGGATGGGGAGGGTGATTTGGGCTCCGAGAGATGCCAGCTGTGCAGCCCTATTGCCTTGGCAAGCGTCGAGGCTGGAGGGAACAAAGCAGCCTGTTGAGCAGCAGTAAAGATGGAGGTATTTTATGTTTGTTTTGCTTAAAAAGTAAACAGTTCTTTTTGTGTTTGATGAGCAAGCGATTTTGTAAACACTGCAGAGAAAACATGACACAGTTGCACCTCGGTGATTTCCAGCTTGTCTTCTTGGCAGCAGCAGCAGAGGAGCGGATAACCACCCGAGCTGCCACCCCACACACACTCCCCAGTTGTCTGGGGACAGCCAAGGGCCTGGGGGCTGCTTCTGGTTAGGCTGAAAGGGAAGCAGCCAGGAAGAGAAAACTCATCAGGACAGAGCTGTTCAAGCCTCAGATGCTCAGCTGCCCCCATAGGGGCGCCCTGCTTGTGGTGCAGAGATGCTCCAGACCCCACTTCACCGGGACACAGGTTTCACCCTGCTCCAGATGTCCCAGCCTCACGCTGTTGGGATGTCTCCACGGGGCTACACAGCTCAGCTGTGGATTTTCCAACATCTCCAGCTCACCCAGGAGCTGCTGGGGCAGCAGCCAGGAAAGAGCAATCGTTCACTCACACCCTGCCCAACCCTAGCAGCCAGGAAAGAGCTCCTCAGAGGTGCTGGGGAGCTATTTCCCCACCTCACTCTTGTGTCATCCTACAGGGGTCCTGCTGATTTATAGAAAAGCTGCACAAGTATTCAACTCTGGAAGCATTTTCTGGGCTAAAATACACTCTCATAGAGCAGACATCAGCTCAGGGCTGAACTCAGCTTCTCTGGGACATGTCCAGAAGCAGCAGTGCCACCATCAAAAGGTTTGGTTGGTGACAGGGATTGAGGGATCTTACATTCCCCTGGCCTTTTGCCCTAGGCAATTGCTCTCTCAGCCATGCTTGTGGGCTTTGTGTTTTCTTCCTCTTTCTTCAGGCTTTCTTCTTCTTAAGTGAAATGTTCCCCATCTCTTCTGCCTGCATGGCCCTATGGACACTGTGCTGGGAGGATGTCAGGTGAGAGCAGAAGGATGTGAGCAGGGCCTCCTTAAACCAGTGCTGCCATTAAGTGCCTCTTCCCTAGGCAGGTTCTGCTTGAGTGAGGCAAATAGGTCAGGACCTTGAAGCCTTAACAGCACAGGATGTGTCCTTCTCATCATCTGGGGGACCTGGGGAAGATGCAGAGCACAGAGACAGCAGCAGCTTTGCTGGGTCACTAATACATAGAATCATAGAACCAACCAGGTTGGAAAAGACCTCAGAGATCATCAAGTCCACTCTATCACCTAACACCTCATGGCTTTACGTGCTACATCCAATCCCTTTTTGAACACCTCCAGTGACAGGGACTCCACCATCTCCCTGGGCAGCATATTCCAATGGGCAATTACTCTTTCTGTGAAGAACTTTCTCCTCATCTCAAGCCTAAACTTCCCCTGGCACAGCTTGAGACTGTGTCCTCTTGTTCTGGTGCTGGTTGCCTGGGAGAAGAGACCAAACGCCACATGGCTACAGCCTCCTTTCAGGTAGTTGCAGAGAGCAATAAGGTCTCCCCTGAGCCTCCTCTTCTCCAGGCTAAACAACCCCAGCTCCCTCAGCCTCTCCTCATGGGGCTGTGCTTGAGACTTCTCCCCAGCCTCGTTGCCCTTCTCTGGGCATGTTCAAGAGTCTCAGTGTCCTTCTTAAATTGAGGAGCCCAGAACTACCACATAACTATACATCAACAAAATCATATTCCACTAAGACAGAGGAATAGGAGAATTCTGCTGACATAAGACAACAAAAACTACAGGCAACCAGCACCAGAACCAGAGGACACAGTCTCAAGCTGCACCAGGGGAGGTTTAGGCTGGATGTTAGGAAGAAATTCTTCATAGAAAGAGAGATTGGCCATTGGAATGTGCTGCCCAGGGAGGTGGTGGAGTCACCATCACTGGAGGTGTTTAGGAAGAGACTGGATGGGGTGGTTGGTGCCATGGTTTAGTTGATTAGATGGTGTTGGGTGATAGGTTGGACTTGATCTCAAAGGTCTCTTCCAACCTGGTTAATTTCTATTTCTATTTCTATTTCTATTTCTATTTCTATTTCTATTTCTATTTCTATTTCTATTTCTATTTCTATTTCTATTTCTATTTCTATTTCTATTTCTATTCTACTCTAGTCCTATTCTGTTCCTATTCTACTCTAGTCCTATTCTGTTCCTATTCTACTCTAGTCCTATTCTGTTCCTATTCTATTCTAGTCCTATTCTGTTCCTATTCTATTCTAGTCCTATTCTGTTCCTATTCTACTCTAGTCCTATTCTATTCCTATTCTACTCTACTCCTATTCTATTCCTATTCTACTCTACCCCTATTCTATTCTACTCCATTCCACTCCATTCCACTCCATTCTATTCTATTCTATTCTATTCTATTCTATTCTATTCTATTCTATTCTATTCTATTCTATTCTATTCTATTCTATTCTATTCTATTCTATTCTATTCTACTCTCCTCTCCTCTCCTCTCCTCTCCTCTCCTCTCCTCTCCTCTGCCTGCTTTCGGCACAGTGAAGCCCAGTGGGTGTGTACAGACCGGGCAGGCATCGCTGGACCTCATGCATCATTCATAGGCAGCTTTTCCGTGGCACAAGGCACATTTGCATATGGCAGCATTAATTCAGAGCGCCACTTCAAAGCCATCCCTGGCTAATGAACCCTGTGCGCGGCGCACTGCAAAGCCCACCCCAAAAATAATTAGCAGCGCACGCCACCACAGCAGCACAAGGGGAAGGCAGCACACCACCTGCTGAAGCAAAAGGAATGCCTGATTTATTTATCCCCCCCCCCCACACACACACTTTTTAGCAAGGTTCAGGCACTGGCTCTGTTCTCTTCTGGGTTTTGTAGGGCCCTGGGAAGTGTTGTGTTCCCACTCAGCTTTCCAGGCTAGGGGTAGGAGTGATGTAGGGGTAGGGTTCTATGATTTTCTTAGATCACAACTGGACACAGCTGTGCAAAATCCTACTGGTTTCTCCATACTGGGGGTGGCAGCTGGGATTTAGGGTGCAGGCAGCTCTATGTCCCTTCCCATGAAGTTGCACAACTGAATTCCAGGCTTTGGGGATGCTGTCACTTCCTAAGCAGAACCTCAGACTGATGGCTGGGGACAAGAGAGGACATACCAAGTCTCACCCTGGTCTGACATCTCACTGAGCCTTTAACCCCTGACTAGCATCAGCCTCACTGACAAAAAAAAGAAGCTGGAGATGAGATCAAGAGATGACAGTTGTGGTGACCCTCCTAGCCACAGGTGCTCTCATCCCATGCTGGCCACAGGCAGCCCTGCTGGGAACTGAGCTGCTTTTACCAAAGCAATTTCTTGAGTCTCTGTCAAAGCTGCAGTGCCCAGCTCATGCTGGGAGGAGCAGCATGTTACATACAGAGAACACATACATAGAATAAACCAGGTTGGAAGAGACCTTCAAGATCATCGTGTCCAACCCATGAACCAATCCAACCCACCTAAACAACTAACCCATGGCACCAAGCACCCCGTCAAGTCTCCTCTAAACACCTCCAATGATGGTGACTCCATCACCTCCCCGGGCAGCCCATTCCAATGGGCAATCACTCTCTCTGTATAGAACTTCTTCCTAACATCCAGCCTAAACCTCCCCTGGTGCAGCCTGAGACTGTGTCCTCTTGTTCTGGTACTGGTTGCCTGGGAGAAGAGACCAATCTGCTCAAGGCCTGACATGGGAGACCTGGGTCACAAACCACCATGGTAGAGGAACAGGCCAAACCTGGAGGTGGCTGTGAGCACGGGGGGGACTGACAATGCCAGGGTGATGGTGGGATCCTGGATTCCCCCAGGTCCTGTCCTCGAGCATGAGGAAGATGCTCCTCAGGGCACTGCTGCACTGCCCACGTGCCTCTCCAGTACCGAGCCACGGCATTCAAACTGTCAGTCTCCCCCTTGCTAGGACACATAAGGGGTTAAAGCGTTCTTCCTATGCAAATTAGGCTTAATTAATCCTTTTCATCAGTTGCAAATATACCTTCTGAACCCTATTAAAAACATGAATATGCAAATTCAGACCTTTTTTAATACTCATTTTCAAGGACTTGGAGTCAGGCTTGATTATTCGATTCCCGTTAACAGCCTGTAAAACCTGCTGCAAAATTTAATTTCCATTTTAAGTTACCAAGGAAAAAAAAAGAAAAAAAAAAAGAATCTGTTGGTAATTAAGCTAATTACAGTGTTACACTAAAGAGGAGACAAACAAGGAGGACAAGATCATTCATTACATTTAGCACCAGTTACAGGACCTGGGGACTGCGCAAGGCTAGAGCGAACTGCGAAGCCAGGACGCAGCAGTGTTGAGAAGTGGGGGTGTGGGGAGCTGTGCCCTCCTCACCTTGGGAACATCTCTGCTTCAGCCCCATAAGCCATCCTCCTCCTCCTCCTCCTAAAGAGAGAAGCAAGGAAGAGGAGGTGCAGAGAAGGGCAACAAGGCTGGTGAGAAGCCTTGAGGACAAGCCCTATGAGGAGAGGCTGAGGGAGCTGGGATTGTTTAGCCTGGAGAAGAGGAGGCTCAGGGGAGACCTTCTTGCTGTCTACAACTATCTGAAAGGTGGTTGTAACCAGGAAGGGGTTGGCCTCTTCTCCCAGGCAACCAGCACCAGAACAAGAGGACACAGTCTCAAGCTGTGCCAGGGGAAGTTTAGGCTGGAGGTGAGGAGAAAGTTCTTCACAGAGAGTCATTCATCATTGGAATGTGCTGCCCAGGGAGGTGGTGGAGTTACCATCCCTGGAGATGTTCAAGAGGAGATTGGACGTGGCACTTGGTGCCATGGTCTAGTCATGAGGTCTGTGGTGACAGGTTGGACTTGATGATCCTCAAGGTCTCTTCCAACCTTAGTGATACTGTGATACTGCAGCCAGTCTGGGTGGATGTTGTAGGTTTCAGGGAGTCTGCAAAGAGCAGAAACATGCTTGGGGTTGGGGGTTTCAGGGCAGCCTGTAGAAACACATAGTCTGCCAGTGAGGCTGGGGCTGAGCATCCCGTGCAGCTGCGATTTCCATCCTCCCTGAGCACTTTCTCTGTATTAAAAACGTATGTGGGCAGCAGAGGGGTGGTCAGCTGACCGGGAGGCACGTGGGATGAGACAGGTCCTGCAGATGTGGGCCACATCCTGCTTGCCAAAGGAGCTGTAACCATGTCCTCCCCAGCAAAGAGCAGTGATCTGTCCAAAGCTGAACTCCCTTTGCAGAAGTAAAGCCATTATGCAAGACCCAAGACAAGACTCTGCAGAAACACCTACAAACCAGCACTCCACACCCATACTGGGGGGCTAACAGAGGTACAGGATGTGACCACCTATAGCTCATGACCATGGCCACCTTACATTGGGAGATGCCAAACAAATCAATTCAGACTACACCACCCAGACCTTCTCTGGGGTCACCCACCAGGACTGGGCAGTAAGTGCAGGTGGTTCCCAATTTGCCCATCAACATTCCCATGCCTCCCAGCTCTGCCTGTGCATAATTAAATCAGAAGTGCTTCTACAGACCACTAATGATGGTTTAGCACAGCAGTGATCCCTTAAAATCAGTCATTAGCATGCCCAGGATCTGTTCTGCACTCTGTGCTTTCTAATGACTTGGAAAAGTTAAGGAGTGATTTGTCAGAGCTGTAATCCTCCCCCTGGGGCCTGCAGCATGCCATGGTGGACTCAAGTCATCTCCACACAGAGCGAGGTGTCCTGCAGCCCAGGTGGAAGCACACAGGTGATGCTCTGCCTGCCTGAGGCCAGGGCTGAGCATCCAGGATAGTGGTGCACTGGGCAAATGAAGTGCTAGTGTTGCCTACAGACTTACCCAATGACATCTTGTCATCTGCAGGATGGATCCACCTAAGAGACTGGTGCAGTCTGGAGTCTTTACTCACTCCTCCTCAGTCCAGCTGCTGGGATGAGCAGCTTGGTTCCCTGTGAGTTTGGTTCATTCCCTGCCACTCCTTCTCTCTCCACTGTTGCTCCTTCCCCTCCCAGGACTCACAGCACGAGGAACTGCCACTTCTCAGCACACCACTTGAGGGTGGCTCTGCCTCCTAACAGCGGGACCAGAGCGGGAGCTGATCACTGTACCTCCCCAAGGGCTGGAGGGTGACTCCCAAAACACGCTGTGGAAAGACACATGCACGTGGAGCAGCCGGGAGAGCTGCAGTGGGAAGGGGGAAAGAGGGACACCACAATCTGCCATTACCTTGCTGCTAAAAGGCTGCTCTCCTTCACACACTCCATGGTCAGTGAGGGAGGGGTGGGCACCCCCTTCAAACCAAAGTACCTAAAAGAGGCTCATGTGTTTAATTTTAATTTAGGGAGACCACTTCTTGGCAGTGGTTGTGGGGACAGCCTGGCAGGTGAGCTGGCCACCATCACCAGAAAAGTGCCTGCAACTGCATGGCACAGAGGTCACCCAGTAAATGCTCATGGAAAGGTTCACCTGCCAAACTTCCGAGCCTGTCACTTGCCTGGAGAACATTTTCCATCATGTTGATACCAGATGTTTGTGATCACCAGACAAAAGCAGTGTGATGACAGAGGTGATAAGGGAACTGCTCTGGACAAGCCTTACACATCCTCCTGCATGGGCATCCTCCTGCCCTTTAACCTGTCTCATGCATCTTGTCAACTGCATTATACTCTGGGGGGAGTCAGGGATGCAGAATTATCTTCTCAGTCCCCAAAGGCAATCAACTTGATCCCTGAACCATAAGGTATCATTGCCCTTATTATTTTAGCTTGCATAGCAGTGAGTCTTGTTAATGGTCATAAAATTATCTAGTCCTTATTTAAATCCAACAGCCATCTGTATTTCAATGACCTCCTGATGGTCTCTGGCTTTGTTCCAGGTTGAAGAGGCATCAGAGGGACCAGGGAGGGGGAAAAAAGGCCATGGGAGGACTAAAGAAAAACAACCAAAAACCACAATGAGCAACATCCAACAAAGAGAATTCAAAGTAAACCAGGGAATATTCAAGAGAACTCAATCAGTCAGCTGGAGAGTTCCAAAAAAGACAACCTGTCATGAAGAGAAGGAAGCATCATCAGGTAAAATTAGCAACACTAATAAACTCATCAGCACTGGAGCCCGAGCCAGGAAACAGCACAAGGAAGATGAAGATGCCAGGAAACACTTGGTCCCACGTTGAGGAAGCAGGAGAAAGAAGTGACACAACCCAGAAGAACATGCTTTGGTGGAGGAATATGGTTTGGGTGGAGACCAAAGACATGGGCTGCTCCTGAGCCTTCTAGCATCAAGGAGCTGCCTTTGTGCTTCCTAACTTACATGGCAGTGTTTACTTTTCCTTCTGGTTTCTCCTTTCTATTTGCTGTAAGGGAAAACAAGCACACAAGTAAGGCTGAAGACACGGCCACAGTGGGTGGATGGAGTGGGAACAGCTGCTGGGATTGGCTAACCAGGGCCAGGGACTTTGTGAAGGCTTAGTGAAGCCTTCACTAAGTGAAGCCTTCACATCATTTAGTGAAGGCTTTGGCCAGTGATTTCTGGGCAGAGTGCTTCTGAAGCAAAAATCTCCTGTTTCCTTTGGATGCCAGACTGCTCCTCTCTCCTCCCAAACAACATCTACGAGCCCCTGGAGCACCGAAAGATTTTACATTAATAATCCTCCCTGCAAAGAGAAACAGGAAACAGAAAAAGCCCAAAGAGCAAAGCACTGAACATAACCGACGCTCCAACGCTGATTCCCATCAACTTTACAGCAAACCTGAGTCATGACATTAAAAGCAGCATCAGCATATTTCCTATCAGCTCAGGTTCCTTTTGACAGAACAGCTCAGACATTCCTTCCCTACTTCTTTTAGGCGCTTGTGTCAATGTGATACCATCGGATGCCGTTCAGCCGCTCCTCTTAGCCTGAGAAACCAACCAACCAACCACCACCACCTTTCCTGGGGGGAAGGATGGGATTTTAATATTTAAGAAAACAAAAGACTGTGTGGAAAGAAACAAAACAAAACAAAAGCTTTGCTGATGATTTATTGATTTATTGATTTACTATCCCTCCCCCGAGCAGAGCGGGAGTGTTTTGTAGCTTTTAAGCATCATGCAACTTTTAGAATCACTGCTACTACATCTGAGATCTCTTGTCACAGCAGGCAACTTGAATGGGATTCACACCAGCATGTAGAGTAGAGTAGAGTAGAGAGAATAGAATAGAATAGAATAGAATAGACCAGACCAGACCAGACCAGACCAGACCAGACCAGGTTGGAAGAGACCTTCAACATCATTGTGTCCAACCTATCATCCAACACCACCCAATCAACTAAACCATGCAACCAAGCACCCTGTCAAGTCTCCTCCAGAACACCTCCAATGATGGTGATTCCACAGCTCCCCGGGCAGCCCATTCCAATGGGCAATCACTCTCTCTGTGTAGAACTTCTTCCTAGCCTCCAGCCTAAGCCTCCCCTGGTGCAGCTTGAGACTGTGTCCTCTTGTCCTGGTGCTGCTTGCCTGGGAGAAGAGACCAACCTCCACCTGGCTACAACTTCCCTTCAGGTAGTTCTAGACAGCAATAAGGTCTCCTCTGAGCCTCCTCCTCTCCAGGCTAAGCAACCCCAGCTCCCTCAGCCTCTCCTCATAGGTTTTGTGTTCCAAACCCCTCACCAACTTTGTTGCCCTTCTCTGGACAGGCTCTAGCAAGAACCTGCTCCATCACCCCCCAGCTACTTCACTGACCTCCTCAAGAATGTGCTGTCATTAGCTATGGTCATCTGGCATTCGACACTGTTGTCGTGTCCCCAGTGTCTTTGAACGGCTAAAAGCTGTAACAGAACCAAACCTGCCCTGGCTGTGTCGTCTCCCACTTCGAGCAGCACTGGCTGCAGGGTCCAGCATTACCTTGGTGATGTCCTGGGAAGGTTTCTGCTTCTATTCCCCGAGGGTTACTTTGACTTGTCCATCTGTCAGCACAGCTCACACCATTCCTGGCTGTGTCTCAGCCTGCTGCTGTGGTCAGGAAATGCACAGGGTGGGTGCTGCTCCGTGTTTCTTTGGTGCTTTGGAGTGGGGAGAGGAGTGGGTCTCCAGCCAGAGCACTGCTGTGGCAGGGACGTGAGGAAAACCCAGCCCTTTTCCAGCCTCTGTGGTAGAGAGCTTGGGCCAGTCTGACACACAGGCTCTGGAGATGACAACAGCTGGCCAGTGGCAGAAGTTGGCTTTTCTTTCAGTTTAGAAACTATGCCTTCCTTCTCTGTCCAGCACCCTATTTCTTCCTCACCACCCACCCCCAGTTCCACTCCCATCCTTTGCTGACTAGGCACCCACCTCCAACACAACTTCATGTTCTTCCCCCTTCTCCTTCTCTTCCTCCTACAGCATTACACAGAGAAGGTCCGTAAGAAATGTCTGTGAATCTCCTCTCCTGAGTCATCCCAAAAGGGTTTCCCTAGTTCCTTCTCAGGCATCACACACCTCCAGGACTACTCATGCAAATAACACCCAGTGATGCCAAAAGAGCCAGGAGACACAAAAGACTCCAGGTTCAGAGATTCAACCTTAAGAGAGACATGAATTTAATAACACCTGCCCTAAGGCATCTTGGCTAACCAAGAGCTCTGCTGCTTTCCAGGACCGTACGGCAGTACTTGACAGCTCTCTGTCCCTGCTGGTGTTTATATATGCACGCAGATGAAAAGGGTTGATCAGCAGAGGAGCAGGGCCCTGCAAGTCATTTGAGTGAAGGGAAGCTTCAGGCATCACTGCAAATGAGACAGTGCTCTGACACACAGTCCCCCAGCTGTGCATTAATAAATCACACTTTACAGCTTAGAGCACATAAACCCAGCGAGCGTGCACGGAGCCCCAGCCAGCGTACGCACACTTGGTAACACTCTCGCCTCTCCCTCCAACCAGCTGCAAATTTATTACTCATCTCCCAAGGTTTTCTAAAAGGATTTTCCACCAGCAGGGCTGGAGCTTTGCAAGTGATGAGCTGAAGCCAGATGGGATTTGTGTCCCCACCACGTAGGTGGGGACAGGTTGGAACAGCAGGTTGGAACCTGCTGTACCATCCGTGGCAGACCAGGGTCCTTGTTTGCACTGCTCTGGGGGGCTGCACCTGTGGAGGGGCAATATGAAGGGGAGTGAACATGGTGGCAGGGCCCCATGTAGCTTAGCATGGAAGGAGCCATTGCTGCAAAATTTAGCATCGAAGTTACACCTCTCAGCTCCATCAGGGCTGTGATGAGCAGTACAACGAGGCTGGCAGAGAGGGAGCTGCTGTAGCAGCAGGGTACAGCCATATGTTTGAGGCTTCATCCTGAATTTGGTGTTGGAGCTAGAAGGTGGTGAATCTCAGCTCCTCTTCCCCACGCCTAACTGCATGCCTGTGCCCCACAGGTGGCTTTGCAAGGGTCACACTTCCACATCAATGCTCTCAGCCCTCCATCAGTGAGCCTGAGCACAGCTAAGCTTCCCAAAAGTCCCAGTTTGACATCAAGCCCAAGCCAGCTCATTGTGAAACAGTGCAATGCCATCAGCAAGTCAGGGCTGCTGCTGGTCAAAGCAGGACATGAACCTCAGCAGCTTCCCAAGCCATGAGCAGGACCAAATGCTGCCCCACATCTAGCCTAGCACCCATCCTGATGACACACCTCTCCCAGCTGTGCTGCTGTATTAAACTTATCTGAACAAGCCAGTCTTGCTGGGAGAATGGGGCACAGAGCAGTAATTCATCTGCCTCCTCCCCACTGAAGGTGCCTCAGAAGACTCCTGTTTTCTACCCCAACTTACTAACCTTGCACTCTCGGGAGGCGACTTTCCAACGAGCTGAAGGTGTTCTCCCTTGTCAATTCTCCAGCCTCATCCCTGTTTTGCTAAGATAGAGGCTTTATTGTAAACTTCCTAATGACTTCATTTCTCCTACAAGGAGCCAGCAGAGGAATTTTGGGAGCAGGCATCGCAGCTGACATCATGGATTCATTTTCCCCATGACTGAGGAAGGCGACTCACAGGGCCGCGCCGCGCATACGAATCAGGCAGCGTTCCCCTGGCGCAGCACTGCCAGGCAATTCATCTTCCACCACAGCTTCTTCAAGCAGAAGAGAAAATGCCAAACCTTGGCTGCTGCACTTCCCTGCAAACCTTCCGTAGAGGAGGGTTGTGGAGATGGGGGCTGCAGCCTTCGTGGAGCACACATTTGTCCTTCTCTTTCTGATCGGCTGGGTCTGTAGTGGCCGTTTCCTGTGCCTGTAGGCACATCAACAGGCGCCAGAGAGACTGCAGAATGCATGGCCAGCCTTGCAGCCAACTGTGAGCCTCTAAGGTAACTTTCCAGCCTGCATACTGCTACCTTCTCTCCATGCTTAGGAATTATGCTCCTGTTGATATCAAGAGCCAACATACAGAAATTCATAACAAACTAGTTTGGTTTACAGCCGGAACAAGACTTGCCTGGCAAAAGTGAGTTAATGGCGTCCTCTCTTCTCAAAGCAGAGCCAGCTCCAGACCACTGATGGATGATTTGTTATCATGCTTTACACGTGGAAGCACAGTGCAGATCCCCCCAAAAAGGGCCATACATCCAGTTTGGGAAGCAACACTTTATTCTAATGATAAAAGAGCTATATCCATTGTAACATAAAATGTCAGACTTCAGGGGGTGTTCCACTCTCCCTGGAAGAGAACAGGAGGGAGATCCCCAACAAGGTGAACAGGTACCCACAGCCTGGTGGCAGGCAGTAGTCTAAAGCCAGCAGCAGTGAACTCCCTCCCCCACTTACTTCCACAGTCCTGAGATAACCAAGAGCCCAATAGTCTCAGTGAGGAACAAAAAGCATGGCAGTGGCATCTGAGCACACCACACGACATGGAGGTGTCAACACAGGTATAGAGTCTTCATATGGCCATTTATGTTTGTGCTTGTCTGCTGAGGGATGGTAACTGGATAACTTGAAAACAATTTCAACCCTGGTGAGTGATGAGCTGTATGCAAGAGCAGGAGGTGTTGACAAAGAACCTGCTGCTCGTGACTGGTCCTTCTCCGGGTCCCTGTCCTCAGGGACCAAGCCCTTAGCTCCCATTAGGAGAGGACAGGAAGAGGAGCAGGAAGCACCAGCCTCCTGCATGTCTTGTCTCTGCTAGGGGCCAGATCTGGGGGATCCTTATGGGAAAAGCTATGACTGGTGATACTGTGGATCCTCAAACCAGCAGTTCCTACCACATTCCCAGAGAGATGCTGGGCCATAATTAACACATTTCTCAGTTCAAAGGCTGGGACTAGGGTTTTGGCACAGGAGAGCCCAGGGATGGAGCTAGACTTGCCCTCCCACAGGAGGAAAACTATGCTTTCCAGAGGAATTGGCATGGTTTGGGAATCAGCATGAATGAGGGGAGAAGAAGGAGTTCCCTGCAAACCAGAAGCAACCCAATATTACAAATTAAGGGCAGGAAGGGAAAATTTGTCCTCACTACCTCAAATGTCCTGCCCAGGAGCGCTCCACCCCTGCCTGGTGGCTGGCAGTGGGATGCTAAGCGATGGTCTGACGGCTGAAGAGGTCGAGGGTGAGGGCGCTGAGGAAGGCTGGGATGCTGTCCTGGCGCAGCAGGTGGAGCTCGATCAGCTCCCGGATGGTTCGCGAGAACTCGTTTTCCAGAAGCTGCATTTTCCCACCGGAGGAGCCAGAGGCCTGAGGAGAGAGAAGCAGAAGCCCATGAGTACAGCAGGTTTGCATTCACCTCCCGTGGGGCAGGGAGAGCTGGCGGCGTCCCCCCAAAGCCTCCTCCCGCACGGCTCTGCTGTATGTCAGCACCACCACGGAACAGGAGTTCGACACAGGGTGACACTGGGCTCTTCCTGAGTTGTGCATTCCCAACATCCCTGGGCAGGACCCCTGCCTGAGCCTGCCCCAGGGACAAATGGGGCAGCGGAGAGATGAGTGATTTGACCACCCTGGAAAGAGGCTGCACCACTGGCACAGAACCAGAGTGCCCACGCAGGGGTCATCATCACTGTCACCGCTCAGGTCTTTCAAGGGTGGTGAGACAAGGTAAAGGCTTTCCCTCCATGAAAACACTTATCCCTGAAGTTATTTAGCTTCTGTAGGAGGAAGCAGACCTGCTCCTAATTAACACAACTCCTTCCCAATAAGCTCTGCTGATTCACTCCACATCCCTGAAGTGCTGCTGGATGTTTAAATCAGCCCAGCAGCACAGAGCTGAGAGCTCCGGAGGAATTATTCCGTTGACACTCTCATGAAAATAAGGAAACTCAACATGTGGGAAGACATTACAAATCTCCTGTAACATATAAAACAAGTGGAAAAAAGCTAAATGCAAGAGAAAGAAGGAATGCTTGAAGCCTCTCCTGCCCCTGGAGCGGCTTGTTTATTAATAAACGGAGAAAACATCACAGCACAGATGCTAATTCTTTTCCCTTGCCATTTTCCTCTTCAAAATGCTCCCACTCCTAATTGCTCTGCAGTTCCACTTCCCCTTGGAGCTGAGTTGGGGGAGTACAGGCAATGCCAGGCAAAGCTGCAACCCCCCTGGAGTGGGCAGGAATGGGGCAGACCCTCGCTCCAAGCAAAGGATGCCATGAACCAGAGTGAATTGCTGCATGCAAGTTAAAACATGGCTTTACCAGCTGGGAGAGAAGAGAAGCAATAACTGCTGAGAGCCCTGGGGAACCTGGTTGTTGCTGATTTCATGTTCTCAGGAGCCTGGACACATTTGATTATGAACCTTCCATGTATGTGTCACTTTGAATTGAGAAGAGCGCAAGGTACTGAGGGTGCCCCTGTCACCCCTGAGCCAGGCAGCGAATCTAAACAAGGCTCCTGCGTGGAAAAGTAAATTAGTTTTTGTTTAAATCTCCTCCACTTTGGCTTGGTTGTTTTTCAGCAACTCCAAATGATGTTCAGTGCTTTAATCTGCTGCTTACTGGAGGTACCTGACTGGCTTCTGCACATCCAACATACCGCTGGGTGAGGCTGAAGAGGCTGAGCAGGGAAGAGGCTGAAGAGGGCAATGAAGGAGCCACTTGGAGGCACAGGGAGGGCTGTACATCAGCAATCCACAGACAGCCAGAGGCACAACGTGAAGCTAGCAGAGGGGCTGGGTGCTGTGCAAGCAGCACAGGTTTTGTTTTGCAAATCCCTTCTGGATCCAGCTGCTGGGAAGGGCTGGTTTCAGAGGAAGGTCCAAGTATTATGAACGCATCGGTTGTGTCTCCAAAGCCAGCGCTGAACTGGATTCATCTCAAATGGGAGTTCAAGCTCTGTGTGAAACACACACTCGCTTCCTTCGCAGATTTAAAACACTCTTTGGGCACAGAATTAATTTTCTAAGAATTTACAAGCAAATCCATTAATTGGTTTACTAGTTTAATTAATTAAAGCAAGTTCCTTAAGAAATTTAGCATCCCGTGCCGGGCCATTGGCTTCTGGTTGATGATCTCAGAAACGGCGCAACATAAACGTCTTAGATTTCCACTCTGCTTTGAGCTCACTGGTGAATGCTACATTTAAATAATTCCCTTCTCCTTTTTTTTTTGGTGAGATTAATGGGAATTTCTCTCTACTGTTCTTCATAACTGAAGCTTCCTCCTTCTGCAGAGGCAGAGGAATAATGTTCAGAGAAAGATGTGCTCCCAAGAAGACCATTAGTTCCCTTTCAGTTTCATGGGGCTGTGATTTCTCTTGGCTGTTGGATGGTTATGGGAAGGCAACATCCTCCCCTCTGTAGCCTCCATCTCCTCAGAAACTCAGAAAAAAATCCAAGGAACCCAAAAAGCTTCCAAACTCCAGACATCTCACCCAGCTTTCTTATGATCCAGTAACAGGAACCAGGCAAGAAGGCAGCCACTTGGAACAAAGGAAATGCTTCCTCTGCCGGGAGATGTTTCCAGGCTAACTCTGAGGCTGGCTGCACTTGCAGTTCACTTCATTCCACCTCACATTGCTTTTAAACAAATACAGATTTCCCCCCCACACCTCCTGTGAGTGTTTTAAAATTGCTATAGTTGTTACCTTTCTTATTATTTATTATTATTGCTCTGTTTTTTTTTCCCCTTCACCCATAACGTTCATCATGTGGTACAGACTGGGATGTAGGGAGAGATTTGTGGCTTTGAGCTCAACAGCAGGACTGCCTTTGCGGTATGTGCTTTACAAATAAAGTGATTGTATGAAGTAATAGCAGTATGTTCCCATCAATTGACAGAGTTTCTTTTCAAATGCCAGCCCGCACCCTGCCTGGTGCACCCAGCGAGGGAGTGCCAGGGTGGGCTGCGTGGGAGCGGGAGCGAGCAGGGGATCACGACAAGGGGTGAGGAGGCAGAAGGTGTGCGGGAGTGAGGTGGAGGAGGACCTGGAGGGGATGCTCTGCTGAATGAATTCTGCAAGCCCTGGGCGCTTCACACCAGTCTGGATCAATGCAGAGCCTGCCTGTGGCACCAGCTCTAAAAAGTGGATTTATGAATGATATAAAGAATGAAATTCCACAGAATCATAGAATCATAGCATCAATAAGGTCAGAAAAGACCTCAAAGATCATCAAGTCCAACCTGTTACCCAAGACCTCATATCTACTAAACCATGGCACTAAGTGCCATGTCCAATCCCCTCTTGAACACCTCCAGGGATGGTGACTCCACCACCTCCCGGAGAAGCACATTCCAATGGCTAAAAACTCTCTCTGTGAAGATCTTTTTCCTCACCTCCAGTCTAAACTTCCCCTGGCACAGCTTGAGACTGTGTCCTCTTGTTCTGGTGCTGATTGCCTGGGAGAAGAGACCAACCCCCACCTGGCTACAACCTCCCTTCAGGTAGTTGTAGACAGCAAGAAGGTCTCCCCTGAGCCTCCTCTTCTCCAGGCTAAGCAACCCCAGCTCCCTCAGCCTCTCCTCACAGGGCTTGTGTTCTCTGTTCACATCACAGAGAAAGGAAAATTGCATGGGATGTTCACTCTGAACTAAAACTGCCAGCAGGCTGTAAGTCAGAACTCGAGAACATAAATCAGAACTTTTCAATGGGACTCAGGACTGCTAAACAGCATCCACCAGCCAAATGTGCTTATAAAAACCAACCATGAAGGACTGTAGATGACAGCAAGGCACAGGCCTCACAGAATATCAACCATTCACAGGACACACTCCATGCAGTGCAATCACCACTCACTCCAGTGATGCATCCCCAGAAATTCCAAGATGAAGGCAAAAGCCACCACAGCACATCTAGGAAGAAAATGCGAAGCTGAAGAACCTGAACAAGTGTCACTGATCCCCAGGGACAGTCCATGAACGGGAATGGGGCAAGACAGATCATAGCATACTGAAATTCAGCTCTAACTGCTCTGTGTCCAACACTACTGACACATCTTACTCAGAGCTACACCACTAAAGTCTGTTGTTGCTTTTAAAGAGAAGCCTGAAAGAAAAAGCATCGAGATTCAGAGTCAAACTAAATACACAGGACCAAAGGAAAATCTGAGCCTGTGACTACCCTCACTGGCCCTGCAGTCATGCACAGAGGAGTCAGTGCAAGAGGGGACCACCACCACACTTCACTCCCCCTTTCTCCACTGGGCTGAATGAGCCAGCCATGTGCAGCACTTCACCAGAGACACAAATATTCCCCTCACACCCTCAGCTTCCCCCAGCACAGAGCAGCCCAGGATGCTGAAGCTGTGTACTACGAGAATACCATCTCACAGGTGCTCTTTAGGTAGACCTATATTGGTTTCTTCTAATTCATGGGGAAAAAAAACCTGCCTGGCTCACTAAGCTACTGAGATTCAGGTCTGTTATGTTTTATTCAGACCTCAAATACTTGCAGAAGGAAAGACTCCAGCTTGCTTGCCAGTTCAGTCTGATTTAAGGCCTGTTGGGACCTTTTCTAGGAAAGCAATGGAAATCAATCACTGCCCCAGCGCTGCACGCTCGGCTCTGCTGCTGGGGGGATGTGGCTCCTGCCATGGATTTGGAGGCTGACACCCCGTTTTTCTCCTTGCAGGCTGTGCTGCCCCACAGAGCAATCAGATCAGCAGTCAGATTTCACTATACTGTAAAACACAGAAAGACAGATCTAGTTACCACATGGCAATGTAAGCTTGCAGCAGCTCCTGGATCTGCTCAGAGAAAGGAGATGTTAGTGCAATTGTTTTTCCACGAGAATCAAGATCAGCTGCTGCCTTGCCAGAAGGAAACATCATAAATCTTCCTCTTAGCCCAGGAAACTGGTAAATTATTCAAGGCTTTATAGTTTAGATATACATATAGAAGTATCTCAAATAACTACTAGAGTGATAGAAAAGTGAGTTCTTCTCTCCAACAGGGACCATCTCAGCAAGGAGCAGGCAACACAGAGGAAGCTGAGGAGCAACAGGCACCCCCAAATGTCCCTGCTTGGGGATGCATCTGCAGCTGGCCAGAATGGGCTGGTAATGCTGCAATGAATGGGCCATAAAGGAGGCTTTCTCAGCTGCTGGTCCTTCAACATAACACATACAGGGATTCTACTGAGTCTGCTGGGATGGGTCTTTACCCACATGCTGCTGTGGCACAAAACCCCTCCCCGAAAGACAAGTCCTAGCATTTTACTCCGCTGCTTGTTCCACTAGCTGAGAGTGTGGCAGTGTCTCCTTTGGTCATGTACAAGCTACCCTATAATTTTGAAGTGCACTCTGAATTAATCTTATCTTTTGGTTGTTGTTTTTTCCATTTCTTGTAGGTCCTTTTCCTCTTCTCTCTGGCATATTTTGGTAGCTAAAACCAATGGATGCCCTCACTCTGGCTACCGAAGTGCCAGCAGCTATAAGCTGTCACGCACTGTGACTGTAATGGAAAGGAGGCTCCTTGAAAAATACAGGTTCAGCTTAAGACACAATGTCCTGTAGGTTTTCAGACTCTGGAGTAAGATTGAAAAAAAGGCTGGCTGTAGACCCAAAGAGAATGTGGACATGGAGATGCAGTACCATGGAAGACATGGGGTAGAAATGCAGAGAAAGGGAGAAGAGGCTTCAGCATTCAGTACAACTTGAGATTCCAGCATCAAGTGGAGATATTCTAACACTGATTTCAACACTGAGAAAGCACAACTGCCTTTGGGGATGTGATCCAGGAGGATCCATGAAGGACACCTGTTCTTGCATCTTCCAACAAACACACACACCAAGTGCTGGAGGTGGCGCTCCTGAATGGATTTCGTCAAGCTGACATCAGCAATGGTGAAGCTCTGTGCTTGGCACAGCGGGCAAGAGAGTTGTGGCTAAGATGTATTAGGGGTCAAAACAAGCAAGTGAAACATTGCCCAGTGACATTTACCCAGTGAATGTATCGTGGAGGCACCATCTCATCTGCAGTGCTCCTTCCATAAATCACTGTCCCTGCTGTGTCCCTGTGCACAACTGCTTTGAATATACACAGCAAACAGCCCTGCATGTGCCACGGGAAGGGGCACCATGGCTTCACAGCCCAGACTCTGCACAGAGCTTCTTCCTCTTCCATTCAGGTCCACATGCTCCTCTGGCATTATGGGCCACGTTGTGGTCATATTCTTCTCTCTCTGCCCCAGCTCTCACTGCCATTTATCTTTGTGGTGTTCCCAACCCACCATGAAGCCTGCTGTGCTGTCTGCTCCAGTGTGGGTTACGCACATCTCCCCACCACATCGATCCCTTTGGCAATTTGCCTCCATCATTTGAATCACTCAGATCTCCTCTTCATAGAGGGCAGTCCCCCTGCCTTCCCAACACCCTCCCTGCATCAGAAGTCCTCAGGATCAGCTGCATCATCTGATCATCTCCTGAAATCCCTGCAGCACTATCATTGTGTGTGCCACAGGGCCTCTGCCAACGCCTTGGGCACACTGGTGGTGCTGACAGCCCCTTGCTTCCCTGACACCTTCCCTGAAGCAGCCATTCCCTACCTCAGCACCCATTAATGCACATAAACCCTGTCACAGCCCAAGAAACCTATGTGAAAATGTCTTTTAAGAAGCTGCTGACTCTGACCTTTAAAGGAGAAAATCCTTTTGTTTCTGCCTCCTGCTTTGGATGCTGAGATTTTTCTAAATGTCAAAGGCCACGTGCAGCCGTTGAGGGGGAAAGCACCAATGCCAAAAGGGCTGGAACCCTTTCCCTGGGTCTGATAAATCCCCACTATGGCTCACTTCAGACTGGCATATGCACACACGGCACCCCACCAAGCTCACAGCCAGCCAAAAAGCTGGAGGGAAAGGTTATGTGTGTGCGTATGTGTGTGGAAACTGCCTCCTGAAGTTCTAACAACCCAAACATGAGGTTTTGAGATTTAATTGCTCAAACTTGGCTCTCTTGGGTGATGATATCATTATCAATATCCCCCAACTGAGTTACGCCTCACCAATCAATCTCTCCTAAGCATCACGCACTGCTCAAATACCAGGTCCCCAGGTAGTCACTAAATCACTTTAATTAGAGGCTGTTCATTTAAAATTAGAGAAGTATTAAAAAACAAACCCAAACCAAACCAGGAAAAAAAAAAAAACCACCACCCAAATTGTACCACATAATGTGCTTACAGCTGGAAATATTTATGAGGTTATTTAGCAAAGTGTTGATTGGTTTCTTCCTTCTGTTTTTTTGTGCTAATGGCGGGTTTCAGCTGGCCCGACAGGATGCCTGCCCAAGGTAGCTCGTGCAGGACGTGCAGCTCTTCATCAGTCAAGTCATCTTAGTTTCATAGTTTCATTCAGGGTTGGAAGGGACCACAAGGATCATCTAGTTCCAACCCCCCTGCCATGGGCAGGGACACCCCACACTAGATCAGGCTGGACAGAGCCTCATCCAGCCTGGGCTTAAACACCCCCAGGGACGGGGCCTCGACCACCTCCCTGGACAACCCATTCCAGGGTTTCACCACTCTCATGGTGAAGAACCTCCTCCTCACATCCAGCCTGAATCTCCCCACCTCCAGCTTCATTCCATTCCCCCTAGTCCTATCACTACCTGAGATCCTGAGAAGTCCTTCCCCAGCCTTCCTGTAGGCCCCCTTCAGATACTGGAAGGCCACAATTAGGTCAACTGGGAGCCTTCTCTTCTGCAGATTGAACAGCCCCAACTCCTTCAGTCTGTCCTCATAGGAGAGGTGCTCCAGCCCTCTGATCATCCTTGTGGCCCTTCTCTGGACACGCTCCAGCACCTCCACATCCCTCTTGTAATAGGGGCTCCAGAACTGGACACAGTACTCCAGGTGGGGTCTCACCAGGGCTGAGTAGAGGGGGAGGATCACCTCCCTCGACCTGCTAGCCACACTTCTCCTGATGCAGCCCAGGATCTGATTGGCTTTGCGGGCTGCAAGTGCACATTGAGAGCTCATATTGAGCTTCTTGTCCACCAGCACCCCCAAGTCTCTCTCCTCAGGGCCACTTTCCAGCCAGTCACTGCCCAGCCTGTATTTGTGCCTGGGATTGCCTCAACCCAGATGCAGGACCCTGCACTTGCTCTTACTGAACTTCGTGAGGTTGGCTTGTGCCCACCTCTCCAGCCTGTCAAGGTCCCTCTGCCTTTCACAAATGAGCATTCCTCGTCTGCAGGCAAAGTTTTCCCCCCTTTTAATATCCTCTTTGTAACCCCAAAGAGGAAGAACACTTCTTTATAATAATTGCTTCTTGCCAAGACCCCTGACCTCGGTGTCGCCAGCTTGCTAAATAAAGTGAATTTATGAGGCAGAGAGGGATGGATGCCTGTAAAGAGCCTTCCAGGAAACGTAATGAAAAAGCTGCTTTTGGCTGCTGAGCGGAGAAAAGCCAGCACCTGGCAGTGCCAAGAAGAAAATTGAAAGCTGGGGTGGGATAAGTGGGAAACAGCTCGGCGTGCACTGAGATTTATAGCAAACATTTCCTTTCTCTTTCTTATTATTCAACGTTGAGATGAACCACGACCCCACAACGTCTTTCACTCAGGAGGTCAGCTCATGCACTTCCATCTTAATCAGAAACACGACCCAGGCACTATGCACGTGAGCGACAGAACTGATGGGGCCCTGGATGCTGCACCAGCTCGGCAGCAGACACGGGAGCAGGGTGCATTGCACAGCAGTGAGTTTCTCCCTACAGCTGCATGTTTTGATCTGTGTGAGTTCTCCTGCACCTGTGAAAAATAAAACATGTGGAAAAAAACCAAAAGAGCAGGGACATGGGGATGTTCAGTCTGGAGAAGAGAAGGCTCCCAGGTGACCTCATTGTGGCCTTCCAGTATCTGAAGGGGGCTACAGGAAGGCTGGGGAAGGACTTCTCAGGATCTCAGGTAGTGATAGGACTAGGGGGAATGGAATGAAGCTGGAGGTGGGGAGATTCAGGCTGGATGTGAGGAAGAAGTTCTTCACCATGAGAGTGGTGAAACCCTGGAATGGGTTGTCCAGGGAGGTGGTCAAGGCCCCGCCCCTGGAGGTGTTTAAGACCAGGCTGGACGAGGCTCTGGCCAGCCTGATCTAGTGTGGGGTGTCCCTGCCCATGGCAGGGGGTTTGGAACTAGATGATCCTTGTGGTCCCTTCCAACCCTGACTGATTCTATGATACCTTGTTCTAAAGTACCTTCACCCCTCTCAATGGGGAAAAATGGTTGGAGTTAATCCTGGAGGACAGTGCTGTGCAGGGCAAGTCAGCATCTTCTCTCAAAAGGCTTCTCCTACAGGTTAATGCCCTTTAGACTGTCAAATGTGATGCCATAAAAATAAGATCAAAGGCCTTAAAATAAAGGAAGCACAGTTTTTGATTCATACTATTACTATTTTATATCTGAATATTCCTATAGAGCTTTTCATCCTGGAAGACAGGTCTTTGAACTGCTGTGATTTCACCTATCAGAGAGGAGCAACCCCTGGGGTAAAATGTGACAGCTGTTATCAGGGTGCATTAATGTTACTCCACAGTTCAGGACAGACAGAGACAAATATATCCAATTGAAACTGTAGGTTTGAAGAACTGCTGCTCAGTGTGGATTAATACCCATGCATTTTCCAAAAGTGCTCTGAGAGTTTTAAAGGGCAGGTACTGAAACTCAAATTCCCTGTCTCATGTGTAGGATGCATTCAGCCTCCCACCATTACTCGGCAAATTCAACATCAGCGTTCTCAAAGGAAGGTGGCAACACAAAAAGATTCACCCACAGCATCTAGTTTGGCATCCACAGATTCTGACAGGGAACTTCAAACCAACTACCAAGGAGAGTCACATGGTTGAGGAGATACCTAGAACTGGTTCAGCTGAATACCAGCCTGGTGAGAGCAAATCACAGCAGCCTGCTAGAATAGAACAGAATAGTCATGAGGTCGGTGGTGACAGGTTGAACTTGATGATCTTTGAGGTCTCTTCCAACCTTAGTGATACTGTGATGGAATGGAATGGACCAGAACAGAACAGAACAGACCAGACCAGGTTGGAAGAGACCTTTGAGATCATCATATCCAACCCATCATCCAACACCATCTAATCAACTAAACCATGACACCAAGCACCCCATCAAATCTCTTCCTAAACACCTCCAGTGATGGTGACTCCACCACCTCCCCGGGCAGCACATTCCAATGGGCAATCACTCTCTCTATGAAGAATTTCTTCCTAACATCCAGTCTAAACCTCCCCTGGCACAGCTTGAGACTGTGTCCACTTGTTCTGGTGCTGCTTGCCTGGGAGAAGAGACCAACCCCCACCTGGCTACAACCTCCCTTCAGGTAGTTGTAGACAGCAATAAGGTCTCTGAGCCTCCTCTTCTCCAGGCTAAGCAACCCCAGCTCCCTCAGCCTCTCCTCATAGGGCTTGTGTTCTCTGTTCACATCACAGAGAAAGGAAAATTGCATGGGGTGTTCACTCTGAACTAAAACTGCCAGCAGGCTGTAAGTCAGAACTCAAGAACATAAATCAGAACTTTTTAATGGGACTCAGGACTGCTAAACAGCATCCACCAGCCAAATGTGCTTATAAAAACCAACCATGAAGGACTGTAGATGACAGCAAGGCACAGGCCTCACAGAATTTTTCCAACCCCATCCTATAGTGTAGTCATGAGGTGTTGGGTGACAGGTTGGATTTGATGATCTTTGAGGTCTTTTCCAACCTTATTGATTCTGTGAGTATGATTCTATAAAAATCCGAACTACAAAACTCAGGTTTTAAAGCCAACACTTCAAGAACAGGCCCAGGATCTTTGCAAATCAGTGTCTTTTATTCTGATCTCCTCAGCCACAGGTATCTCTGACCTACACCAAAGCCCTTCAAAGCAAGCAGCCAGATGCACATTATCCCAACTGCTGTCACAACCACGTGCTGCAGAGCTGCACTGCTCCAGCACCCAGGCTGCAGCTTTCCAACCATCTGCGAGGTGACCATATTGGACTGGTCAAGCTGCAAAGTGAGTAGCTAACAAGCATTAACAACATCTAGCCCATGTGTTCTGTCTAGTAAAATGCCAACCCATCTGTCTGTAACATTAGTGACTCCACAGAAGCCATATGTAGGAGAGACATAAATTAGGGAGAGAGAAATCTCCCGTTACATCCTCTGAAGCGACTCTGCAGTTGCGGTCTGCAGTACTAGGGACTGGGTGTTACTGAAGTTCTGTTTTCCCAGCCAAGTCCCAGCCTCACATAGCTCTCCAGCCCTGCCTTCCAGAGGCAGTTTCTGCTCTGCATTTGGCCCACTGAAAGTGGTGGTTTGGCGCAAAAATAAAAGTAGGTGCAACTCAAACCAGGTCCCAGACCTCTTCGGCAGGAGGGCTGGAAGCAGATAAACAACTTGAGGGAGATACCAGGGACTGTCAAAGAACCCAGTGCACAAGAATCCCTCATTTAGACAGGGCATTCATCTCATTAACCAGCCAACTTGCTTAGCACATCCCTCTACATCTCCCTTGCTGAGAGGAGAGCTGGAAGCAACAGAATAGCAGAGAACCAAGCACATAGAATTTCTGGAACACGAGAAGGAAGCATCTATGGAAGAAATGCAAAAACCCCAAATCATCTGTGTGGGCTTTAATTAAGATGGGCTGGTTCCCAAAGCAGGGAGACACTCCACTTGTGAGCTGCAGTTGTGAGCATGAGGTCTACAAGAGAAGAGGAGCAGCTGAGTTTGCAGGTCCCTGCATTGATGAGAGATGGCGGGAACCAGGGTGATTTTTGAGGGCAACCTTCTGGAAGCTGCCACGTTGCCTGGGAGATAGGCATCTGCTCCCCAGAGCAAACCATCATTCACCAACAGGCAGAGCTTGCTGGAGTCTTCACCACTCAACTGAGTCACACCAGGCATACACCATTCCTCTGCTTCTGTATCACGCTCCTACCAGCCAGAGGCCTCTGATTTCCCTTCTCCAAATTAGAGCAGAAAAGGAGGAAACCCCAGGACTCACCCCAGGTGAAGTGCCTGCACATAGCATAGGGTGCAAATAAGTCACATAGACATTGGGACTCACCAGCTGCCAACTGGAGAACCTCCTCCTCATCTGGGAGTTGGGCATCTCGTTTTGCAAGAGACAGAGGCTGAGAGCAGGAGGCTGGGAGCAGTTACATGAGCAGATGACACACGCCACATCTCACTGGAGCAACTGCTACTCTGTGATACTGCAGGCACCAGCCTGTGATTAATACATTTATCCTCCTCATCTTTATGGTATCCTGCTGCAGGTGGAAGGCTAAAGAGTTGAACAAGAAGCTCCTGTGACCAATTATGGCTCAAGAGACTGTAAGTGATAAACTTAATGACAAGCAGACAATTAGACCTTAGATATGTGGCTGAAGGATGGGGCAGTATATGGAGCATGCCTGCTCCTGGCTCATTGAGTCTGCAAGGCTTGTGGGGGAAGGAGTAACAGATGGACCTGACAGCAGATTACAGCTGAAATTCTCACCATGTTTATTCATTACCTTCTTCTAGCTCTTGTTTGTCATAGTCTGGCACCCCAGACTTACATCAAGGAAATCGGTGGCAAATCTTAGTCACCTCTGTGCAGAGCCAGTGCTCTGCATCACAGCCAGTGCTATGGAGACCAAAGCCACTGCTCGACTAGGAGGAAGAAGAAGAACTGGCCAATAATTACCTCTTCCTGTGTGACTTGCTTAAAGGTCTGAGCTCCCAGAGTGGAATTTCAGTGCTGCCTTTGAAAATAACATCAGCTGCTGTCGCAACATCGCTAACCAAGCTCCACACTCTCAGTCTGAGCTGGGGAAGGCGCTTGCAGTGCTCTTGCATTTTTTTTTCTGCTGGCTCACATGTTCTTCGTTTTTCTTCATTTGAAATCGCTGTCATCAGCATGACTGTCAACAGGACCAAAGTGAGCATGAGCTGTCACCACCCAGAAAGTCAAAGAAGGAAAGTTGATTTCGAAAAGCAAAGCGTTTTTCCTGTGTCCTCACAGACGGGTTTTAACCCTTAAAAGCTCACAACCACCCCTGTGGGCAAGCACATTTCTCAGGCTGTGTCGACAGCCAGCACAGCCATCAAGATAGGAAGGACATGGAGCTGATGGAGCAGGCCCAGAGGATGGCCAGGAAACTGATGAGGGGTTTGGAGCACTTCTGCTACGAGGACAGGCTGAGGGAGCTGGGCTTGTTCAGCCTGGAGAAGAGGAGGCTCGGGGGAGACCTAACAGTACCTGAAGGGGGCCTACAAGAAGGATGGAGAGGGACTGTTTACAAAGGTTTGTAGTGATAGGGTGAGAGGCAATGGCTGCAAACTACAAAAGAGCAGATTTAGAACAGGTTCTTTACCACGAGGGTAGTGGAACACTGGAACAGGTTGCCCAGGGAGGTGGTTGAGGCACCATCCCTGGAGATATTCTCGAAGTGAGGTTTGACAGGGCTATAGGCAACCTTATCTAGTGAAGGATGCCCCTGCTTACTGCAGAGGGGGTTGGAGCAGGTGACCTTTGGAGGTCCCTTCCAACCCAGACCATTCTATGATTCTACAGCCACAAGTCAAGATCTGTACTGGGTGAGAAAGTGTCATGACTAGGGAGAAAAAAGTCACCATTTCTTCCTCAGCTTTAAGACTTCTGAGTGCATGGAGCTGGTGATTACCAGTAGCTGTATTTCTGGAGGTATTCAAACCAGACTGATAGCCCATGGGTAGGAAAACCTGAAGAGTGACAGAGTAAGAAATGAGTCAGCTGCCCTGTGCAGGTTGGGTGTATTCTGCTTTCACGAAATGGGCTTTTAAGGGTAAACTGTGTGTGAAAGAAGGAGTCACAGGACTCCTCTCTTCTTGGGCAGATCTGATCTCACCCTAAGAAGGGAAGCTCACAGCTGAAGAGACAGAGGTTGCAGTTAAGGAGTGAATAAATAGGAAGACTGCAGCATTCAGTGACAAAGGAAAAGAAATTCCTCTGTGTCCCTCGAGGGGACACTCAGACCTTTGGGCTACAACACATTTGCTGAAAGCTTTGGCTGTCGCCGCCTGCGCTGTCATTTGGCACTGACCTCCTGCAGAACGTGGCAAGACAGCACTGCTGGTTCTCATGTCTGGAGGAACATGCTCCTCTTCCCGTAGGGAGGAGGAGAGGTTTTCTGTTTAGTGAATGCACCATGTTGAAGCAACCTTGGAGGAATCTGCCTCGGGCCCTGGCCCTCCCCATCTGACACACATCTGCCTGGTTGTCTCTTCCTGCTGGTGTTCTCCCACTGATGTGTGCCATCCGCCAGTCAGCTCCTTTTGCTGGAGGTGCAGGCAGGGGGGTGGGGGGAAAGATCTGTGCAGACACCATGTATGCAATTATGAAAAGAAAAGACAAGACACCCAGATATCACACAAATTGATGCATTTTTGCTGGCAGGCTTTTTGCATGATCCAGTAACAGCTGTCATGCTCCAGCCTCTCTCATCTGAGCTCTGCCACCACTTCAACATCCTTCCACATCCTTTCAGAGCGCTTTCTTCCCTTCCCTTGTGCAGCTTGCTCCAGATGCCACAGCAAAGCAGGCAGAAGCATGGGTTGCAAAAGAGAGAGCATGATTGGTTTTCATAGCAGTATTAAAATGCAATGTTCACTTCTTTAGGCAAGATGATTCTAATTAGCAATGACCTCGAGGAAACCAAGCTGCTCAACCAGCAATCTCTCCCACTCTAGAGCTCTTCAGAATTTGCCCTTTTCCTGTGCCAAGTCTTTGGGCAATCTTCCCTAAAGCCTAACAGCAATCTACAGACACAGACATAAGCTGTCCATGGCCTTCTGGAGAAGGGTGGTGGTAGGGACTTGCACAGCAAATGCCAACTCAAAGAGCTTGGACTTCACATCTCCAACCACCTCCTCCACTCTGCATAATGTCAAGGAAAGGTAAAGGACAGGTCCCTGAGTTTCCCTGACAGGTCAGTCCTGCAGTGAACTCTCCAGCCTGGGAGCCTGTTACTCCCCACAACCTCCTGGTTTTCATCACTGCCTGCTTATGTTTTGCTTTTGTAAATGGATTTAACCTTTCTAAAATTAACAGCAGAAGAGGACTTCTTTTTTGGCAGAAACCCAGCTTCAGAAAGATGGAGGAATAGAACATTTCCCAAACATTTGAAAACCACAGACTAAAGATATGTGTTAGTCTCTCCAGTGCATGCTGGTTTTGCTCATTATCCTTAATGTTAATACATTAATAGATCCTCTCCTGATGAATGGCTGTATTAGGCTCTCTTTCTAGGAACACATATGGCTCCTTCTCACCACAATATTGGAATAGAGAGATAAAATATGTAAACAGTGGAACTAATAAAAGATTTTATCCCCCCTTCCCGATGTAAATAACTAAGTCTGGAGCCAGGCCTTAGCTCTAAATGCTTCTTGTCTTCCCCAAAAAAGTTCTTAATCAAATCTGAACATACTGGCTGAGGCCCACGTGAAATATCTGGGCTGTCTGCAGCACATGCTGCAGCAATAAAGCCACTGACTAACCCTCACCCCCCCCCCAGGATGCTCTGTGTTCAGCTGAAAGGAGCACACACTAGTTGGACTTTTAAAGGCAGGCATGTGTGTGCACAGGATGTTTGTCCCTGCAGATCCAGGATGCTGCATGCAAGGAGAGGGAACACAGTTTTATTCCTCCACACCCACTGAATTACGATGGTTTGGGGGGCACTCCAAAGCTTCTCTCCCACCTGTCTGCACTCAGCAGCATTCAACCCACCTGCTGAAGGACGTGGGAATTACCCAGCACACAGCCCAGAAGGTACAGTGAAAAATTCTGGTAGAGGATATTGGGCTTGTCTTGAATTGTAGGTCAATTGCCAATACAGACTTGCCTAACAGGTCTGTTCCTCCCTCATTTTTCCCTATGCTATGCCATTACCTTTCCTCTCTGCCACAGGTCCTGCACTAATCCCACCTGTCTAATGCCATCAGCTGCTAAGAGATCAACAGCACTTTCCACTTTGTGATGCTGCCACATAGCTGATCAGCCCTGTTACTGGCTGTGAGTGACACAACCTGATTGCAAGCCAACCTCTCAAATTTAAAAACACCTTTTTACATTTCAAGGAGTGAGACCTGAGGCTCCAGGTTCATAGTCTGGAAAACATTTATCACTACAAAACTGAAACATGGTGTGAAAATAAAAGCTCTTGAAACCTGCTTTCACACATTCCCCAGCGCACCCAGAGGTTTTCCTGCTATGATACACCTCACAACGCTCCTGAGAATTGTTTTCACAACCAAAAAAAGCCAAACAAAACAGCACACACAAAAAAAGCCAAGAAGTATTTCTTCAAGTGCTTCAAATTTAGGCTATTTGTGCTCTAAATATATTGCAGAAGCGGTGTTGATGCATACTCCAGTTAAACACAGCCACAGGAAAAGGCCTCAGGAAACAATGAGTGCTGTAACACAGAGAATGTCCTGACCCAGGGGTCAGGTTTATTTCAGATCACTGACCTCTGCCTTGCCCAAGCAGCCTGCACTTTAAAATTTAACTTGCATTTCTTTGTGCCTCTATAAATGTACATGAGGTGCTTGCAGGCTCTCTTTGTGTAAACCCCACAAAGACAGTGGAAGATGCAGATGAGCAAACAAGCAGATGAGCGTCCTTGGAGGTTTCACAGACAAAAGAGGTTTAAATGAAGTAATTTTAAACCAGAAAGACTCCTACAAACAAAGTGCTTCCAAGTGTCGCATTTCACTTGCTTGTTTTCAACTGCGTTTGAACAAATGAAGTCTCAGAGGGAACCAGACCACTTTAGCTGCTGCTTCCTCACTCTTGATGTCCCCTGGAGAACTTTGCCAACCTCCTTCTCTATCACTTGCACACCAAACTTTCCAGATCAAGTAAATCTACAGCACAGAAAGAATGAAAAACATAATCTAGTCATTGCTCATCAGGCTTCTGAAGCACTAGCAGGACCGGAGATGGAGAGACAAGAACTAATGGGCAAAGGAACCTGCAAAGCAATGCACAGCCACACAATGGACTTGCTGCTTGAGACTCATTTGCCTCCTTTCATAGAATCATAGAATCAACAAGGTTGGAAAAGACCTCAAAGATCATCAAGTCCAACCTGTCACCCAAGACCTCAGGACTACTAAACCATGGCACCAAGTGCCACATCCAATCCCCTCTTGAACACCTCCAGGGATGGTGACTCCACCACCTCCCTGGGCAGCACATTCCAATGGCAAATTACTCCTTCTGGGAAGAACTTTCTCCTCACCTCCAGCCTATACATCCCCTGGTGCAGTTTGAGACTGTGTCCTCTGGTTCTGCAGCTGGTTGCCTGGGAGAAGAGACCAACCCCTACCTGTCTACAACCTCCCTTCAGGTAGTTGTAGAGAGCAATAAGGTCTCCCCTGAGCCTCCTCTTCTCCAGGCTAAACAACCCCAACTCCCTCAGTCTCTCCTCATAGGGCTTGTGCTCGAGCCTTCTCACTAGCCATGTTGCCCTTCTCTGGACATGTGAGGGATCACAAGCAATCACAATCCCCTATTCTTCAACAGTCAGAGTCCAAGGAGGACTCTCTCTGTTCTGCCTTCAGTCCCAACCTGTGTGTTCTTGAATGCAGTTCCAAAATCCAAATCCCGAATCATGTTCCCATCTGCTGCCGAGTCCAGCATCACACAGCATCAGTGGTGATGGTGATGTCCTTGCCATCAGGGAGCTTATTCCAATACTGTCTTAATATACATCTCTATATATTGCATTTTAGCTGGTTTAGTTTTCATTTCCAAACCATCAGCTTCTCTCCCTTATTCCCTTTCTCTTCCCTTTGGAAAGGGGTTAATAGGAAGTGTCTGTCACTTGTCTAGCAGCCAGGCCTGCCCTAAGCATTGACAGCAATAAACCAACCACAAACTCCAGCTAGGGGAGTTTGTAGAAGGGGGCTGCCTCCCAGCAGTGATTCAGAGGCACCTGCAGCCGTCCCACACCGGCTGCAGGCAGTGCCCCAGCGAGGGCTCGGGAAGGGCACTTCAGCTTGCAGAGGCTGCTCCAGCCCAACAACCAACCATTCATCCTAATGACTGCTCCATTCAGGACAGGCTGACGCATCGTTCCCACAACAAGACCCTGCAAATGACTTTATTTACCCAGGAAAACAGATTTGTGTTGTTTCTGAAGGCAAATGAATCGAGCTTTGGCTGCAGAGGGCTGAGCTGTGTTTCTCTCGGTGCCAACAAAAGCACTGAGGCTGTGGAGGAGACTTAAGAGACTGTGTTTGCCTTCAGTCTCCCATGGATCTTCTCTGAAGAGAGAAAAAGGCTCACAAACCACAACAGAGCAGGCTGCAACTGTAACAAAGTTCAACACTTTCTGAGGCTGTTTCTCTCGAGTTCTCAATGAATCATTTTGCATTTAGTTAAAGACTTCCCACGGTTTAGCGGCCTGCGACGAGAGTGGGGCATCTTGGGGAGGGGATGGCAAAGCACAACATTTCTCAGGCTGGTCAAGGAAGATGTTATTCCTTATTATTCTGACACTTTTCTGCACACTATTATTATTTTGTCACTTTCTCAGCTGAGCTCTGCTCAAAGATGCAAATACAAATCTTTCCGTGCTGGAGGTTCCTGCCTGCGTGCTCCAAAGAGACAAAAGGTCGCCAGAGAATCAATGCCAAGTGCCCAGGGTGATACAGCAGGTCAGCAATGGAGTCAGGACCTACGTACAGCTCCTTCAAGCCCTCTAGAATCACCCTGACTGCGGGGCCCCTCCACATCAATACAGCTGGGAAACCTTTATTAGAATAAACCTTTATTAGAATAAACCAAACCAGGTTGGAAGAGACCTTCAAGATCATCACGTCCAACCCATCAACCAATCCAACCCACCCAAACAGCTAACCCATGGCACCAAGCACCCCAGCAAGTCTCCTTCTGAACACCTTCAATGATGGCGACTCCACCACCTCCCCGGGCAGCTCATTCCAATGGGCAATCACTCTCTCTGTATAGAACTTCTTCCTAACATCCAACCTGAACCTCCCCTGGCGCAGCCTGAGAGTGTGTCCTCTTGTTCTGGTACTGGCTGCCTGGGAGAAGAGACCATCATCTGCCTGTCTACAACCTCCCTTCAGGTAGTTGTAGAGAGCGATAAGGTCACCCCTGAGTCTCCTCTTCTCCAGGCTGAGCAAACCCAGCTCCCTCAGCCTCTCCTCATAGGGCTTGTGTTCCAAACCCCTCACCAACTTTGTTGCTCTTCTCTGGACTCATTCCAGCAAGTCAACCTCCTTCCTAAACTGAGGGGCCCAGAACTGGACACAGTACTCAAGGTGTGGCCTAACCAGTGCTGTGTACAGGGGCAGAATGACCTCCCTGCTCCTGCTGGCCACACTCTTCCTGATGCAGGCCAGGATGCCATTGGCCCTCTTGGCTGCCTGGGCACACTGCAGGCTCATGTTCAGCCTACCATTGACCAGTACCCCCAGGTCCCTCTCTGCCTGGCTGCTCTCCAGCCACTCTGACCCCAGCCTGTAGCACTGCCTGGGGTTGTTGTGGCCAATGTGCAGAACCCGGCACTTGGATGTGTCTGCCACCGAGGTGCAAAGGCAGAGGTGGATGTAACGAGAGGGAATTATTCTTAAGGCACTTTGCAGAGATGCACAATTCTTTATATTTTAATGCACAGTTATTTAACCTGAATGCTCCACTGACATTATAATTGGGGTGGTTTTTTTTTGGTATGGGATTCTATATTTGTGTCTGTGGACAAACTTGCAGTACACAAATAGTGCAGATCAGAGGTGACCTTTCCATTGGCACACGCGGAGATCCATCCAGCATGAGAGGCTAGCTGGGAGGCTGAAGTCATTAAGACATCCCCTCATCTAAAAGTTTCTCATGAATTATTTGTAAGCTATTTTCTCACTTATTTTGTTATACTACTCCCACATGCTCACCAGCCAGTAAAAATAGCTCCACAGTGAATACATGTTTCGGAAGTCTGTTTGCCTGTTTTCCTTTTGTGCAGCAGCTGCTGTTGCCATGCTGTCGTTGCTATGTTTTCCTTTTTCTTTCTTTTCCTTAAGAAGGGGGAAAAAAAAGACAAAAGAAAAAATTCTATTCCCTAAACATGCTAGACTCAGTTCATGGACAAAAATACCTGAGGCAGAACCTAGAGAATATATGATAAACCAGCCAGAAGAACATAGCTTATGTGTAAAAGAAAGTCCTGTGTCCAGTTCTGGGCCCCTCAGTTCAGGAAGGATGTTGACTTGCTGCAAGGTGTCCAGGGAAGGGCAACAAAGTTGATGAGGGGTTTGGAGCACAGTCCTGTAAGCAGGGACTGAGGGAGCTGGGGTTGCTTTGCCTGGAGATGAGGAGGCTCAGGGGAGACCTTATTGCTCTCTACAACTACCTGAAGGGAGGCTGTAGACAGGCAGAGGTAGGCCTCTTCTCCCAGGCAATCAGCACCAGAACAAGAGGACACAGTCTCAAGCTGTGCCAGGGGAGGTTTAGGCTGGAGGTTAGGAAGAAATTCTACACAGAGAGAGTGATTGCCCATTGGAATGTGCTGCCCAGGGAGGTGGTGGAGTCACCATCATTGGAGGTGTTTAGGAGGAGATTTGATGGGGTGCTTGGTGCCATGGTTTAGTTGGTTTAAATTGTGTTGGATGATGGGTTGGACATGATGATCTCAAAGGTCTCTTCCAACCTGGTCTGGTCTGGTCTGGTCTGGTCTGGTCTGATCTATTCTATTCTATTCTATTCTATTCTATTCTATTCTATTCTATTCTATTCTATTCTATTCTATTCTATTCTATTCCTATTTCTATTCCTATTCTATTTCTATTTCTATTCTATTTCTATTCTTTCTATTCTATTCGTCTTGACACTCACACACACATTCTTCTCTTGAAGAGTTAATGAAACAACAAATACTATCTAGATAGGCTATCAAAAAGCCTATCTCAGAAAGCAGGCAGTGAAAGCTATAATTCTATGCTAAACTATAGGTTGATAAGGAGGAAGGGGATAAAGAAGGTTTAAAAGAATAGATGCAGCCAAGAGTCATCTGAAAGAAAGGATGATGAAACTGCTCAATAAGCTTGTCAAAAGAGCCCTTAAAGCTTGACAGCTAACATTTGGCTCTGTGGGGTAGCCTGTGAGAAAAGCACATGCTCTTTCCAAAGGCCAAGGTGCAAAATCTGAGTCTGTGTTGTGGGTCCCAGGTTGCCACCTTCTGCCTGTGCTCCCTGTAGGAAGAGCAGTGAGAGTTTGCTGAACTGGGGTTGAGACTCAGTAATCAAGTTCTGGAAGAACTCCTTCTTTGCTTCCAGCTCCAGAGAAGCTTGGATGATCACTCCATCCTCAGTTCCCTGCCAGCCTCCATGGAGGTCTGTGGAGAAGAGTGGCAGCACGATGACAAGAATTGATAGTTTCAGCCCAGCGATTGATAACTCAGGAGACAGAAAAAGCTATGAGATGGCAAAATGACTTAGGTGGGTCAGGAATGTGGAGAACTGTGAAGGACCGGGAGAACCTGTGAAATTTGGGTCATTGGGCAATGCTACAGCAGAAGAAATTCAGTACAGACAAGTGCACTGTAGTGCATGTTGTTCTGCCAATTTAAAGCTCTCTTAACATGCTGATGGGTTAGGAACCGATGTAACTCTCAGAATAAAAAGCGACGTGCCACTGTGGCCGGCTTAAAGACAACTCCTCGGTGTACAGAGTCACTCAAAACACCAAGTGAGGTGTCAAAAGAAGATGTGGCTTTTAAAAGGAAAAGGCTAGAAGTACCATGTCATATTTTTATACGAGTTGAGAACATGTCCTCTTCTCCTGGGCAGTGAGTCAGCCGTGGTGAATTCAGCACAACACGAGGGCAAAAGATAAATTAGGTTTCCCTTGTCTGAAGCATGTGCTCTGTAATCTGCCTCTTTCCTCTGAAGAAGATCTCCATCACTGACTGCAGCCCTGGGTCACCAGCAGAGACATTAAAGGCTGGAACAATTTACTGCAGAATTAAGGAGGGCAACAGTAAAACAGAGATGGGCAACGTGATGAATGCTGAGTAGGATGCTATGGTACAAAAGAGACTTCCAGTATTTCAGACACTTCAGCTATTACCTTCCTTGATTGAGGTGGGGGGGTGGGAGACACAAAGCATAGCTGGATTCAGGATGCCCCTTTTCTCTTTCTGGAGTTTGTCTGCATTAGCTGCCACTTTTGTGCAGGGAAAACTATGTTTCCATAGGTCAAAATCCCCTCAAGCATAGAGCATGGGTGCTACTCCTGACCCCAAGCTTAGAGCACAGAACCATTGAGTTCTGTTCTGCTGTTCCCTGTGCATTATTCCTGCCTTCACCCACATTCTGGCAGCCCCAGACTTTAGGGTCTGCCAAGAACTGTCTTTCTCATCCCAACAACCATGAGGACCACCATGTTCAGCCATGCCCAAGAAATGACACAGAGCTGCATAGTCCCACAATTAAGACCTGGGAGTTGTGAGCTTCCTCACTTTGGGTCTCAGAACGAACTACACAAGCAGCATCATTTCCCTGTATCTCAATATCCTCACCCTCCACCAGCACTAATAGCAACTCCTCCACCAAGCAGGCATGCTGTGAGAATCAATTGGTATTTGTAAAGGCCTTTGAGAAATGTGAGGCACAGTCTGTATGTGAAAATTATTGATATGATTCATTACCAGGCATTCATACTCTATTTATACAACTCCCAGCCTATTACTAAATATTATGTCCATTTGAATATTGAAATCACTGCTGCTAATAATTTCTGCTAACGTTACACTGGTCTTTTGGAGGTGGCTTTTTCGACTTGAATGGGAGAATTGTGGAGGCAGTGAGAAAGGGAACAAATGCCAAAGGGGGAATTAAAAAGAGGACAACAGCTCTGTGCAGGCTTCTTGGAAAACAATGAAAAACAAAATCCATTTAGCAAATAACTTTGTGCTAGCACTTATCTGATTCCTCTTCCCAGGCTCTTTCTTCTCAGCTGAATTTGTGTGAAAATCTGATCTCCATTAATGAAGTATTAGCTCCTGTCTGCGAGATGAAAATGAGCAGACCTGAGCGCATTGTGTCTCTCCAGACAGACCACTTGCTCCTGAGTGATGCCTGAGGTCCTCCTCCGTGACCAGTCTCCTTGCTGGGGAGAGAGGATGCTCCATCCAAACCACCATCCCGCCGAGCCCTCAAGCACCAGCTCTGACTTGCTCTGCACAAGTGCCCTGCCTTTTCCTTTGCTGTGCTCCTGGAAGCAGCACAATCTGGGACTACTCAAACCGCTCCGTTCCCGAGGAGAGCGAGCATATGTCTATACATTATATATTTATTCACACACTGAGGCATGTTCCCACTCCCAAGGCACACACGGTATGTTCCCATCTTCTCACTCCAGCATGTTTTGCAAATCTGCTCTCCACCCCCTCTATTCCCTCACTTCACTTCATCAGTAGCTCGTTTAAGGGAACTGCTTCTTACTGTAAACTGGAAACATTTGCATCAGGTCAACAGACCATTTAAGAAGAAGCAGCTGTGGGAGAGGGAGAGATGGGGCACAGCTCTTTTCCTGGCTCAGCTTCTTTTCCTTCCAGTTGGAATATTTATTTCCTCGCTGTGATCTTTCCACTCGCTCTTTGCTGACAAAACGCTGCCGATATCTGCGGTGTGGGAACTCAAGGACAATCAATATTCTGCTCGAATCAAACACAACGGTTTGGGGTTGTTGCTGTTGTTGTTTTCAAAGCTCACCGTTTTGCAATTAAACCTCTTAAGACACAGGGAAAGTTGAGGTGGAGGTTCTTTTGTGAAAGGCAGGAGGGAGCAGCACAGAAGTAGAAACCAGAGCAAGCCAGCAGTGAAGCCAATAGAAATATGCTGCATCCTTTCTTCTTTTTAATACATTTTTTACGAGAAGTGAGATCTTTGATTACATTTTTGATTAGGAGAGACAGGCATTGCCCTGCCCAATGCACAGTTAGAGGGAAAGGAGCCTTTCATGTTCACAGATATCAGACTTCAAAACAGCCATTCCCAACTCTTAAAAGGATCAGACAAAACTGCAGCTCAAACTGTGCCAGGGACTTTGGTGCAGGCAGGTTCCCAGTGGAAGGCAGTCTCAGAGCTGTAAGAAATCACGTGGATGCTGACACTCCTGTTGAGTGTGGGGAGAAATACAGGGAATTTCTGCCAGAGAAATCCAGGGCCATTGTAACAGCATTGCAGGATGAGAAGACTGAGAGCCATGACAGCCAGGCTGCAAGGGGAGCTGCCAAAAAGGAGCTCCTAGTTGTAAAGAAAGAATAACTGCTCCATCAGAAGGTCCAGGACAGCTCAATGGGGAGAGCAGCCAGCAAAGCATAAATGATCACAGGAGTTTGACTTCTATTACAGAGGTGTCAGAGCTTCCCCTCTCTCTTCTTCCTGAATACTCATGAAATTACTGGACCTCCCAAACAGTGATGCCCAGCCACAGGTCAAGTGCACTGTCAACTGTGTGACACTGTGCAATGCAACAGGTCTCCATCTTTACAGCTGCAGAGTCCCTCATGGTCTTCCTGCTTTAGAGGTCACCTTGATTCCCTGACAACCTGTAGCAGTTGAATCACTCCAACAAGAGATTAGAGTTCTGATCTTGCACGACTCCTGATGAATACTAACAATGGCAGCGTGGTGTCCCTGCTTATCCCTCAGCATCACTGCAACGACCCTTCATTTGGCTGTGGGATCTCCAAATCTCATGGCTGGTACGAGACAGGACAGCAAATCAGCTCATCAATTCACTCCGAGTTTGGGTCAGCCTGCATTCAAGAGCCTTTTCCTGCTGTTTTCCTGGCAAGCCTGCCAGCATGCATTATGGAAGCAAAAACTCAAACCTTTGGTAATAGTTCAAGGTCCAGTGCAGGGACTATCAAGGTTGGTGGCAAACATGATACCATCTCACTAGGGTAACAGCCTTGGCTGCACCTGAAGCTAACTTGGATGCTAACTCAGACACCTTAACCTTCTCTACGTGTCCTCAGTGACAGATACTGACCCTCAACCATAAAATGGACTTGCTGGTACACAAGCAGCCATATCTCATCACACAGTCTGGCCACAAGCCTGTTTCTAATCTTTCTTTACAGAGGAGTATCCTTCCAAGTGTGGCAGCACCATCTCGCCTCTGCCATCATCACCTCACCTCTGCCATCATCACCTCACCTCTGCCATTGCCTCTAAGCCAAAGTATCACATAGAGGTAGTGTTGGGACAGAGCAGTCACCAACACCAGGACACCATCTAGCCCAGCCTGCCTCTGGGGTCTCCCCTCTTGGCTGGCCTGACAACCTGAAAGCAGCCATCCAGCTGACTCCATGCTCAGACCATTAACAACCAAGTTGTGATGGACAATTGCTCCTTTTCCCAAGGCTGTCAGGGCTGCTGAAGACTCTTATTCTTTCCCCTCCTAATACAGCAATGATGTCAGACCAAGAAAGTCTGGGAGATGCCCACAACTCCCTCTCACCACTCCACTGACACCCAGCCCTACATTTACATTAAAGATGAGCACAGCCATCACTCAAATGGCAGAGCATCTGGGCAAGATGTCTGCTTGAATGAAAAACAGCTGGCTCCAGTTCAGTTTGGACATTGCACAGGTGCCACTGGCAGCAAGAGGATCTGCTGGAAAATTCAACCCCACCTTCTTCTGAAGCGCCATATGTATCTGGGAGGTGAGCAGCCCTTGTTGACTTCTGGCCACACTGCTGCTACTGACAGGCACCAGAAGTGGCTGCAAACAGCTCTTGCCCAGTTCAGGTGTACAATTAGGTAGTGGGATCTCAACCTCTCTTCTGGAGGGTGTAATTCACATGCACACCTCTGAGCTGGCTCAGCTCATGGCAGCTTGTCCACTTAACACAGAGGCAGGTGAGAGCAAGTTGTACTCCAGCGCTGCGCCGTATTGGTTTGCCATTAAATAGCTGATACACTGCCATCGATTTCAGTTAGGGGGTTGTTCCAAGCAAGCTCTCTAGAAACACTTAGCCCACAGGCTGAAGTGCTCCTGGACACACACCCTCCTTGTTTTCTATTGTTTATTGATGTGTTCAGTATCTCTTGGTGTAGAAGTCAGACTGGAGGAATGCAGCAACCTGATTTTTCCCACCAGTGCCACCAGCATTGGGAGCATGGCTATTCCACTGCTCTTGAGGCTTTTTCCTCCATGAGGCATGCAGACCTCTGAGAGTGCTAGAAGCTTGGATTTCACTAGCTGCACTGATTTGGTGGCACCACCAATTCTTATTTCTGATATCTCTAACAAACAGTGGTGAGCTGCTGAAGCTGCAAGCACAACTCCAGGCAGTGATGAGCTGCATGGCAGAAGACAAGGGAGGTTGACCCGCAACACAGGCATGACTAACTGTGAAGAAGCCAATTTTTCCAGGAATGCTTTCCTGTACAGCAGCCTTCAGGAAAATGCCAGTAACAGTTCAGGGATATTTGGTCCACTGGATGACAAAGAAGAAACTGCAAATTAGTGCTTTCTGCTGCCTGTAGAAATGTTCCCATATGTGATCTCAGAGGACAAACTCGAGGTACAGAAACAAATACAGTGGGCAACACATGCTGTGGAAGATTTGTGCAAGCCCAGGGAGGTGGTGTTTAAGAAGAGACTGGATGGGGCAGATGGTGCCATGGTTTAGTTGATTTGATGGTGTTGGGTGATAGGTTGGACTTGATGATCTCAAAGGTCTCTTCCAACCTGGTCTATTCTATTCTATTCTATTCTATTCTATTCTATTCTATTCTATTCTATTCTATTCTATTCTATTCTATTCTATTCTACTCCATTCCATTCCATTCCACCCCATTCCATTCCACTCCATTCCACTCCATTCCATTCCATTCCACCCCATTCCATTCCACTCCATTCCATTCCATTCCATTCCATTCCACTCCATTCCATTCCATCTCTTCCTGCATGCCATCAAAACAGACTAAACCCAAGAGCCCAAGCTTCATGCATGGCACACTTGATGAAGCAGGCTGTCCTGCATTCCCGTGCTACAGAGACAGGCAGAGTGGAAACAAGGAGAAAATGCACTACCTAGGGCACACCCACACTGGTGAAGACAAGGAAGAGGCAGGAGCAGCATGTGGCACCAGGGAGTTAACAGGCACCAGAAGGGCATGCTCAGCTCAAGCAAGCATTACCCCAACCAATTTATATGTAACCACCTTAGTTGAAATGCCACTTAATTTAAAACATCCAGGAAACAAAATAATGTCTTCAAGGTCAGGTGGGGCCAGCTTGTTAAGGGCAGGACAATTTTCTTTCCTGCTGACTTGCCACCCATACTAATGGTGCCTCTACAGGAGTGCTGTCAAGGTGAAAAGAGCAGCACACAACTCCAGACTCCAAACAGCCTGTGACATGCAACAAAACCATCTGCAGCTTCCCTCTCATGGCTGCCACAGTTGTAACAGCACAGCTCCCTGTCCCCAATGGCCACCTGCCTGCACATGCTTCTGTCAAGTTGGAAATGAGAACAGAAACTTTTGAGGAACACTGCAAAAGCTGAGCCTTGGTTCCTCTGCTCTTCAGTTGTGCACCAGAACCATGGAGAGCGCCAGGGGAAGAGATTTCCCTCAACAGTGAGTGGGGTGGCACTCTGAATACAGTTACTTGCAAGCTACATCAGATGCAAAAGGCCTAGAAGCACCCCTTGGCCCTGGGGTCCTGATGCTGCTGGCAGAGGAAAAACTCAGCCTGCTGGTGCTGAGGGAAACCCAGGATCTCAGAGCAGGTTGAGCTATCAATGAGGCAGCACACAGCCTCGTGGACACCTTCTGCTGCTCTCCTTTTCCTATTCATAAATGACTCACCGTTTCTGCAAAGGTCAAGGTTGGAAGAGAGCAGGAAGGTCAGAGAGTAGGAAGGTGTGGTATGGAGAACTACACAGAATCAATCAGGACACAGCTTCTGCAGCAGCCTCAGGACTGAATAGAATAGAATTAACCTTATTAGAAAAGACCTTCGAGATCATCAAGTCCAACCTATCACCCAACACCATGTAATCAGCTAAACCATGGCACTAAGTGCCTCATCCAGTCTCTTTTTAAACACCTCCAGTGATGGTGACTTCACCACCTCCCTAGGCAGCACATTCCAATGGGCAATCTCTCTTTCTGTGAAGGACTTCTTCCTAGCATCCAGCCTAAACCTCCCCTGGTGCAGCTTGAGACTGTGTCCTCTTGTTCTGGTGCTGGTTGCCTGGAAGAAGAGACCAATCCCCACCTGGCTACAACCTCCCTTCAGGGAGTTGTAGAGAGCAAGAAGGTCTCCCCTGAGCCTCCTCTTCTCCAGGCTAAGCAACCCCAGCTCCCTCAGCCTCTCCTTATAGGGCTGTGCTCCAGACCCTTCCCCAGCTTTGTTGCCCTTCTCTGGACACATTTGAGCAACTCAACATCTTTCCTAAACTGAGGGGCCCAGAATTGGACACAGTACTCAACTGTGTACCTGGTGAGTAGGCAAAGCCCAGGGGCAATGCTCAGCTTGATTAAACCAAGGACATATCTGTCCACTTGCTCTGCTGCTGTGTACCCAGGCTGTTCCTCAGTTTTTCAGTGGCTAAACCAGAGGAATACTTGCTGTACCTTGCAGCAGTTCTGGAAGGCTCAATTCATGTTTGTGAAGTGCTTTCAGCTCTTACACTGGAAGGCAGGAGGAAGGACGAGTTGCTGTTGTAATTGCATTATTAAGCACTGTTAAAAGAATTATATATATATAAAAAAACCAGCTTACATTTGGTGGAATTCAGGTCCTGCTTCAGACTTGCTTTCTGTCCCTTGACACATGTATTTGACAATAAAGCAAATAGCCTTGATCTTTTATTCCCAGCAGGGTTTTCTTTATACCTTAATGAGGTCTCTTCTTAATCTTTCTTTTTTTCCCCCAAAGAATAAACATCTCATCTCAGCACAAACAAATTCGGGGAGCTGCTGTTTGTGAGCCTGCTTTCCTTCTGCCAGACTGGACCTGCTTCTGGAACACCAGTCCAGCGTGGGCTCCAGACTGGTCAGGAGGAATATGGATGGGATCTCACATGACCCTCACAAGATTCCACAGCACACCTGCTGGTTTGCCTGCAACATCTCTACTTCTGCCAGTTGGGATGGTTCCTGAAGTATTTTACTCCTCCTGAGAGCTGTATCAGGTTATTTGCTTAGCCTGGAGAGCAGGAGACTCAGGGGTGACCTTATTGCTCTCTACAACTACCTGAAGGGAGGCTCTAGACAGGCAGATGTTGGTCTCTTCTCCCAGGCAGCCAGTACCAGAACAAGAGGACATAGTCTCAGGCTGCACCAGGGGAGGTTTAGGCTGGATGTTAGGAAGAAGTTCTATACAGAGAAAATGATTGCCCATTGGAATGTGCTGCCCAGGGAGGTGGTGGAGTCACCATCACTGGAGGTGTTCAGGAGGAGACTTGATGGGGTGCTTGGTGCCATGGGTTAGTTGTTTAGGTGGGTTGGATTGGTTGATGGGTTGGACATGATGATCTTGAAGGTCTCTCCTGGTCTATTCTATTCTATTCTATTCTATTCTATTCTATTCTATTCTATTCTATTCTATTCTATTCTATTCTATTCTATTCTATTCTGTTCTATTCTGTTCTATTCTGTTCTATTCTAGGCAGCATTTTGTCCATAATGCCTTATCTCCAACCTTATCTCTGTTTCATAGCAGAGAGTGCTCCCAGGATTCATTCTTGACTGTATTTCTGTCTCTGGACTCCAGTGTTTCACTTCTCTTACCCTTATCCTTTACCATTACCAAACCACCCAGAGATCTACAGCCTTGTTGATATTGACTTTCCTCTCTCCTCAATCCTTCTCTCAGGTTTCCTTTTTATTCCTCCTATCATCTGCAAATTGCATCGTTTTTATCTTTCACTGTGCTGGAAATCTTATCATGAAAGAGAGACTTTTCTTCTTTTTTTTTTCCCCTTTCCTTTTTTAATTAGTACTTGGTAATATTACCAAGCTGTGAGTTTATGGCTTTGTAGATCTTAGATTTTTGACACTAATTACTCACAAAGGCTTTTAAAGCAGCATTTCAACATAGCAACTGCCATGACTGTAATTAAGTAAGAAGCAGCAGGGTTGGATCTCTTTTTTTTTTTAACATATCAGAACAAGTCTCCAGCATTCCTGCCCTGTATCACAGCTCAGCCCCTGGTATCACTCCGATGAACAAGACCAGACGTCAAAACCATTACTCCCGACGCACGCACAGCTCTCCCCCACCCTCACCCAAGCACTTGGCTGATGTATTAATAGTGCTGTCAGCACTAGAGGATCCACAGGGATTCCCCACTTGCCTATTGCCAATCTGAAGGGCTTGGCTAATTTTAGACTCGTGGCTTCTGCTTCCTGCAGCAGAATGTTTTTCCCCCTAGTTCAAACCTCAAAGTCTCACGCCGTACCGACCACATGAGTGCGCTTGATTTATATCCCCCCTGCTGTCTCCTCACCAGAACCCAGAAGGAGCACTGGAGGGATGTGCAGGTTTCCATACTGATGCTGGATGTGTTGCCTGGAAGGTACCAGGGCAGCAAGTGCTTTCACAGAATCACAGAATCACCAAAGATGGAAGAGACCTCAAAGATCATCAAGCCCAACCTGTCACCACCAACCCCATGACTAAACCATGGCACCAAGTGCCACGTCCAGTCCCCTCTTGAACACCTCCAGGGATGGTGACTCCACCACCTCCCTGGGCAGCACATTCCAATGGCTAATGGCTTTCTCAGTGAAGAACTTTCTTGCTATGTTTGTAAACTGTTATGGGGAGGACTAGTTAAAGGCATCTCAGTGGAGAGTTTAATTCCACTGGCCTGATTTGTTTTCAGATTACTCCGGGATGCTGCCTCTTACTATTACATTATTTGTTCTGGAACTCCAAATTAAGATTTTATTGCACCATTAATTTTTATGCATATATTACCATTAAAATCAATGTTTTCTGACTTAGTGTGAGGTGAGTGACAGTCTAGACTCTTTCTGATTGCTTTACAGCCTTAGAGGTGGATGGCTCTCTTCTGGCGTGTCACTAACTCTGGGCAATGTTTTCACTGCACCTTACCAACACTTGGGTGCATTCACCCTAGGCAGCTGGGACACCCATAAAGAGCACAAGGTATGCCTCCAACATCATAGCTGCTGTTTCCAGCCTCTCTTGAGGAATGTAGATCTTCCTTGCGTTAACAAGCTGAGGATAGTGATGAAACTAGGTCTCCAGTGCAGGTCACAGGGCTGACCTCCCTTCTGCCCTTGGCAGGGAGAGCTCAAGGGAGCAAGCTGGGCTACAGGCATCCCCAGGTATTTCATCTCTTCCCACTGATTAATGTCTATACCTGGGGTTACAAGCTCAGCCAGACTGCTAAGGTCAGTGTCTCATTGTTCCTCCTTTACCTGGGGCTGTTTAGCCTGAAGAAGAGGAGGCTGAAGGGAAACCTCATTGCTCTCTTCAACTCCCTGGAAGGAAGCTGTAGCGAGGTGGGGTTCAGTCTCTTCTCCCAGGTAACAAGCAATAGGACAAAAGGAAATGGCTTCAAGTTGCACCAAGGGGGGATTAAGTTGGACATCAGGAACAATTTCTTCACTGAAAGGGTTGTCAAGATCCTGAACAGGCTGCTCAGGGCAGTGGTGGGGTTCCCATCCCTGGAGGAGTTTAAAGGCCATGTAGATGTGACTGAGTGACTTGCCTGTGCTGACTTAACTGTTGGACTAGATGGTTTTAAAAGTCTTATCCAACCTACTCAATCCTTGAGTGACTCCACCATTCATTCTAGCTGGTGCAAGCGATGCCATTTTACACTACATTAGGAGCACTTCATGCTGATGCTGGCAGAGCAAAGAGCAGTACTGCAGCCAGGAATCACTCACACCTTGCCTTCCCAGGACAGGGCATGTGTGTGACATCCTCCACTGTCAGGCACTGTGCTGTTTGCTGAGCACAAGCTCAGCCGTGGCAGGTGCATACAGGGCACAGGGTCTGCTTTCTTTTCAACTACTAAGAAACCTCATCCAGGCTTTTGTTTTAAGACCATTTCATTTTCTCATTCTGGAGGTGCCTGCAGCAGGTAAGGGGCAGGAGAGACTATGTCTTGAGATAAATAAAAGAATATTTGCCCATCCTGCAGCAGGCAGGGGAAAGCAAGAGGGAAAGAAGTTTGATCCTCTAAATATGAAGCATAATAAGCAAAACTGGATGTGATATGCAGTGAGTATCTGTGACAAGAGCAAACCGATCCTGCTGTTGGAATATGCATGCAAATAGGAGCAATTTCACTATGATTAAAAAGGCAATTAACTGAAAGGAGAAAAAAAAAAGAGAGAAGCCAGCAATTTCTGAAGCAGCCTGTGTGTCAGTGAGGCCTCCACGCAGTGCTGAACTGACATTTTGCTCACTTTCATATTCCATCAACGAGATACTCACTACTACAGCTTGAGAGTACTAATTACCCCAACTGGAGGCAGATGCTCTTAGAAAGCCTCCAACAAAGTCTACATAAGGCACTTCATACGTGGAGCACAGAGAGGGGGTTGAGCCAGCATCCTGCCTTTCCCACCCCCGCTCAGCTCTGCTGCTCGGATGAAAGGCACAGGCATAAAGAGCATCCACACAAAGAACAGGTCCAAACTAAAAATCTGCAGCCTGGAACACAAAGCATTCAGGGAACGAAAGCGCAGCGTCGGAGCTGCTGCCTCCTCCGCTGTCTGCTGATGGAACTGAGAGTATTTCCCCCCCCCCCCACCCCCTGTGGAAAGTAAATCCTGGTGAAAAGTCTTATCTGGGTGATGTATCTGAACGGGATGGATGCAATAGTGAATGATCCCTCACAGACCAGTGGGATGTTAAAAGCAGCCTCCGTTGTTGACATCCAGAAGGAGACGCCTAAACAACTTGCCCCAGCTCCAGAGGGGAGCTGAGACCAATGCTACCTCCCAAGCACCGCTCAGAAGCACTGAACATCCCATTTCCAGAGCTCTTCAAACCTCAGAGCACCAGAGATCTCTGTGTGATCACCACACACCTCAAGCACCAGGTGAGCTAAGTGCAAAGCAGGCTGGCTGTCACCTCCCAAAGCCAAGCCATTCATTTCCATGACTGCAGGCTGCACACGCTAAGAGGCATCAGCAAATTCTTCCCCAGCGGCTGCTGCTCCATCAGCACCCAAACACCCGCACTGGAGCCACTGCAATATGCATGAGGTGGCTTCAGACTTGATCCCTGTGCAAGCTGAGTGTCCTCTGCTTGTCTTTGATGATTAACTGAGCAAAAGGCTTACCCTCTGCTCCGGCTTTCTGTGGCTGAGGTATTTTTGCAGCTAGTCACAAACTCAAATGTATTTCCTGTCCAGCAGATACTGTCTACTCTTGAGAGCAATTTTTATTGGATTTGTAATCCCCTTTTCAGTTCTTTCTCTCCCCTTTTAATATTGCCTTTTAAGCCCTTTAGCAAGAGTTCACTTCCTGAAGGCCAGCAAGGAACATTGGACAGAGCCTTTGAGTTTAAAAAGGAATATGCACAGAATGTTAATGCAAGAGAAACACGCAACACTCTGACCCCTTTCAATTAAGGTGCCATCTCTATCACCTTTAGCTGTCCTGGAAACTCAGATGTGACCTGCAACAAACAGAAGAGACTCAAAAAGATCAATGCTTTGCAGCTGAAGCTGAGACATTTAACCATTCGTCTCCCCAACATGACATGTACCGTGACTGTCTTAAACAACCTCTCTAGACTACATTCAGTGCAAAGTGCTGAGCAAGGGCCAGCAAGAAATGAAACTGGAAGCTGTTAAGCAAAAGAAGAAAGGTAGCTATGGAGGGGTAAGACCCACCACAGAAAACTGCAGCCTCTGGTACGTGGAGAAGCACTGGAACTGACGGCTGAGTGAGGATGGGATACACCTGCCTGGATAGCTGTGAAGGGCAAATCCCAATGATCCAGGGAAGTCTGGCATGTGCCCACACCACCCTTCTCATATCCTATATCCAAGTTGCAGAAAAGATGGGCAGGCAAAGAAGACACTCCTTTTGAGCACTGTAGGCTGAGAGGTCACATAAATACAGGAGGACAAGAGCAAACCCTCATTTTTCTCCAAAGGACAGCAGGCCCTTCTACTCAGCAAAGAGCAAGGAGGAGTGCAAAGGCTTTACATAGGTTCTCCAGCCACATGGGACCCCACTAAGACCAAGGGAGGAAGGCAGTATGCAGCATATGGCTGAGGCAAAAGTCTAAGGAGCAGACCTGGTGTGATGCTGTTGGGAAGCATCCCTGCAGTCACCTACTACACCAAGTGTTCTTCGCCTTCAAGTGAATCTGCAAGACTCAGGGTGCCCCAAAGGCAAAATAAGTGTCATTTTTAGACCACTCTAGGAGGCAGAAGTACAGGATTATGTCTCCTTTGTAGCTCTAGACAGAGCTTGGATGGATCATACTTCTCTCTAATCAAGGGGTTTGTGAACCTCTGGGGCTCACAGCAAAACAATGTCTCCAGCCCTGCAGCTCATCTTAGTGCTGCAGAGCCATCTGCAAATTGAGAGGCACCTAAGGCTCACCTAAGTGCTCCAAACCAAGCTTAATTAACAGCAAGGAAGAAGGAAACAGTATTTCCATGGCTTGCTGATCTCTGGAGAAAAGTAACTGAAGGAAGTGATGTGTGGAAATGCTTCTGTCAAAAAGGAAAACAAGGAAACTCTTCTCTCTTAATTAGCACCGCTGGAGATTGGGCTGGTGAGGTCTTCACAGCCGCATTGCTGACTGCGGCTCTGTGGCCCAGAGCCTGCCCTGGGCACAGCTAAATAACCCAGGATGGACCACACACACACATTTTCTCTCTGCCTTTCCTTTCATGATCATTCCAGATGAAGAAAATCTCCTTAGATTTACTGTCCCCTTCTGTCCTTTTAATTCCTCTTTTTGGCACTGGCCTCTCTGTACAGACCATCGAGCAGGACGCTGTAGCCTCCTTGCATCGTTTTGCTCTTTGTCTGGAAACATCTGTACATGCAATTAGAGAGCCAACTTCTTTTGTGTCCCTAAACGAGTAGTCTTAATCACCACCATAAGAAATCACACCCTGGCTGGGCAGCACAGCTCAACAATGCAATTCTCAGAGCAGGGCTGGTAACTACCTGCCTGCGGGAGCAGCCCTTAGGAGAAATCTCCCACCTAGAAGCAGGTTCTCCAGCCTTGTCTTCTCCACGGAGGCGTTTTCACAAGTGTAATTACAGGGAAGCAGTGAGATGCTTCCCTGCTGTGTTGAATGTGTTTCACCAGCTTTCCATGGAGCTGAGAGACTGAGCTCCAGGCGCTGGCACGGGCTGGTGGTGATGGTAGCTGGGAGCAAACGGCTGCAAGCTGGGGTTTGGCACAGTGGCTTCCTCCAGGGTGGGTGAGGGAGTTAATAAATAAAACTGTGTGGCAGTTTAATACAAAATGGTAAAAGCAATGGGTGCTCCTGCTGGATAGCTCCAGAACCACATCTCTTTTTCCTCTCTTCACCTTCAGCCTCTGAGCCAGCCCTTGATCCCTTGCTCTCTTTTATCCCCAACCTCCTCTGTCATTCCTCCGCCACCACAACTGAAGCTTGGCCCCTCACTTCACGCCCATTTCTCCCCAGAATTACCTGCCCACATCCCACAGCCAGCCACTCCCAACAAAGAAAGAGGCTCACCAGAAGCTTGCTGCCACCTAGCCCCAGCTGAGGAAAGCTGGTCTGCACTGGGTCACCCCATGAGCAACCCAGCTCTGTTGCAGGCCTTTCTGCCTCCTCCTCCTCCTCTGCCCTGAGCCTGCTTCTGCCTTTCTCCCACCTTTCCCAAAGTGATCTCTTGCTTGCACATCCATTTTCCAAACAAGATCTCTCCCTGAGCAACCTGCAAAGTCCAAAAATGCCTGAAAGTTATGGAAATAAATGCAACACACCCAGATGAACAGCAGGAAGCATTTTGTTTCCTGGAAAAACAGTAGAGTCGACATAATTTGTGTCTGTACAAAATACATTAACTCCACTTTCCACTCCATCAGCCCCCTGCGCCTGCACGGAGCCTCTGCCTGCTCTCAGGACTCAGGTCTTGAGGAGCGGTTTTTGTTCCTCTTGCAGCTGGGTTTGACGGCAGGCTTTCCAGGGAGCATTTTGGATTCAAAAGGAGTGCTCAAAATATATGCAGTCCAGAATTTTCTCCTTGAGATTTATGATCTGGTGTGTAGCTTTAAGTCACTTCATTTCGAGTAGGAATATTTTACAAGAGTAATCTGGATGCGCGTGTCAGGGAAAAGAATTAATTATCGCTCTAATTAAAAGGACACTGTTGAAAATAATCTCTTTCTTTTCCTGCTGATTTTGCCCTTTTTCTGTGGTGGTTTTTTTTTCCCATTCCCTGTGAGTAAGCTTTACATTTTTTGCATGTATAGGTTTCTCAAGGAGTTTGAAATTAGCAGGGCTTATTTTATTTATGCAACGGCACCGAGCAGAATTTGTGCATCAGCAAAATGCACATTAGGCGGATGGCAAAGGCAAACATCAATGATTTTGTGCAGGTCCCAGATAAGTAATAATAATAAGTACTAGCATTATTATTATTATTATTACATAAAATCCTGGATTACCTTAAAGGAAAAGGGATTCCCTTCCTCTCTCTCAGGTTTAAGACTGTGAAACGTGTCAATTACGCTTCGCGACAACCTGCTTTAAAGAAGGCTTGGCCCTGGATGAATGCCCTCCCCAGGCAGCCACAGGGGGCTGGTTGGATGGATCCAGCCGTGGTTCAGTTCCCAGCCTGGGGGCCAGGCAGAGGCCAGCGTTGGCTCGGGGTCCATCTGCACAGCCAGCTTTCCTCCCTGCGTCGCCAGCAAGGCAGCTCGCACCCTGCTGCTAGCCCAGAGCCAACTGGCTACCCAAGCAGGGGTGCTCAGACATAAAGGAGCATTGGCTCTGCTGGGGACAGAGACAGCTGGATGAAGCCACCTGGCTCTGCGAGCGGCCGCCAAACTCGAGCAAAGCTATCAGAGATAATGTCAGTGTAGCCTACATGCACTGCTTCGTGTTTTGCCTTGAGGGAGAGAAGGTTTCTTTAACCACAGTTTTATGGTACTGATAGACAGGGGGAGATGGGAACTGCATAGGCCAGGGAAAATGCTAGTTCCAGGGATCTTAAAGAGGAAAAGAAACCTCATTAATTCGAGGGAAAATGTCATTATACAAAAGTATCTGGCTGTCAAAAGGCTAATTAAGGCAGTCAGTTGAAACTAACCAAAAAACCCAGGAACACAAGGCAGGGAACAAGCCAGAGCTGACAGTGGGATGAGCAGAGCGAGCCACAGAGCCCCAGGATTAGATCAACAGTATGGAAAGCTTCAACCCATAGAAGGACTACCCAAGATTTACATTTTAAATCAAGCAGAATCCAAAGTCTACCACCTAACCAAAGAGGCAATCCTGACCTTCTAATTGAACACTGCAACTATTCTTCCAGCAATATTCGAGGGAGAAAGAGCGAGAAGAAAGGGAACACCGGACCACTGCATAATTCAGCGTGTTTTGACAGTCACCTTCAGGGCATATCACTCGACTGCTCATCACTCTCAAAGATGGATATGAAAGGGGCTGGAGAAAGGGACACTAGATGATATAAGGGAGAGGCAATTAAAGGCCATGGCAAACCAAATGGCAAACCAGCTGCATCTCTCTCTAATTTATAGGACAAGGAGCAGGCAGCGTGATTGATTCATACCATTCCCATCCCATCGGGAGGAGAGCGCGTTCCTAGGGTAAGGAATGATGCACAGCATGAGAAGTGCACGGCCCCTGTTGACAAAGCACTTTGTGACACCTCTCCCTCTTGCCAGGGGGATGCTTGTCAAAACCCCATCACGGTTTAGCACCTTCTCCAATCATTAATGTTTTAATGAGACTCCATCACACCTGCTCATAACGTGGACTGCAGCCTTGCACAGAGTTGGCAGTACCAGGGGAATGGCTGCACTAATGGTGGAGGGGATGCAGCATGGTAAGCTCCATATGCAGACTCAAATAAAACTCATGGTTTATTTGGTAAAACAATGTCTGTTGGTAGTTTGCAGCAGATCCTCCTCAGGTAATGCCTTGGAAGAAGAGAGCATTCTCTTATTTTCTCTCCCTAAACGCTCTTCAGGCAACTCTTCCTTACCTTATCCACTATCACCCCCTAGAAGACAAGTAAGTCAAATACATCTGCCTTTCCAGGGTATTAGTAACTGTTTGCTGACTGGCTTGATCTTCTCTAAAAGTGTTTGAAATATCCTGAATGCACTCTCACATTTAATGTGGACACAGAAACTAGAGGAAAACCCAAGGTTCAATATAAACCAGATTATACTCCAAGATCTTTAAGGCATTTTCTGGAAAAATACAGATGAAGGAGAAGGAAACCATGCTGGAGAGGTCTGGGTGGCTGCCCATAAATCCAGGAGAAAATTAGGTCCCCAAAGCTCTGGGAGTTGCTATTGCTCTCCTTGAAAGGAGCAATTGGGTAATCAGCGTTAATATTAAACAGCTTGTTCCAGAAAAGAAAAAAGACAATTCAAGAGATTCTGCCTCCCAGCACCAAGAGACAGTCAGAAAACCTTGGACTAAAAAATGGGGCATTTTGCTTGCTCCTGAATCCACATATGCAGCTATGTTGACCACGTTAACAAAATACCCCAAGAATCAGGGTCGTGTCAGCTCTGCCTCTCCCCCTGCCCTGCACCACCTCACCTCTGGATGGGAGGATTTACCAGGTGGGGAAGTGAAGGGCTTGGTGACCCATGGCAGTGCTGCCTGTTGGGGCAAACTGCTTGCACAGCTGCTCCACCTCGAGCTGGGTTCCTTCCTGTGCTAAGTGTGAAACACGACATCAAGTTAAAAAGAAATAGGGAATTGAGAGTCACGAGAGAGTGGATATTCCAAAGGTGAGCTTACCAAGTGAGCTAAAGATCTGAGGGCTGGCTGTCAAGAGGGAGGGGACAGGCTCTGCTCAGCTGCACCCTGTGACAGGACGAGGGGCAGTGGATAAAAACTACAGCACAGGAGGTTCCACCTCAACATGAGGAGGAAGTTCTTTACTGTGAGGGTCACAGAGCCCTGGAACAGGTTCCCCAGAGAGGTTGTGGAGTCTCCTTCTCTGGACATTTTCCAGACCTATCTGGATGCATTCCTGTGTGACCTGTGCTGGATTCTATGGTCCTGCTCTGGCAGGGGGGTTGGACTCGACCTTTGGAGGTCCTTTCCAATCCTTAATACCCTGCATGATCCTGGGACAATTTTTACTCCATGTATACACATATATGTATATATACAGATAAATACATGTGCCTAACCACATCAAGGTTCCTCTGCTAGCTGAAGTCCAGAGACCTTTAAAAGCAGCAAGAGTGAGAAGCGTTTCTGTAGCTAAACATGCCATTAAACTATTGTGCCTTAAATTTAGGACTTTCCAGGCTAGATGCAAGTCCTGGGGCCACTGGAAAGCAATGCATCTTCCTTTCCCAACGGGATGTCTGTTTTTTCCTGACTGCATGACACTAAAGAGAAGATTTTAAATCACTCTGAACCAGCAAGCTTGTCTATTCTGAGACTCCAGCAGTCAAAATTGTTTTAGGAGGAGGGAGGCTGGAGGGATGGATGAAGCAAAACACGTTAAGCAGAGCAACTTTTCTCTTTAAAGTGGCATCTATGTGCCACAGTTGGAGCAGTCACAATATTAGCAAGAGTCCCTGGAGGCGATTAGTGGGGAGAGTTATCCCTATTGCTCAGCAGACACAACACTTTCAATTCCTGCATCCCCATGGATGTTTAAGCATGTTCCAGCTACCTCTGGCCACACCAGGTACTTCTATGCACTTGCCCTCAGAACAGTGTGACTGCAGCACGTGGGTGAACACAACCACACACAAATAGTTCTCGCCATACTGCACAGAGCTGATGCAACCAGCAACAACAGAAATGGCTCCCAACTGGTTATGAACTGGCACCAGTGGGGTTAATAATGTATTTACACATACCTGGGTTGGCAGGAATGGACCATCAAAATCTGCCAACACAAGAGAATAGCCTCCCTGGAGAGGGTGCAGAAGGCTAACTCCTGGACATTACCTTTTAATGAGTGCTGGCCAGGGAGGTTGGAGTGCGTTACAACAGTGTAAGCACAATCAGCCTGGGAGAGGGGAGGACACTGAAGCAGAGTTTGCAAAAACCAGGGAGGTGGCCAGGATGAAGCCAAGGCTGCTGGTGTGCCCATGTCTTCCCACTCCTGCCCACAGCCCCACTGGGTAACACCAGCTGCCTTGCAGAATGCTGCCAGTGGAGGAGGTTAGGGAGGATCTCCAAAAGGGTCTGAACTCACAGGACCTCACTTGAGCTTTGCTGACATGAGATGGAAATGTGGAGTGAGGGTCCCAGGTTCAGGGCTGCTTCTGGAAAACCAGAGGAACCAGAGACCATCACTGAACTCCCTGAGAGCCTGTGTTAAGGGCAGAGATGTGGGTCCTGTGAAATAGCATTTTGTACCATCTGTATTTACAGGTAACCCAGGCCTTTATCAGCAGATTACAGCTTCAGGGGCTGCAGACACCCAAACTTGAAATGAAAATATACAGACTTCATCCCTCTCCTGCTCCAGTGGCCTTGCAGCAGGTGCACATTTCCAGCTCAGCTCTTTCCCAGGAGGCTATTAATTTTTGCCTCTGCATGTGCATAGCTCTTTTACAGGCCTGTTCATAACCAGCCATCACCAAGCCATGAACTTGGAAACAAAGGACAATTGCACCACCACAATACAGCACCACATTGTCCAGGGGGTAATAGCTCTACTTCACTGGACTTCTGGTCCGTGAGCTGAACAGAGCCCAAGGAGCAAATGCTCCCTCCACTTGCTCCCTCCAGCTCTGGGTCCAGGCATCCCACTTCCTCCTGTGCTCCCAGCACCAGTGAGCAAAGGCAGGGTGGTTCCAGCTCCCTCCTCCCCGTCGCTTCCCTGTCCCCTTGCTCTGGGTTTCACATTCACAGGCGCATGCTCCTGAGGAGCCACAGCTGCAAACGCAGCAGTACCTGCCTGGAATTGAAAAGCTGGACATTACCACCCCGTCCAGCTCTGCTGACTTATCATTTTGCTGTCACCTATGCCTCATTATCATGCAGTTTCTCGCCAGGGCTTGGCTTTCTTATCACCTTCCCCACTTCCCCACCCTTCGTCTCTCTCCCTTTCTTATTAAACATGGGCTAGATGTTATCTCTGGGTCCTGCCTGCTTGGCCCCCACGTTCCCTCTATTGATTATTTCCAGGGAACTCCTGGCAGCTGCTCCCCCAGCACCACACTTGACCTTCCCCAGGATGAAACAAAGCACCAATGTCAGGCAACTCTCAGCAATGCAGCTATCTGAAATGGCCATTTCAGCTCACTCCCATTTCACAGGCAGAGGGTTAAAAAGATGGAAAACTTGGGCAGAAAAGCTATATATAGAGAAATGCAAAATGCAGCATCCTAACTGAAGGGCTCTTCCCTGGCTCAGAGCTGACTCCTGTGCCCTTGCATCACTGAAGCACAGCTTGCTCCAAGTATTTGCCATGCCCCAAACCACTTCCTCCCTATTTTATGGAAATGGTGAAGCTTTTTATCTTGGGCATTGACTGGCAGAGAGAAATCCCGGGAGCTTAATGGTATCTTGCAAATTCATCATCAGTGGAGCTGGCAAGGGCCTTGTAGCAACCATCCCACAGACTCCTGCGAGGATGACGTGTGCACTCCACACTAATGGTCTCAAGAATCTTTCAGTTTCACTTGCATTTGGGTAGGTTTCCTGCTTCTAATGCATTCAAAGCAGAGCACAGGGAAGGGAGGAAAGAAAGAAAGAAAAAAAATAAAAGGAAAAAGAAAGCTTAAGAATCACTTAGGTTTCTGCAAATCAGCCAAGTGGGAAGGTAACATCCCAGACAGTGAGAAGCACACCATCAAAGGAGGGACCAGAAGCACAGCAGGATGGTACAGAGCTGACAGCAGCCCAGCTCACACTGCTGAGGCTGTGCAAAAAGCTCCGGCACAAAAGGAAGAACTTTAAATAAAGATGAAGTGAACACAGTGACATTGTTGCAAGGCCAATCAATTCAATCTGCACCTCAGAGGTGACCAGAAGTGAAACCTTTCCAGTGGCCTTTCCCAGCCCCTCCATTTCTCACCAGCAGGTCTTTTAATACTCCTCTCTGGACTATTAACCCTTAGGGTTTCCCACATCTCTCTCCTCCAGTTCGTTATGCCCGATGCTGACCTCTCTGTTCCTTGCTCCACAAACCCTTCTCATCACATCCATGCTGGCTGCAGTCCTCAACCCCTTGTTTTGTAGCACTGCTTCTTTTGATGGATTTTCCCCCTCCCACACTCAGCCATCATTTCTATGCCAGTAACTTCCAGGTTTAGTTCCAATCTCCTCTGTTGTTGTTTTTTTTCTCTTAGCCTTCTGCTTAGACATCTCAAAAGCATGTCTCAATCATTTCCTTAAATCTAAATACAGTGCTTTTGGGACACTGAATGTGGAAGTGCTCAGCAAATCCCAGCACCTTCATCTTTTTGCCTCCTAAGCCCTCTGTGCTCCTCATACCCATCAGTACTAACAACTTCACTCTTTTTCCTGAATAATGAATAGCCTAAAGGATTAGCCCTAACAGTTACTGTCTGACTCCTCTGAGACTAAACTTCCTGTGCACAGGGTGGACTCAACTCAGTGCAAACAGCTTGGCTGGAGACACACACCACTTGGATTGCTCCCTCCTTGGGCCAGAGGAAAGGACCAGACAACTTCATGTGTGAGCCCTTTCCTCTGTTATTCTGCTCTAAATGCCTACAAAATGTCATGAGGATGGATGTTACCATATGCATGAATAGAATAGAATAGAATAGAATAGAATAGAATAGAATAGAATAGAATAGAATAGAATAGAATAGAATAGAATAGAATAGAATAAGAACAGAATAGAATAGAATAGGTTGGAAAAGACCTTCAAGATCATCAAGTCCAGCCTATCACCCAACACTATCTAATCAACTAAACCATGGCACTAAGTGCCTCATCCAGTCTCTTCCTAAACACCTCCAGTGATGGTGACTCCACCACCTCCCTGGACAGCACATTCCAATGGCTAGCAACTCTCTCTGTGAAGAACTTCCTCCTCACCTTGATTCTAAACTTCCCCTGGCACAGCTTGAGACTGTGTCCCCTTGTTCTGGTGCTGCCTCATGAACATGAGCATAAAATTCCTGTATGGCTACAGGGTGTATGAAACCATCAGCATAAAGTGATTCTGGATGCCAGACAGCCGCTTCATTGACCCAAAATCACGAGGATACCACTGAACACATTTTCAAGTCCTTAAGCCACTAGCCACTTGGTTACAACCTGTTCTCTTTGGAGGAGAGCACGTCTGGTAATGAGGAAATGGTGCAGGATCCTGTAGCCCCCAGAAGGTGATTTTTCTCCAGGGTGGTCACTGAAGAGAGCTGCAGCTATTGCTGTCTCTGGCTTGTACAATTCAGGAAGGTATCCAGGTGACATTATATGATTTAAAAGCTAATTAAAACTGAGTGACATAGCAATGACAGCCCCAGGTGTTTACTTCAAGCTAGCCTGTTTCTACAGCATTTAGAAGGAAAGAATGGGGTGGGGAGGAAATCTAATAAAAAAAAATCCCCTTGTGAGTGTTGCATTAAGAAGTAATCACAGTGCTAAATCATTCTGGTTCTGGAGCACTTCTAATACCTTCAAATCTTGGTAATTCTCTGCAGCTCAAGCTTGTTTCCATTGTTGTGCTGTCCTCCTTCCCAGAGCTGGAAGGTTTTTCCTTTTAAGAATCCCAGGAGAGAGCAGCACAACCCAGCATCCTGTGCAGCAGCCCAGGGGCTTTGTGCATCAGCCTTGTCAACAGCTACACCTTTGCCTGAAGGCGCGTTAGATCCCTTCAGAGTACTAATGGATGGGCTGGATAAGCACCATCCCTTCTGCACTGCTGCTGGGCTGGAAAGGAAACAGCCCTGAGGTGCTGACAAATCCAAAGGGTGTAGGAAATGCAGAGGAGATGCGAGCAGGAAGGAGCAGAAGGATGCAGAGGAACAGATCTTTCATAAAAAGCAAAGTTTGGGAGAGTTTTTTTTCCCCTTTCATTTTCTTATGAGAAGAAATTGCTTAGGCAAGACTGGAGTAGAAAAGTTTCTGTTGTTTCTTGGTAAGACTCCCAGAATGGCAGTGTCTCCTTCAGAGGCTGAGATCTGTCCCCAAGACCACACTGACAAACGGCAACAAAGCTGGGGAGGGGTTTGAAACACAAGCCCTATGAGGAGAGGCTGAGGCAGCTGGGGTTGCTTAGCCTGGAGAAGAGGAGGCTCAGGGGAGACCTCATTGCTGTCTACAACTACCTGACAGGGTTGTAGACAGGTGGGGGCTGGTCTCTTCTCCCAGGCAACCAGCACCAGAACAAGAGGACACAGTCTCAAGCTGCACCAGGGGAGGTTTAGGCTGGATATTAGGAAGAAGTTCTTCACAGAAAGAGAGATTGGCCATTGGAATGTGCTTCCCTGGGAGGCGGTGGAGTCACCATCGATGGAGATGTTTAGGAATAGACTGGATGGGGTGCTTGGTGCCATGGTTTAGTTGATTAGATGGTGTTGGATGATAGGCTGGACTTGATGATCTCAAAGGTCTCTTCCAACCTGGTTAATTTAATTCTATCCTATTCTCCTTAAAACCCCTGTTTTGAAGGACATTTGTCCCAGATGTCTGATACCAACAGCTCACTTTCTTCCTTTTCAGAGGTTCACCACCTTCTCTCCTAAAGGTACAAAAGCCTTCTGCTCTTCAGCTCTCAAGATTTGTGAAGCCCTAGCTAAGCACCATCTCTGTGTAGTATAAATGCAAGTGACAATAGTATTGGAGTAAAAGCAGAGATGGAAGTCACAGTATCACAGTACATTAGAGGTTGGAAGGGACCTCAAGAGATCATTGGGTCCAACCCCCCTGCCAAAGCAGGATCACTTAGGGTAGTTTGCACAGGAATGCATCCAGGTGGGTTTTGAAAGTCTCCAGAGAAGCAGACCCCACAACCTCTCTGGGGAGCCTGTTCCAGTGCTCTGTCACCCTCACTGTAAAGAAGTTTCTCCTCATGTTGAGGTGAAATCTTCTACATTCAAGTTTGAACCTGTTGTTCCTTGCCTTATTACTGTGCAGCACCACAGGAGTCGCAGAAGTCAGAGGTAGCATGACAGGGTAAAAAGAAAGAAAGGAGGCTTCAGTAGCATTGGTGCTCACCAAAGACCCTGAGATACCTCAGACATCACAGAATCACCAAGGTTGGAAGAGACCTCCAAGATCATCACATCCAGAAGAGCTCCTCTGCATTCCGAGGAAAAGTTCATTTACCCATAGTCCGTCAGGTTAATAAATGACTCCCTCTTCTCCCTGCAGCCTCTCCTATTACCAATTCTCATGCAGCATGCTGGAGCCTCCTTTCACTATTAATACCACTCACTGTGAAATGTAATTACCAGCTCTATCACAAAGCGTCAGGCACATTTATCCACTGTACACACTCGCTGACTCCAGATCACATCAGTCACCGGCTGGCTTGTTCTGACAACGTTGTCCAAAGGAAAAAGTGTCTGCACAGGCTGCCAGCTAACTTGAGCCACTTAAGCTGAGCATGAATCTGTTCTGGAGGTCCAAATTGGTTCAATAAGCAAACATAAAACAAGAAGCAAAGAGAGATACTCACTTTAACACAGACTCACAATTTAAATCCAATGGAAAGAATGATGATAGGCAGAGTGAAGTGTTTGGTTGGAGAAGATGGATGAGTAAATGCTCTAGAAAGCAATTCAGAGTGATGGAGTGAAATGAATGGCTCCCTCCTCCAGGCTGACACAAGCAAAATCCCTCCTTTGCTTTATGCTTTAACTCTCATCATTATGTTTTGATTAAAGCCAACACAAAAAGGCTCACTCACTGTCCCTTGCTTGTGGCTTTCTTCTCCTTTCCTCTTTACATCCATCTCTAGCAAGCCCAGAATCCACATTCTTCAAGCTTTTGCCATTTGGTGAGGCTGCAACTCCCACAAAGGGCAGGAAAGGAGCCAGACATATCAGCTTCAGCTTTACTTAAAAATCCTATTAGCTGGAAGAGAAAATAATATACATTCTTCCTGATATCCAACTGACTCTTATATTAAATGTTTCCAATTCCATGGGGCTAGAGGCAGCCTTTCCTGTCCTGTCTGAATATCAAGTATGTGCTTTGAAGGTGGTACCTTCATTACACTTGATATTCTTGCAGCTGCTTAAAAGCAGGCAGCCTGTGCTTATAATGGAGAACAGATAAAAGGTGAATTTTATTTACAGTTGAGTGCTACCACGGGGCTATGAACACTGAAATAAACCCAGGGAATAAGCAGAATACTTGAAAAGAAAAGAAGTGGAACCAAACCAGGATTAGTTATGTTAACTGCTCCTCTGTCACTGTGTCTCCAACTTTTAGGCTCCGCTGTCTAAAGCCAGCTACCAATCTGCATGCCAGTGCTCAGTGCTTTCCTGCACAGAGCCAAGGAGAAGATGTCTTCTGAGAAACAAAAGGGGTTCAGAGTTTTCCTCTTCAGAAAAAAAAAAACAACACATGAAAACAGGAGAGCTTGCAGAAACTTCCAGGTTCCAGACAACCAGAGGATTAAACAGCTGCAGATGAGAAAGGAAACGAGGTAGGCGGCTTCCAATTAAAATAAATCACAGCTGTGTGACCTGCTCTGGCATGTTTGTCCTAGGTACACAGTGCAGCAACACCCTGAGTAAATCCCTGTGCTCCTGAGAGTATCACAGTACTTCTCAGAGCCTGGAAGGATCAGATGTGCCTCTTTCCACCTGACTGTGCTCTTCTATATTGACCTGATGCAACTGGTGGGGGAGAAGAGAAGGAAGCAGCTGAACTTCAAACCTTTCCCACGCTCTCCTGGTTTTGGTGTTGCTTTCAATAATGATTAATTAGTGGATCATCTTCTTCTAATCTCACACAATAATGATATTTCCTGCTTTTTGATTCAAGCCTTTTTAAGCATGATGGTGGCAGATGGCAGGCTATTACAAAGCATGGCCACACAGCAATGGAAGCAGGAAGGATTATGAACAAAAAATAGTAACCTCTTCAAAATCAAAAAAGGTGAGGGCCCGTGGAAAAGGCTTGGGTTTTATTTTTACACCTCAAATTGGTAATTTGACTGCATTATGGATGCTGTAAATACACCCAATGGATATAATGAAAATACATTTTTAATTTTCACTCATTATTAATGAACTTATAAATTCACAAGTGATGGAGCCAGGATGGTGTGAGGGAAAGGTCATGAATAATAACTGGGGATGAATAATATATGCACAGTTAGCTCACAGGATACTATGCTCATATGACTGTAGTGCCTCATGTTTATTTAACTCAGCAGTGCATTGACTTTTTATTCTTTGCTAGGTAAGAGCACAAAGAATTACAGGGATTATAATCTCTGTTAATTCAACATAACAGCTGACGACGGACAGCTGATCCTTCTGTGGGGATGCTCCTGCATCCCAACTAATGTTAAAAGGCCAGGATCCCCCTCTCTTCTCCATCAGGCTCTCCCTCCGTGCTTTGCCTCATTCATTTTCACTGCTGGCACATGGAAAATATCAGATCTAGAAAGAGCTGTGGCAGCCCCAGAGAAACTCACGACCAGCCCACGTGGCATGTGAAGGTGACTAACCTGAGATGAGTAGAGACATGCTGAAATCTCTGGTGATAGCTCTGTGACAAAAAGGGGAAGGCAAAGCCATGTGTTGTGTGCACATACAGACAATTTTGTTTTGGTTCCATCTGTTAGGACTAATTTGTTAATTATTAAATAGATAATTTATCATCAGTGCCTGCTTGATCGGTGTTTATTACCCAGGGTCTGAGGCAAAGAGAGTGCTGTGTGAATAAAGATGGGATTAATTAATCACAGAAAGTTCAGGCAACTGCAAACTTGCAGTGGCTGCTTCCAGTCCCTGTCTATTCCTGCACAAAAAGGAGGCAGGGAGAGGGAAACAGCATCAGGAATTCAAGCCTTTGAGTGTCAGATTTCTGCCTTTCCTCACAAACCAACCGCTGCTGGATAATGGAAAGCAAACTCTAGCTCTTAAGACATTCACCTTAGCACTTTCCAAGCAGTCTCTTCTCAGCCTATCTGTGAATCACAAATTGTGAGCAAATGGTTCTCCAGGTCAGCATGACTGTGTCAACCCCAGCCCTGTGGAGGAGAACAGTGTCACTGTCCCCTGGCTACTGCCATTTAGAAGATCTAGAAACCACTAAGCAAAGCAGCAGCTCATCTGCCTCAGGCTTGGGGACCTCAGCTCTGCCTTGCCTCTATCAGCCATTGATCTCCTGGTGCCAATGCTCCTCTCCAGGTGCTCTCATACTATAGGATTCATATTTTTGTGAGGCTTCTTCAGCAGCTACTCCCCCTTCATTGCTTTAGCTTTAGGAATTTGCACTTGTCATTCCTCAAATGAAGTCTCAACACCAGCAGAATATCCAAGGTTCAGGCAATAGGTGGTAACAAGTAGGAAGCAAGAAGCTGTCAAGAACTGCCTGATACAATGAACCTTGCAACCCTCACCTGATATGGTGAAAGACAAAGATGTGATCCACCTTCTCTCATTACTGAAAGGTCCAAAAGGAATCTTAAGAGAGAAAAAGACTCCAGCTTCCTAAATATGGCCCATGCAACAGGCCACAGGGAAAAGAAATATCAACCTGCCTAAGCATACAGCCAAGACCCTGAAATGCAGGAATGCAGAGAAAATCATTCGGGTGCTATCAGTTGATGCCAAGAGCACACAGGGAAGTGATAACTTCCAAAGGGCCAAGTATCCAACTCACCAGCTATTCAGTCTTCTAAAGGGAGGCATCGAGGGAAATCAGAGCAAAGCCATGCTAAGTTATTTGCTCAAAGAGACTTTTAAGGTTAATGGACAGGCCACAAACAGCAATCATGCCTCCAGTCATGCAGGCTGAAAAAGAAAGATGCATCATGTTTGGTTGTGGTAGGAAAAGACCTTCCCTGCAAAATTTATTCAGCCAGATCTTTAGGGGGCTTTAGGTGGCTTTTTGGTCAACCATTGCTCTGCAACGTCTCCGGGTAGCCGCAGCTCTGCTCCCTCCACCGCTCATGATCAATTTAACAAGTATTTTGTACAACCAGAAGTTTTCTTGCTAAATAAATGAATGATGACAGAGTAAACAAAAACTTTTAAAAAATGCATGCTTGGATGTGATTGCTTCTTTAATTGGTTGGTTTAACATTTGAAATTTGATTTAATTTTCAACTTGATTATCCTCACCGCAGGGTCAGGCTGCCAGAGACACAAACGAGCGCTGAGGCCGCTGGCGCTCCCCATCAGGCCTCCCAAAGGAGCCTCCTTGGTACTTCTGCATTTCTCCAGCCTTTTATCATCCTTATTTAAGAAAGGAAGATCAAATTCAGGCCAAGAGCAGACACAGGTTTGCTAGCTCTCTGTTAGTAATTTCAAAACGAGATGATGCTCTGGAGCCCTGAGTATTAATCCCAGCTCTGACAACTTCTTTCCTTAATTGCCTGAATGAAATCTCCATTCTATCCCAACTGTCCTTACCTATAAAATGAGGGATGATAACAAGAAGCCAGCAAGGTATGCCAATGAGTGGATTAACTATGTTTGGGAATTACCTGGGAGATGACTGCTGCAAGCTGGGCCAAATCAAGCCATTGCATTTTCAGCCCTGTGGTGGGACACCCACGGTGTGATGAGTCTGATGGCAACATCTGCAGCTACCTCTAAAGTAAGAAGCTCAATCCCACTGGAGCACAGGAAAGCCATTCTCTTTTCAGCAGAACTACCAACTTGTTAGTAAAAGCTGTCATAGATTTCTCTTTCTTGCTTCAAAAGAGCCCTCTGCACTACCTCCCAGTAGCAGTATTTGCACTATCAGGTGCTCTGCTCATCAGCAGTATCCCTGATTTCTCATAGGTTCACAAATTGCAGAGCTCAAAAGAACCATAAGAATCAGCCAATCTAAAGTGATGAAAAGCACAAGCTGGTGAATTAAGCAAAGCAGCTCTTGCTCATAATTGCCAGCTGACTTAGAACATTTCTTGTACAAGAATATCCCCATCTTCATTTAGGCACTTCAAAGGGATGGTGAATCCCCCACATACTGAGATAAATAGTTCCAATGGCTAACTACCTCTGTTGCAACAAAAGCATTTCCTTATTTCTAATCTTTCCTGGTTTCTACTTCCAGTATTTAATCTTGTTACACTTTTTGTCCAACAGATTAAAGAGCTCTTCACTAGCCAAAATCTCCTTGCCATACAGGAACTCAGAGTATGATCAAGCTGCTTATTAACCTACTCTTTGTTAAGTTAATTAGAAGGAAATTTCCCAGCTTCCCACTGGTTTTAGATCATGAGGTGAGGCAGGAGAAATACAGACTGGCCAGCAAGAATTTTTTCTCTTTTGAGAGGAAAAGAGGTTCAAATAACAAAGTGCTAAAACAAAGGCAAATGTGCTGCATGCTCTATGCTGTCCATCCCACCTTTACCCTCTCTTGTCCTGGTATAGGTTGATGTAGGAGGTGATCTGGATGTTAGTTTGAAGCTGAATTTGCTTGTCCAAAGGTCACTGATCCTATCACAGAAAAGGAAGGAGATGCTGGGAGGTGCTGCTGGAAGACCCAGAAAGAGGCATACTACCTTTTGTTACGGGGTTACTTTATAAGTTGGCACCTGTCTTCTCTGAAGGCCCCTGGCCAGGTGTTCTCTCCTCATCTCAAGGCTGCTTTACTCTCTCAAATTACCTACAGAGACAAATTACCTTCCCCTAATGCTGATGGGAGCTCTTGGATCACTTCTCCCCTCCTCTCCCACTTCTTTCACACACACGTCTTCTCTTCACTCTCCTCTTTGCCAAACTGCCTCACAGACTGCTTTCTCCCCTCCTTTCCTCTCTTCACAGCCTCTCTGTAGGAGGACTTACAGGGCTGGTGCTCTAATCTGCATGTTGTAAGATACCTCTTCTCAAATCCTGCTCTCAACAAGAGCTGGTTTTCTGCTCTGGCAATGAAGCTTTTTCAGTGCTATAAGTTTACATGAACACATCTCCTATGTCCCAGCCCAGACCTAGCATGTTCTCCTCATTCTAGCCCTTTGCCACACACCTGTCCAACTGCTCAGCCCTGCTGTGCTTCTTGATGATTTAGATGTGAATGGATCTCTCCTCAAAGCATTGCTGCAAGCTTTGCTACCTGTGGGATCTCCAAGCAGTATCATCATCTGTGAGTCACTTGCTGGGAAAGGAAGGTGAGAACAGCTGTGCTGTTGCCTCGAGACTGAGTCCTCCATACCCTCACAGCTTCACAATCACAGAAATAGTTCTTCTCAAGGAGTATCTCATTCTGAATTGTGTTAACCACTGGTTGACTTCATTAATCATTGCCTGTCTCCTCTCTGTGAACTGGCGAGCTGCTTCAGATGCATTCTGATTTGCTTTGAGTGGTAATGGTGGTTTTGTGATGCTTGTGTTGCTGCCAAACAGTGGTGGTAAGATCTGGTGTGAGGCACAGTGAGCATCACAGTAGATATCTGGGGAGAATTGTAGAGCATAGAATTGTTAAGGTTGCAAGGGACCTCAAGGATCATCTAGTTCCAACCACCCTGCCAGGGGCAGGGACACCTCACACTAGATCAGGTTGCTCAGAGCCACATCCAGCCTGGCCTTCAAAACCTCCAGGGGCGAGGCTTCCACCACCTCCCTGGGCAGCCTGTTCCAGAGTCTCACCACCCTCATGGTGAAAAACTTCTTCCTAACATTCAATCTGAATCTACCCATTTCTAGTTTTGTTCCATTCCCCCTAGTCCTCTCCTTACCTGACACCCTAAAAAGTCCCTCCCCAGCTTTCTTGTAGGTCCCCTTATGATACTGGAAGGCCACAATTAGGAGAAACACTGAGAGAAATTCACTACCTGGTAAAGGTAAAAGTGGAACTGCAGACCAAGAGGCACCAGGTCATTTAATTGCATCACACTGCTGATGTGTGAGTTCTAGATGGAGAAGAAGGATCCACCTTGCCCACACTGAAGGAGAAAACAGCCGGAAGGCAGCTGGAAGAGCTCACACTGTTATCCCGATCTGATTTCTGGGAACAAAGCAAACCTGGGAGGAAAGGCTGGGGTCACCTTGGTGTAAGCAAAGCAGGGGGGGGGAAAAACCCTTGCCAACAGACATCAGAGGACAGATTTAGAAAATACAGACCCTGGCACTGGTTTCTTTTCTCTACTGTCTTTTGATAGCTTCTCCCCCAAACAACAACCCAGTGCATCACACACTGCTCTCAGCAGTACTCAGGACAGGGTGGGTTTCAAACACCACTTGGTCCATCTGCAGGGCAGAGTCCAAAGGATGCTCTGCAGCTTTCTCCCCACAGAACTTTCTCTCCCCATTAGCAGCAATGACCCTAATGCTCAGCAGCACACTGCTTCCTACTGGTCTATTTGAGTGCTTTAATTCCAGGTGAATTTACTGCTGAGGAGAAGGAGCTAATGGCAAGCTGCAAGAATGAAATGAGTGATGTCCAGAAGAAGCATGGTGAGTAGGGAAGACTCAACCACGCCATAAGGGGTGACATGCCCCAGTGTTCCATCCATAGGCTGGCTCAAGTCCCATCCTATTCAGACAGCCGAGGTTAGCATGGTGGATCCAGGACCACAGACAGCAGGGCAGAGAGAGTTCCTGGTTTCTCATGTATCTGCTGTTTAATAAGAACTAGATAAAGGGCAAAACCTCTTCCTGGAAAGAAAAACTACTGCTCAGTGTCAATGATTTTCTGTCACTTCTGGCCAGGATCCAGAGCTGGCCTGGGGACCTCTGGGTGAAAAAGTCAGGTCTCTATTGACTTGTGTTCTGGCAGTGCCAACACTGGCAAAAGACAATTGTTCCCATCAGTTGGGGTTATGATATATTGGCACAGCAGGTGAAAGTCAATAAATGAGCTTCTCCATCATCACCTCACAGCAATTGTCTCGATCCTCTGATAATTCCACAAAGACAATCTGGGATAAAGCCCAAAGCCCAGCAGCAGTGAGACCAGAGGCTGTCCATGCAACCACAGTTTGTCACTGCCTGTCGTGCCATGAAGTTGTCACTCACAACTTCTGGCTGCAGAGACAGAGACCATTTGAGGCGCAGAACAAACCTGAAGTCCATGCTGGTGGCACAGCCAAGCCCCTGTGATCCAAGCTGGGAGCCGGAGCAGAGGCTGTTAAGAGTTAGCACATCTCCCACAGAGGCCTTTAGGCAATAGGGAGAAGAAAGAAATCAGCTCCTAAGAGCTGGTTTGGACCAGTTGTGAGAGTACTCTGGACATAAATTTAGTTACATTAATGAGTCACAGGGGTCACATAACATGATGGTCCATCATTTCCTCCTTCCTAACAGCCCCTCTTGGAGATCTAATCTCAGTAAAATGCTGGAGGAGCCTCTCAAATGGCCACATTTTACTGCTGTCAGTCTATCACCAGCTCCTCATGCCAAAAGGCCACGGGGGAATAATCTCTTACTTCAGAGATCAAAGTCCTGTATTAATGACCAGGAGCTGCCACTCACCCTGAGCGCAGCCAGCCTGAGAAGCCTTTTGCCTATGCCCAGCCCAAAGCAGTGTTTGTTTCCAGCAGCAGCACCAATCTGGGCTACAGCTTCCAGGTATGGTCACTATTCATTATTTATTTAGTGCCCAAAGCACAACAGGTATTTGTGGAGAGCTGACAGAGGCAGAGTCCCTGCCTTGAAAAGCCTTCAGGCTGCTAAGAGAAAAAAGGAGATGCAAAGGGCTGAAAGGACATGCAGGATGGACTTGCAGAGATACAGCACTCAGCTGCTCCTTGCAGCTTTCTATAGGCGTGCAGAGAGGTGGGGCCTTTATTGGTATGTAAAATGGGAAACTGAAGGGAAAAAAGGTGGAAGTTCTCCAAAGGGAACAAATAGGTGGAGAGATGGGAAGGATAAGTAACCTGAAGCCTCTTCGAAGCTATACTTGAGGCACTTTGCAATGTTAATAATGTCCATTTTTCCTCTAGATCCAAGGCTCCCCATGAAAAGCCAGAACCTGCCCATCCTGCCTACTGCATTTCACTACACCCACCAGGCCCTCTTTAAGTACTGAAAGGCCACAAGGTCTCCCTTATTAGGATGCATTTGACATGGAAATAGGACACACTGGACTTCAGGAGAATATTCTCAGTGCATCCACACTACAGTCTGAGGACACTGTCTCTGCTCTGGATGTGTGTGCCAGTGGACTGTCTCTCCACAAAGCCCAAATCCTGCACAAAAAGAGGCTGCTGTACACGAGCATGAGCTCATCCAGAGAAGGTTATATTTGCTGGGATGAGGCAATGTGCATGGAAAGCCGGCTGCTGGGAAGAAGCAATGTACCTAGCCTTGCAAGGATGTTCCCTCCTGTTTGCCACTGTTCTCGTCTCTGCTGGACTGGTTTCAGACAACTGCCTTGCATTGGCCACCACTCCACAGCAGCATCAAACCCCCACTGTTTCTAGTTCTCTCTTACATCCTTCCTTCTCATTTTTTTTCATTCAGGTGGCCAAATCTCTATCGATCGTGCTGTCCTCCACCCTGAATACAGCTGCCTCCCACCTTGCTCTCTCCACGGTCACCACGTCCTGACTCGGGGGACAAGCAATGTAAAGAGGCCTGTGATCACACTGTCACACCTACATTGCTCTCTGCCTCTCAGCTCATAGATGGAAAGAGGCAGAGAAGGAAGAACAATGACACAGAAAAGAAAGGCATTACTTGCAGAAATAGTATTGCTTCTGCTCCAAACACTAAAGACAACAGCCCACTCCCCTGGGGACCTATTCCAAATCCATACACACAGACACGGACATTTCCTGGATAAAAGCTTCCCTGCCTGAGTTCATTTCAGCTCTAACAAGACCCCTGCTTAAGAGAGAGACTGAGCTAACAGAAGGCAGCTGCAGGATTTAATGGATTTGGGAAGAGCTGGGGCACTGCTAGTCCCTGCTGGTGTATGCTCTGCAGTCCTCGCACCCAGCACACCCTCCTCTGCTCCCAGAGGACAGCCAGTCTCTGCACTGGAAGGTCCTCTCCAGCACGAGTGAAGGATGGCTGTGCACATACATCTCAACTCTATGGAACAGCGTAGCCAGCACCGATGGCAACACTTCATGTAGGATACCATAAAGCCAGTCAAAGCTGAGTACTTAGCTCTCTTGCTCAAAGAGAGCAGTGTGACCTTTCCTGTGTGCCTGGAGATACTTAGCACTGCAGAGTTTGGATAAAGAGGGTTTGTACAGAGGAAAAGCAGTAGCAAAACACATCCCAGCGGCCTGCACTGACAAAAGAACACACAGTAGGCAGAGGAGGTGCAGATGCATTTCGTGCCTTGATGCAAAGACTGTATTTGAATAACATACAGCACCACATTTCCCTCCTGGCTCCACTACCTTGCTCGTCGAAATAAATCCATCCGGTTAACCTGGCAGGCAGAAGGTGTCCCCGCGATTTCCACTGAGCTAATGGGAGCCAGTAACGTTACCTATGTCTTGGAGGACAACGCTCCCACCCATCCCAATATTTGCCTAATAAAAGGTCAGCCCATTCTCCGGCATCTATTTGCAAAATTAAGAGCCTCTCTCCGGCGGCTAAACGCTTGCTTTAAATTTGGAATTACTGTAATTAAAGTTACATTGTGCTCGGATTGGTGCCAATCACTGCAGAGCTCCAGGCACGACCTGCCGTTCCCAGCGCCATGCGCCTGGGCGTCCCACTCCATTAGCTCCAGGGAATTAGCTGTCATTAACGAAGAGATGCACACTCCTTCGTGTTGTCAAACCGCAATCAAGCGGGTCACAGGTGAAGAATAAATACTTTCAGAACAAGCCCAATTACACCATTTACATTTCATTACAGAACCTGTTTAATCCACTGATGGGCTCCCAAGTTCTTCTGCCTAATAAACAGCATTTCAGAGGAATTAATAGGCTCTGCAAAACATGCTAATTACACTCTTTTGCATCGCATTTGCAATATTGATTTTAAAGTTGCCACTTCTCCCTCCACTCTCCTTTCCCAGCCCCAAAGCCTTAACTTTGAGCAAAGTACGCCCGAACCAAACAAATTACTGGTGAGTTTAGGAGGTAATGCATCTCTCTTGTCAAAGCTCAGTTCCAGCGGCGGCCAACATAGAGGGAGGGGTTTTCACGTCCATAACTTGTTCAAGTTCCTCCAGACGACCACTGGAAACAGCTGCTGAATAGCAATTACAGGCAGAGAGCAGGCATCAGCAGAGACTTTGCCATAGCAACGAGCCTAGCCGGACCTGCTCCCCAAAGACACCGCCTCCTCCCAGAGACCACAGCAGCGGAACGGGTACGATGACAACACAACCACTGCAATCTCATTTTGATTTGAAACCGACGCTATTTGATGCCCTCCTGGGCACTGAACTGTTTAACAAACCCCGCAAACCAAAACAAAAGGAAAGTTTATTTCTAATTGTGGGCCTCGGCTAAACCATTCAGAAGAGAGGACCAGATCAGACACGCTCGTGAAGCAGACTCTCTGCCTGCCGTTTTATCCACCCTGCCTGTTTTGCCACCAGCTCTATGTCCTGTTGCTCCTTTACGTGCTCACTCTGCCCCCCTCTCTGCTTCTCTGAAAGCCATTATCGTTACTCAATGGCTTTCCTTCCCAGCCTCTGACTTTCTGCGCCGGTTTGGTGGCTGTCACTTACCGTTGTGGTTTTAGCCAAAGCTTCTTGACAGCTAAAAACACTTGGAGGAGGAGGTGGGGAGAGGGGCAGCAGTGCTTGTGGTATTCTTCCACAGCACCTGCAGATTGCATAAACAGAGCCAGCAACAAAGGATAACAACCTGCTGAGTTTAATTTCTTTGAAAACGACACAGCAAGGAAGAAAAGCCAAAGGAAGCCAATCCTGGACTATCAGAAGATGGTGAGATAAGGAGCAGCCATGAGCTGAAGTGACAAAGGGGAGAGGCAGCATGGTCATGTCTGGGGGGGACCTGCAGTACAAATGACAGAAAGCAGAAGACAAGGAAACAGAGAACAGAAAACTGAGAGAAAACAGAGGCTGCCCCATATGGCTGTTTTGTGAAATGAGACATAGCCTCAAGAACTAGAAAGGAATAGCAAAGGCCAGTATCTACTCCTGCTTTTACTCCTGCCCCTCAGGATCTTTCCCCAGCAGTGTTCCAGGTTTCTGAGGGAATGGATAGGGAAGCAAACACCACAGAAAGGAACATAAGGAGCAGTCCAAGTCTAATGAAGTCAACACATACTGCTCAGCCGTGTTGTCTCCTCACTAGGAATTCGGGCAGATGAAAGAGACTATGCCTCAGGTGCACCAAAGAACACCACAAGTACAACTCAGGGCCAAGGATTTAATCTCTTATGTATCTAGTTTACATGAATGTCCATCCAGGAGCAAGGTATTGCACCAGTCAGAACTGTTTGTGTTAGGCCAGTCATCCATGCAACTCTCCTTTCTGAAGTCAAGACCAGGTGCTGCTCAGTGCCCCAGGTAACCCCTGAGTTCAGTGATCTTCCACCAGCTGGTCAAAGACATGGCCCAGCCCATGAGCTGCCTCCTGTGCTCTCTGCACAACATGAAAAGCCTCCACCCCTGCATGCCCACATCTCTCTCCTCACCTTTACCAAGAATATCTGGCAGCAAGAGGAAGCTGTGGGAGAAACCCATTAATAGGCATCCCAGACATGTAGGCAGGTTGGCTTGTACCTAGTACCATTTTAATGGCATAATTAGCACAGGTATGAGGTTTATTTTTGCCACTCAGAGGTTCTGGAGGGATTCACAAGCTCAAAATGCTAACAAGTAACATTGAGGGATCTCTCTGCCCTCATAAGCAGCAAAGTGGATTAGTCAGTTATTGTCTGGAAAACACTTTGAGGTATCACTTACATTACTAACCATGCAGCTCCTGTTTAACACCACCTACCAATGCTAGCAAGGGCTGGAAAGGAGATATAAACACCCATCATGTTTTGTTGAACTTGAGGGAGTGGGGAACTTTCAATAAGTACACTGTAATTACATTAATATTTGTCAAGAGTTGCCCTTACTGTCATAAAAATGCCACAAGAAATCAAAACCTACAAGGAGTTCTGTGTCTCTACCCCAGGGCAGACCCTTAGGCAATGCAACATCTCTGACAGCAAGCCATGCCATGGCTGCCTCAGACAAGGGTGCTTTTGTAATGCAAAACCTTCTGACAAACCTTTACTTCAGGTTTTCCAGAGCAGGGTTGACAAAGCCTAGCCTGGCATAATTTGCAAGAGCAGTAAAGATCACAGTAGAAGGAGAGTTTGCCACAGAACAGTTAAGACCATCTCTAATTTAAAGTGATAGAAAAGCAAATTGAGAAAGAGACATAGTCAACTACTTGAAGCTTAGCTCTTCTTAATCATCCCCAGAAAGCAACAGCTCACTCTTGCCATCTCATTGCACAGGTAAGATTAAAGACAGGCAGGAGATTTTTACCCCCTAGTTACAGTGATTAATGTTTCTAAACAGACATACAGTTTGAAAGCACTATTACAGGAAAAAGCAAAGTTGTTGCTTCATATTCTCAACCCACTATTTTCCCTGGGCATTGAGCCAGAGACTGAAGAATGAGGGAAGCTGCTATTTAAAGAGGTATCTTGAATAGCAAGGTTTGGTAATGAACATGACTTGTTACAGTCCTCTCTGCTAAAATCAGGGGCATGGATGAGTGCTCTGCTGAGCACTCTGTCCTCAATCAAACTTGGAGGAGGAAAACTGGTTGATATGCTTCTGACAACTGTCTCTCCATCCCAGTTTCCCTGATGAGAACAAACTTCACTCCTTCATTGCCAGCAAAGGACCAGGAGCTGCTCTGCACAAGTTACCTTTCTCCTCTGTTGCTGTCAAGGAAGATGCAAGAAGATCATTCCACTGAATTCAAAGAGCAAGACACATCAGCTCTCACTTTTTATACAAGCTATGAGGTTATATAAAGCTACCAGTCTTATAATTGTGACATAACAGATATCCTACAGGAGATCATGCTGGGAGAAGAAAAGGCATGAGCTTCCATCAAGCCATTGTTCCTTCCTCATTAATCGCTTCTGAGAAACTCCTGCCAGAGCTGGGGTGCCACATGTGTGCTGGCTTCTTGCTAGGAAATGGGAAATAAGTTGGAGAAAGTTCCTGCAAAACCAATTTGAGGTCTGCCTGGGCATGGTGGATTCTCTCAGTTCCTATCATAGCTCAATCACGTCCCAGTTACCCTGTGGAAAACAAGAGGAGAACAAAGCCCATAGGTTTTGTTTCCCACTTAGTCTCAGAATGCAGATGTTGTGGTTTGCTGCTATAAACCCTTTCAGAAACAAGTCCAGCGTGACCTCCTGCATCCAGGGCTTCCTGCTATTATAAACTGTGCAAACCAGCATGCTGTGTCCTGCCCATAAGGCAGACAGACAACAGACTGTGGTCTAATTAGAACAGACATGCTTCCCACGTTCTCCATGGAGCTGCCTCAGCCTACGACGAAGGACAAATAAATAACGGTCAGGGCTAATAAGCCCAGAATCACAGAGGAGGAAAAAAACAAATCAGAAATTGGATCTCCTCAGATCTCATTGATGTGATCATGAAGGACACGTGGTAACAACTGTGAAGATGAACAAAACCAGCTACGGCTGAGCCAGCGCCTCTTCAGCAGACTCAGGCATTCTCCACCTCAACAGACTGTGCCAACCCCCTGGCATCTTTCTGCGTTTCCAAACTAGTAACAGGCACAAACTGCCACAGGTGATTAATTGGAGCATTTGAGCAGCACAAGAGGCTGCTCTGTTTTAATGTGCCAGAGCACTGCAGGAGAACACTAGGAGACAACCAGTATGGGGAGCTGGAGAGGGCAACCCAGCAGTGGTGAAGATGGCAGGGCCTGCACACAGCAGTGGGGCTGGACATATCAGAGATGTGTTCATGATGTTCCTGGGATAAAAGGTGCTACAGGGATGATGTCCAGAAGTTTTGTGTGCATTACTTGTGTGGATCACAGCCAGTCATTACAAAAGTCCTGAATCTAGAGCCCTTTGATTTTGCATCCCCTCTCCCTATATCCCCACAGGGAGAGATCCACCCACTCCAGGCACTCTTTGGACCTTCACAAAGAGCCAGTTGCGTTGCTGGCAGCCCACACCATCCAATTTTACCAAGCAAGTTTCTCAGCCTGTTGCTCTGGATGAGAAAAAAATTAAGAATCCCAATTATATAGAAGATTAATCCCAAAGAATAGTTTCCAACAGAAAACATGAAAAGCAACCTGGATTTGCTCAGGCTGATTCAGTTTGGTCCCTCCGTTCCTTCCTCAACCACTGACTGATCATTCAGCCATCTGGGCAGAATTAATTCTCATTAATCTATTTTGCCTTTCTGCTCACGGATCTGAGGCAAGGACTGGCACCTAAACATCTGCAAAGTATTGGACCTGTTCGCTCCCTCCAGGAGTCTGTCCTTGCCAAGGGACAAGGGAGCATCCACTGGGACAAAGCAGCGCCAGTTCTCACCTATCAGTAGCAGCAGGTGTCAAGTGTCATTCTTTGGGTGCAACCATGCACTTGACAGAAACACTGGTGTTTACAGTGCTCCCTTTAAAATCTATATTATAACACCCAGAGAGGAGAAAACTGGACTAGAAGGCTGCTCTGAGCTTTCCCCACAAGAACAGTGACAGTAGGAGCTGCCATATGGGATGAGACATGAAGCAACTTTGCTTTTGCCTTGCTGATTGAACAGGACTAATCAGGTTGAACCTGGGGGCCCATCTGCTGACCACTCTGATCACAGGCTACATAACCAAGAAACTTTACCCATGAGCTGGCAGGGCTACAGGCACAGACAGTGGGGAGGGAGCATCATCTACACACTCGCTCCCTCCTAGTTCTTTTAGTGCTGCTCTGTAGGAGACTGCTTCAGCTCTGTCCTGCAGAGATCAGTCTCTGGAAGCAGTGAAGCAATGCCATGTGTTGCCACTGCCTCAAATTACTAATCAGCCTGGAACATGCATCATTTGAATCAGAAATATACTTATTTATTCTCAAAGAAGTATCTCCACATCAGAGAGACTTCAAAAGATTCAGCCCTCAGAAGGTGCTGCTCAACTCTTGGGGACCACTGGACATTTCCTGCTCCTAGCTGCAGTGTTTGAAAGAAGCAGCAACTTCATTGCAAGGCTGTAGAGCCCTGTCTGAGCAGAGGTCAGTGAGAGAGCTCCAGGCAATGGAGCTGGCTTCACACTGCCTATACTGCTTCTGCTTTTGAGAAAGGTGGCCAAGCGAAGCTGGCCCCAGAGCCACTCTGGCGGTGTGCCACTGCATGAAAGGAGACAGCCCTGGGGAGCTATGGGCACATGACCTCAGGAGACACAATCCTCGCTAATACGCACTTCCTTTTGTCCCAAAGGCAGCCTCAGCACCACACCATGGGCTCAAACCTCTTCAGGTCTTGTCCCCTCTAACATCAAAGCACCATTCAGAAGCCTGGGAGCTGAGAAGGTAGAGATCTACCAGGGAGAAAGTGCAAAATACACCAAAGGAGTGGATTACAGGAAAACAGCTGACCTAGACATTGGGTAACTGCAGCTTGGGCTTTGCAGCCTTGCCCTGTGCTGAGACAGCTGGTTGGGGTGCCTGTCCATGCCAGATATGTTGATAGCTTTCTGCAAAGGACTTAACTGCAGAGAACTGGACTAAACCCAAACTCATTTCATGTGGGTCACTGACCAAGAAGACAGGACATAATGACTTCTCATCTTTATCTGCACAGGCTGGATCCAAACCACTGGTCTATAGCACTACTGAAACTCCCCAGTTTCACCCCATCTCCTCACTTAGAGGGCATCTTCCTCCCAGTGACAGCCCCCTAGTGACTCTGTTGGAACCATCAGAGCTTTCTCTTTGCAATGCCTAAAGGAAAATTCCCCTTTCATAGGCTCAGTTATAGTGGAAAATCTCAGCACCTGCCCATGTGAGTCAGCTGTTCCCCTGACTCCCAACCACCTTGTCTGCAGGAGCTGGTTGGGAAAGGCAAAACCAGAAAGACAGAGAGGGTTGTGTCCTATTGTGTCCTAAATAAAAACATCTCTAAACACTTGCCATTAATAAAATAAAAAATAAAGAAGGAAAAGAAAAGAGGAAACCCAACCCACATTTAGTTTTGCAAGGCAATGCAGACAGCAATATGCAGCTTCAAGGCTACACAGCCAGGTCAGAAAACCCTCCAGAGAGAAAGAACTAGGCCACAAAACTCTGGTATCTGCTGCAAAAATCTGCCTGTGTTACCCAAAATTTGTGGGTGAGGCCCCCTGGATGATTGGGCTGGCTGGTTGCTCTCTTTCACCCAGGTATTTACAAGTCCCTGGGCTGTGGGAAGCAGCTCTGAACTCAAGAGAAAGCAGAGACACGAGCAGGACGCTGAGCGCTGCAGGCGATGCCCCTGCCCTCCCCAAGTCGACAAACGGCGCCGGTCTGTGCGAGAGGCACCCACTGATCTGACAGCCAGCATCAGGCTGAGGCCTGCAGAGGATCTCTGTGCTCATCTGTGCAGAATCTGGAAATCTGGAGAACAGCAAACCCTATTCTGCTCTCTCTTAGCTCCACTGACACCCATGGACCAAGTGCTTGCTGCTGGCCTATTTCCCTCTGCCTCAACAACTCCAGCGGAGTGGGAGACAGCTCTGGCACACAGCTTTGTGGAGGAAAAACTCTTTGAGGTTGTTCATCCCTACCCTCCTCGAGGGAAATCATTTCAATATTATGAGCAACAGCATTACTGAAGAGAACATGCAAAAAAACCTGGAAAATGCTTCATTTTATCAACAGAAGCAAGGTCATCCAAACCCGGAAATGACTACATCCAATATTAATATCTCCCTTTCTCCAAGCAGGGTTTGAACCTCTCGGTAATCAGCCGTTCCCCAGAGAGATGTCTTCCAGTAACTTTGATGTGAATTAATTAGGTTTGCAGAGCTAGCAAGTGCCATCTGCCTGCCACAACATTGCCGGAGACTCCACGGAACGGGAGAGGAAGGGCTGTCTCATCTCACACTGCCTGCTCTACCGGCACCTGCTCCTGCATCCTCCACAAGCCCCAGCCTGATCAGGCATCTGGCAAGAGGCACAATTTGCCAGAGCACAACGGGGAAGACAAAGATGCCTCCTTGCTGACAATCACAGCTATCTCTTTCGAGTCCTGGTTCACTCTCATTTCCAGGAACTCCCAATTGCTTCTGCTGTTCCAGTCCTAAGCTTTTGTGTACAGTGTGATACAAAGGGTGTATCAACCACAATGCTTCATTTATTTCTACTTGGAGCATCCAAGATCTGCTTCTCCAAGAGTTTGAGAGGATCTGTTAAGAGTTCAGCCCAGACTGGATGTCCATCTCTGGGCTGGTCCCAGCAATGCTACCAGTGAAGGCATTTAAGGACAGGGTGAACAATACTGGAAAATGGTATTGCTGGGGAAAAAAATCTTTCTTGCTTATTTGCCAGATAATGGCAGAAGAGCTAATGCCAAGCACAGCCAATCTGTCCTAGGGTGCTCAGAGAGACAGCCCTTATGCCAAGGCATCACTTGTTTCCTTTTCATCCACTTAAACACATCTTACCCACCAGTCCCACCCTCACCTGGGGATTGGAACACCTCTAGAGGCTCCTTCTCTAGCAGTGCAGAGGAAGCAGAATTCCCAGTGCTGCATGACTAGGCAAGCTGGTACCTTGCCTTTTTCTCTCATTATGAGATGTCCTGAATTTTGCACTTCTTTCTCACTGGAGGCAAGAATATGTTGTTGTCTTCCCCTTGTAAATAGTTGCTGTTAAAATATTTGCAGTGTAAGGCTTCTCTAAGGAAGGGGAGAGAGGCTGATGCTCTGCTGTATTTGACACTATTTCTTGTGTCATCCATTGCCTTTCCCTACTACTTTCCTAGGGAGTTTTACAAAAGACTGGATATTGTTCTGCAGGCAGAAAGATAAAAAGAAGAAAGGCAAACCAACTCAGCAAGATAAACTCAGAGTTAAGCCTAAGTCTGGGAGCTCTAGGCTCAGTTCCTTGCTGTACCAGACTCCCCACACAGCTGTCCTGCCCTTCTCACATGGCATTACCGATCCTTCCTGACAGTGGTATGGCCACATGCATCCAGTAACAGATACAAAGAAAACCTTGACAAAGTTCCTCACCAGCAAAGTCTGCAGGAGCATTGTGAGAAGCAGCCTTCAGCTGCCCCAGCTGTCTTCCAGAGCATCATCTAATCACACCTCGCACTCTGCCCCATCCCTTCCTCCTGCGAACTTCCATACAGTAACTGAAAAATGTGACTAGCCTAACTTTAATCATGTTCCAACCCGAGCTGGTATCATTAATCTCACAGCCACTGATGGCTAATTTAATTAGGGTGCATTTGTAATGAATTACAATCATCATTTAGCTCTATTGTTCCTAACACGAGCAGAGGGGAGTCAGAAAACTGGCACAGTTGATCTTCTTAATTACACTCGCAGACTATGCAAGCCACCCCCAGCCCCAGTCTGCCACTGCTGGCTCTACAGATAAAGGAACATGAGCACGAGGGACCCCCCACATCGAGCCTCACCAACATCTCTGAGCATGCTCCCCACCAGCAGTCACTGACTACCAGGTCTGCAAAACAGGATCTTTGATGAAGGATGTGCCAAACTCTAATCAAACCGCTCACAGCTGAAGCAGAGAGAGAAATACAAAGTCAGGATAGAAACCGTGCTCCTTAGGTCACTTTCTCATCACCTGTGAACATCTGATACAGAAGATAAGGTACAGCCAGACATTCACCATGACTAAATGGGCATAATTTAAGTCCAAAAGCATCCCAACTAAAGGACTGGATTTATTAAAACATGCTGCCTCGCTGATGGTTGTGTAGTCACAGGCACATGAAAGGCTGCAGTCACTAACAAGGCTCTAGAGGAAAGAGAATGATTTTCCCCAGAGCTTTAAATCCCTCTCTAAAAGATAGTATCAGAAATTTCCAGTCAAAAATGGTTGTCTCTGGTCAGCTCCTTCACTGCTTTGTGCAGGATGTACAACAGCGAATGCATGTATTTGTTTCAGACATGACTTCAGTCTGCAAAACAGGAGCAATCTGTTGATGTGGCTGAGAGCCAACCCATCTCCTCGGTATCTCCTTGCAGACTATACAGACTCCATCATGGATGGGTTGATGTGCATCCCCCTTTTGGTGGCCAGGTCAACCTGCTTTTGAACTAAACTACTCCAGAGATCTGCTCAACTCATTTTACTAGTCTCAGTGAGATACTTTATAGTAAATGCAACAGCTCTTAGGCATAGGACCAAAAGAATGGAATGGAATGGAATGGAATGGAATGGAATGGAATGGAATGGAATGGAATGGAATGGAATGGAATAGAATAGAATAGGTTGGAAAAGACCTTTGAGATCGAGTCCAACCTATCACCCAACACCATTCAATCAACTAAACTATGGCATCAAGTGCCCCATCCAGTCTCTTCTTAAACACCTCCAGCAGCCAGTCCTATATACATCTCCTCCAAGAGGGTGGTCAGGACTCCTCCCAAGGTGTTTTGGGCATTGGTCTTCAATCTGAAGAAAATCTGGGTTTCTAGACTTCATTGCAAGCAGGAAGAATGGCTATCCCCCAAGTGGGACACCAGACTTCTGGCACACTCCTATGGGGAGGCAGAAGCAAGTCAGATCATTAAGAGCAGCAGAAAAACTGGATCAGTGTCCTAAAGGCAACATGACCTTGCCTCTTCCCCTCCTCAAACATATTCACTGCGCAACTCCATCTGAATTGACTCAACGTGCCCCAAAGTGCTTTTTTCCAATTAACTTTGCCAGATATCATGAAGGACACCTTCCCACACAAATGGAATTTGCCTTCAAATCAAAGGATTCCTGAACAAGGCAAACCACTATTTTTTGGCAAACCTCTTCTTTAAATAAAGGCTCAAAAAGGAGCTTATCAATTTGGACTGGCAAGCCACGTCCCTGCGCCAGCAAAACGAGTAAGGAAGAATTATTAAATCTATGTGCAAATCCTCTGTGGCAGTGTGAGGGCAATAATTCAGCGTGCTTCAGGTCAGAGGATAACTGTGCCTCTGTGCCTTGGTAGTGCTCTCTCTAAGAGTTAACAAAAACTGAGGGTAAAATACTGGACAGCAGTGAACAGGAAACAGCGAACAGCCTGCAATATACAGTAATGCAACTTTTTTAATTGGTGGCTTACACTTATCTGAAATATTGTGCTACTTTATTTAAGATAAGCCCAAGAGGGTACTGAAAAGCACCAGAGAGGGGAAAGAAAAAGACTTTCATAAAACACCCCAGAAATTCGGAGGAAACCTGTATGAGGGGACAAAAACAAGAGGCTCATAAAAGAGGTCTATAAAATACTGAGGTTGTAATAAAGGAAGAAAGAGCACTGCTATTTGTTCTGTAAGAGAAGAGCAGGAGAGAACTCAAAAGTGAAAAAAAATATGAAGTGTAAGGACTTTAATTTCCATGCAACATGTGTTAATTAACCTGTGCAACCACTGCTGTAGGGGAGCAGAGGTGCAGAATTGAATGGAAATTAGAGCAGACAACAACATTCCATTTTCTAAATGGATCTCTGCCATTTCCTTTTTGCTTTTTGAGAACAGGATGTGGTAAAAAAAAAACCCACCCTCCTTTTAATCACATTATTAACAATGCAGCAACTGCTCAGCATTTCATTGTGTTTCCCCAAGTCAAGAATAACTTGAATCAGACTGGACGTGAGGAAGAAGTTCTTCACCATTAGGGTGGTGAAGCCCTGGAATGGGTTGTCCAGGGAGGGGGTTGGGGCACCGTCCCTGGAGGTTTTTAAGGCCAGGCTGGATGAGGCTCTGGCCAGCCTGATCTAGTGTGGGGTGTCCCTGCCCATGGCAGGGGGGTTGGAACTAGATGGTCCTTGCGATCCCTTCCAACCCTGACTGATACTAGGATACTAACTTCTGCAGCAGCACTCACAGCTGGTAGCTTGGATGTAGAAACACTGCCAAGTTCTTTCTGGGCAAGGTCTTGCCCGCTCTGCCCCTGCTCTGCTTTTAAGGGCAGCTCAGGACCAGGATGGACCTGTCCCTGCCTTCCCCCCTGCCATGCACAAAGTACTTCTGTAGGAGGGGACAGAGCACACTGGGGAGATGTGCAAACGCATTCAGTGCTTTACTCGATGAACTCCTTCCCTTGTATTGCACCCAGGACTGGGACACTGCCAAGCCAGAGACACGCTTCAACTTAACACGAAGTTTCAGGCAGACTTGTTACCTGCTCCCATCCTCTGCCATTAGAAAAGCTGAAGAATACAAGGGGAAACAAATTCTATTTATTGCTGGGTTGCTCGCCAAATGCAGAGTCAGCACTTTGGATACCCACAATCAGCACTTTGTCAGTCACGTTCCTCCACCTGCTTTCATGCAGCTAGTGAAAAGGACAAAATACTTTTTTATTTTCTCTTTTTTTTTTTTTCCCTAGCAAAAATGACTGTAAAGCCACTTCAAATTAGCAGAGGGATGCAGGTGCAGCTCTCAGCTGCTGCACTTGAAGATGACGGGGTTCCAAGCTGGCAGTGTCATCTTCTGCTGCAGAACCTCTACTGCAGCAGCTCTCAGCCCTACGACTTTCCTCTGCTCTCAACTTTGTGAAGTCCTGATTTCTCAGAGCTGACATCTCTTCTCCCAGGCAATCAGCACCAGAACAAGGGGACACAGTCTCAAACTGCACCAGGGGAAGTTTAGGCTCAAGGTGAGGAGGAAGCTCTTCACAGAGAGAGTTGGTAGCCATTGGAATGTGCTGCCCAGGGAGGTGGTGAAGTCACCATCCTTGGAGGTGTTCAAGAGGGGATTGGACATGGTTCTTGGTGCCATGGTTTAGTAGTCATGAGGTCTGCGGTGACAGGTTGGGCTTGATGATCTTTGAGGTCTTTTCCAACCTTATTGATTCTATGACATCACTCAACCCTCCCCTCGCCTGGAACTGGTTTATTTCAGGGATGCACTGGTAAAAGCACAGAGTGCTCATGACATGTGCTATCCCAAGTGTAATTCTCCCTTTGTAAATAAATTTTGGCCACCACCCAGTCTGGGTGGGATGACTGGGAAGCAGCTGATATTTGAAATCTCAACCACAGCATGAAAATAGTCTTTAATGAACTGTGTGTCTGAGGAGAAAAGATTTGGCTGCAAAATAACAAGTGACAACCACTGGGAAAATAAGCAAAACACATGCAGGAGGAAACTCCATTAGAGCAGTAGCCATGCAATTAAAGATGGATGCAGCAAACTCGTGTGCAAGCAGTTCACAGTGCTGCTGTGACCCACAGCCCCATTAGCTCTGGAGCAAAGGTAAGCTGATTAGCTCTGGAGAAGGATGATGGCAGAACTCATCAGCTAAGCTTGTTAGCTGCCACACAAAGTTGGTGTACCTTGGAAGCTTTGCAAAGTGATTAGCTTGGGTGGGAGGAGGCAGCAGAGCCTGTTACAGTAGATGAATAACCCAAAGCAGTCACTGTGTGGGCACCAGCTCCACGTACAGATCGGCTGCCAGGCAAAGCTGGGGAGGGGATCTGCTCAGTTGGGGTGCCAGGGAGAAGACACCCATTCCAGATCACAGTGTGTGTGCAGCCTGCCCAGCCAGTGTCTTAGTCACAGTCAAGGTCTGCAGCCTTCTTGCACAACAGAACTAAGCCCTCATGGTCTGCATGTCCCTCCCTAAATCCCTGTCTGCCACCACTGAGTGAGCTGGGATGTGCACCATGAAAGGCTGGGGAGGCGGATGCTGCCCCTTTGCCAGCCCAGGACAAGTGCCACCAACTCTCCCTGAAATACCTCTTGGCCAAGTTTATTTTAAATGCAAACCAGAGGAGCAGGCTAATCCAGGCCAATGAAAAATGACAGTTTTCTTCCATCTCTCTCCAGGCTGCACTATGATGCTCTGCAGTCACCAGGAACAACCACCCCTTTCTCATCTGGGAAGCAGCTTCCAAAGAGATACACCTCTAAGCATCTCTCTCCCTTCTGTGGCGAGACCTTGCTTCAGCCATCTGGCTGGGAATACACGAAGCAGTTCACACAGTTCTAAACAGCAGGGTAACCATTTTGTCCCATTTTAAAACGGTTTATATAAACCTGCCTCAGCCCTCTGCATCAATCTACTTGCACTCTGCCTGCCCACAAGCTGAAGCAAAAAAAAAACCCAACCAAACTAGTGAAAAAAAACCCCAACAAACTAGTTTTGGTCTTTCTGCCAATTCACTATCACTGAAGTCTTGTACATATCAGCTTCTGTTTACTGGTTTTAGTTAGTTAGTTAGTTTTCTTTTTCATTTCCCCATAAAAACAAAGACTGGGACAAGAATCTTAAATATCAAACCCCCAAGGGAAGTAAATATTTAAAAAAGCCTTAATCACAACCCCACAGATTAGGTAGGCTACACGTGGCTATGAGAGCACAGCAAATGTCTGTGAGGGTGTAGGAAGTTAATCTCTAGGTGCAACTGAAGAGGGAAAAGACGTGCTTCAGCTTGGCACTTTCTAATTTCCTAGTGCCTACCTGCAAGAGTTCATTGGGAATGCATGGGGATGCCTTATGCATTCATTAAGCTTGTTTGGTTAATCTGCTTTCACATAAAACTGAACCAGACTCATAAACTTCCCCAGACTGCCTCAGAACTGCCAGCATTCCTCCCTTTCATAGAATCAATAAGGTTGGAAAAGACCTCAAGGATCATCAAGTCCAACCTGTCACCCAACATCTCATGACTAAACCATGGCACCAAGTGCCACGTCCAATCCCTTTCTGAACACCTCCAGGGATGGTGACTCCACCACCTCCCTGGGCAGCACATTCCAATGGCTAACAACTCTCTCTGTGAAGAACTTTCTTCTCACCTCCAGCCTAAACTTCCCCTGGTGCAGCTTGAAACTGTGTCCTCTTGTTCTGTCACAGGTTGCCTGGGAGAAGAGATCAACCTCCACCTGGCTACAAGCTCCCTTCAGGTAGTTGTAGAGAGCAATAAGGTCTCCCCTGAGCCTCCTCTTCTCCAGGCTAAACAACCCCAGCTCCCTCAGCCTCTCCTCGTAGGGCTTGTGCCTGAGGCCTCTCCCCAGCCTCATTGCCCTTCTCTGGACACATTCAAGGGTCTCAATGTCCTTCTGACAAGCTTTGCAAGATTTGGTTTGATTAAAAGCTTTTCTCCAATTTCCATATCCTGAACTCAAGGCAGTAGATGGTGAATCTTTGTTTTTGTTTCAAAACAGAGGAACTTCACAGTTGCAGAGAAAACATGATGCAAGTATAACCGACAGCTCAAAAACCAGATGGCAAACAAAATTATCTCAAAGCATATTGTTATTTTTACATTGCATTTACCATTTTCAACACTCTCATTTGGCAGCACTGCTGTCCCTCATTTTATGTAGGTTAAAAGTGAGAAGCAGCTGTCTGCTCACTTCAAAGTCAAGTATTTACCCCCAGGTAGGATCTATTTATGTGCATTTAACCAACTATTTATAGTCATCTGAAAACAGAAGGTTTTTATTAAGAGTGCTGGCAGAGACTTCACTATAACAGTGTGGGTAACACCTTCTCTCTGTTCCCACTGGACCTTCTAATTTGATCACTCCTTTGCTAAGGATGAGCTGGAATGTTGGGACCTGTGATATTAAAATTTCTTCGAGCGACGCCTCTACTTCCCCAGTTGCTTTTTTGCTGCTTGTAGCAATAAATCATGCAGCCAGGCACCAAGGCACTTATTACTTTTATTAGATAGGCTACTAGGGCTTTGGGAAGTATTAATAGTCAATCAGAAGAGACACTGACACCAGTCTCCAGGTACTCAAGACAGAACATCTCCGTGCAATGTGGATGGTGATGAGAACAGAAGGAATGCATAGCCAGATGAGATAGAGTGTCACCCACAGACATAATCTCCCTTCATTGCACAAATATATTCTCCCTACTGTCCTTTCTAAGAAACATGACAGTCACACAGTGAGATTTCTAAAACAAGATATATGCCCCAGTCCCTTGGCAAAGCAGCAGTGGGAGTAGGAAAAACAATTCATTTCTAGAAGCTGATATTCATCACTCCTTGCCCTATTCGCTGCTCCCACCACAGCAAATGGGACTATTCTCATTCCCAAGCTTGACTGCACAAAGATCCATTAGATAAAAAAAAATATATCTAAATGAGAAATGCAGCAAAAAGAAATGAGTTTAGACAGCTCCTCCTCTCTGATCCTGACTGTAATAATTATGCCCATGTCGTGTGAATTCATGGCTGCTTGTCATCAACATAGCTCATTTTACCCATTCACTTCAAAATCCTCTTCTAGCTGTTCCTCTCTCTCTTCACTCACTTTTCCAAGTGTCCACAATTTCACTTGTTTATCATCAAGTCTTTCCACGACATGGCCCTTGCTTAACACAGGTGCTCCTCAGCAGCAAGAGACAAAACTTTCTCTGCTAAGGAAGGTTTGCAGCTTTGAAGCCCTGAAGGCAGTTTCACCCTTGAGCCCTTCTAGCCTGGAAGAGACTTTTGGGAGCAGTCCGTGCAGACATTAAAACATCCTTCTTTCAAATCTTCCCAGACACCCTCCTGCAGAGAGTGCCACAAAACTCTGGCAGTTGATCAAGGGAAGCAGGTGACAAGTCAGCTCTGTCCCTCTTCCTTCAGCTGGCTGCCAGGTTCCTGCTGTGCCCTTCGACCTACCTGTACTGCCAATTAACAAACCAAATGAACCAACAGCCACAAGTGTAAACTCATGATACTGTGCCAACCACCATCTAATCCATTTGCTCATGTGCCATTTCTTTCTTCAATACTCCATCAAGTTTTGCTTTTAGACTGTGAGCTTTCTGGATAAAGCACCTATCTCCACTCATTTTTCATACAAGAGCCAGTACTAATGTGGTTAATAATAGCAGCTGACCTTTGACTGCTAATGTATTAGCAATGCAGGCCATAAAGCTGTGTCATATTTAGTGAGTGGTCAGAGCAACAGCATCATTAGGAAGCCCAAGCACGTAACTAAGGCATGTAGAATGCTGTGAGACCTACCACATGCAGACAATAGGCTGGTTGGTGATTTGTTCCAAAACTGATGGAAACAAAGGACTCAGCAGGGAGAACTTCCAAAACCAAATAAGCAAGGCAGGTTAACACTGTCATACTGTAATGATCCTACCATCTAGTTTGCAACAGCAAGCTCTAGTGAAAGCAATACATAAGTCTTGAAACCCAAATGACCCCCAGGGTCTGTGGTCTTAATAATAATGATGACAACCAGGTTGGAAGAGACCTTCAAGATCATCACGTCCAACCCATCAACCAACCCAACCCACCTAAACAACTAAACCATGGCACCAAGCACCCCATCAAGTCTCCTCCTGAACACCTCCAATGATGGTGACTCCACCACCTCCCATTCCAATGGCCAATCACTCTCTCTGTACAGAACTTCTTCCTAACATCCAACCTAAACCTCCCCTGGCGCAGCCTGAGACTGTGTCCTCTTGTTCTGCTACTGGCTGCCTGGGAGAAGAGACCAACCTCTGCCTGTCTACAACCTCCCTTCAGGTAGTTGTAGAGAGCAAGAAGGTCACCCCTGAGTCTCCTCTTCTCCAGGCTAAGCAACCCCAGCTCCCTCAGCCTCTCCTCATAGGGCTTGCGTTCCAAACCCCTCACCAACTTCGTTGCCCTTCTCTGGACTCATTCCAGCAAGTCAACATCCTTCCTAACTGCTGTCCACTTCATTATCCCATTGCTTGCACCAGGGCTCGCCTCTATCATCTTTAACTCTTCCTTCAGCTTTTTCCTGAGATCAGAGCTTTTATGAGTACCTTCACTCACTCACCCTAATGATTTCTGCCTGGATTTGCAAGCTCTTTTATTCCTTCTCTTCTCATTTCACATCAGAGGAGCGTCAAGACTTTTGCTGCCTAGTGTTAGCTTTGTATCTGTACACGATGTTCTCGGTGCGCTCACTGGGACCCACAGGCTTTATAATTAGGGCCAGGATTCAAGCAGCACCAAGCACACTTGCAAGGATTTTCTTCAAAACCAGAAGTAGACTTCCCTGCTCCTTCCCAGAGCAGACCCTCCCTCCCCCTGCAGAGCTCTGCAGACTAAGATGATGGCTAAAGAAAAAAAGCAATTGCCTTCCCCTGCCCAACACAGTGAACCCAGCTTGCTCTCCACGGGCAGCAACCCACCAGCCAAGGAACGGTTCCAGGCTGGAAGCTTCAGAGCTCTTTCTGGGTGTTGCATTAACCAATCTCTTTGTAGACACCCAGGGACTGCAGCAGCTCCTCTCCCCACAGAGCTGAGCGACCTGCAGTGGTTGTTCTCTGGAACACTGATTCCCTCCTGCGCCGCCACGTCAGCTGCTCTGTGCACGCCAGCTTGACCCAGAGATCCCCAAGCTCATGTCCCCTACCGATTCCCTCCAGCCCTGTTTGCCAGCTCCCACCCAGGAGGGTGACAGGACCTGTTGATTTCTGCAGTTTCACGTAAGTGTAAATTGATGAGCTACTTCAGGAAGCTAATATTAATTCCTGGAATAACGTGTCAGGGCTGCCTGGCTGATTACCCCTCATTCCTATCTGCTTACAAACAATGATTACAGTCTAATCTCAGCACTCTTGGAGAAGCTGCGGAGAGTACCCTTCATCTAGTGTAATTATGTTCCAGCTCCCTCAGAGCTGAGGCTCTTATTCACTCCTAGCATTATCTGCAGACTAATCTAGTCGGCTGGAATGGAGGTAAAAATTGCTCCAAAGTAAGCTCTTGCTCTGGCTCCAAACACGCGTTAAAGAAACCAAACTGTTTTCTGGTGGTCAGATCAAGGCACAGGATGAAGGAGAGATGGATGCAGCATGTGGCAAAAGCAAAAGTTTGCTGGCACTATTGACAAGCTGGGGTTACTTAAATAACACTCAATGAATCTGCAGAGATGCCCAGCCTGCTGGGTTTCCTTCAGCCTCCAGTGTGCTCCCATCCATTCCCAGTGGGGTGGGTACACAGCAGACATCTCTCAAAGCTCTTTAAAAAGAAAGCCTTTTCCCAATGGCACCTGGTCACACTCCCTCCTCAACTTGCTCCTCCACACTTCAGTGAGACCTCACACAGTACTACAAGGCAGTAAGTGTCAAAACATCACCAGCCTTTCAAATATGATAGTAAGGCTTAGCTGTTTCCAGAACTTTTGTTCCAAATATCAAAGTCAAATACAGTATATGCCTGATGTAATACTGCAAAGGCTTCCAGGCAACTTCATTTTGCCTCAAACCCACTTCTGGGTAACTGTGTACGTCAAACACCCTCCAAATCCATTTTCTGATTATGTTGTTTTCTGCAAGACCTTCAAATGATAATGTTGTAACTCTGTTTCCCTTCAACATAACTTCATTCTAAAGGACATCAGCATTTCCTGCCTCTCTTGTTAAAACCACACAGTTTCATACCACCCCCTTGTCAGACATGACTGTGCTTCCCTGCTCAGCCACAGGGCAGACTTCTTCCTCAGAGGCCAAGAACAGGATCCTGTGCTGCATTCCCTTGCTGGTTGATCCTGGTTGTGGTAATGGGACAAGATGATCGTAGAATCAATAAGGTTGGAAAAGACCTCAAGGATCATCAAGTCCAATCTGCCATCCAACACCTCATGACTACTAAACCATGGCACCAAGTGCCACGTCCAATTCCCTCTTGAACACCTCCAGGGATGGTGACTCCACCACCTCCCTGGGCAGCCCATTCCAATGGCTCACAGCTGTCTCTGTGAAGAACTTTCTCCTCACCTCCAGCCTAAACTTCCCCTGGCACAGCCTGAGACTGTGTCCTCTTGTTCTGGTGCTGGTTGCCTGGGAGAAGAGACCAATCCCCTGCTGGCTACAATCTCCCTTCAGGTAGTTGTAGAGAGCAATAAGGTCTCCCCTGAGCCTCCTCTTCTCCAGGCTAAACAACCCCAGCTCCCTCAGCCTCTCCTCGTATGGTAACATACTGGTGACCACAGCACGGGCTCTCCAGCCACTGCAGCATGCGCTATGGTTATCAGCACAAGCTGAAACTCTGACCACTGATCCTTATTCAGTCCTGCTACAGGTACCTGCAAGATTAAGCATATTGCAATCACATTTTGCCATTGCTGGGGGGGATGCCCTGTAAGCAGCAACCCAGCCCTGTGAATGAATCAAGGGCATGCACTCCAGCCATGCCTGCAGCACAGGCACTTTAACTGCAGTTATCTGGGAAGTGAGACATCACTCCCCAAGGCCTCATCTCCCAGAAGACAACCTGATACCTGGGCTGCCAAAGGTCTTATGTTTTAATTAAGTGTTAAATCCAGTTTGGATTTTCCTTCTTTTTCTTTTCAAGAATCTAGTGAGATGTTTCTCCTTCCCACAGTGCTGTCACTCTTTGCTGTTAATTTAGTGAGAACAGTTAATTAAGTTTGAACAACAGTGTCTAATGACTTCTATTTAAAGCTGTTCATAGAAAAATATTATAAGCCCTTAGAAATTACCTAACTGTGGAAGCTAGCATGGTGCTTTAAGAAAAGAAACCAGCACAGTCCTGCACACTCCCAGCTCACAGACATATCTTCCACCCCAAGGCATATCTTCTACCCCAAGCAGAACAGTGGAGCAAGGCATCCACTACTGCCCTACAAATGCTTATTTTAAGTTTAAACCATGATGAGAACACCATAAAATGTCCCTAGATGCAGGGATCAAAATGAGTGCTTGCAGCAGCGCTCCTAAGCACAGTTTCATTTAAAATACTCTTCAGATGCTCATTTAAATTACTCTTCAGGAGTAATACAGCTGCTTCTAACCTGTGTGGAGCTGTGGCCTTGAGAAAAGAGAGATGGAAATGTGAGTAAGGTCCTGAAAAGATGGGAAATACAGAGAAGGCAACCAAATGAGACAGTCTAGAAACCCAGACAGCAGTCCAACCACAGCACAGTCACCCAAATGCTTAACAGGAGAAGGTAATCTCACCACAAGTGCCTTGAAAAAGGAACTGAGCATAAAAGAAGGGGGAATAGAATGTTAGCTCTTCCTTTTGACATCTCTGCAGCTTAATGCTCCAGCATTCAACAGCATGCCCAGAGGTTATGCTGAGACACGTGGTGGCACAGGGCCACTTCCAGCCCCTGCACCACAGAAACTCCAAAAGTAAAACACACAGAGATTTAGATATGTCATTGGTAGATGATAAACACTGGAATTAACAAAGAAATTAATAAGAAGGCTGTTCAAATATTAGCCTAATTTAGCACAAAAGAGGAGAACTAGTGCAGCATTAACCTCAGACAGACCCTTTAAAAACACATCTTGGGAGATGTGTGCTCACTACACCCACTCACCAAACTATCTCTAATGACTTTCCTCCTACCTGGTATCACAGATCTGGAGGGAACCCCATGAGGTAACTTGCTTCCTAGTCTCATCTGCTGCTTCGTGCACAGACTTGGAGCTGTTAGGGTTGCAGAAGGGAAGCCTTATTTTTCTTGTTCTTGTTGGCAGAGAAGTGACAAAGACAACTATCCATCACAAGGAGCGCGCCTTATTTATTTGCTACACAGCCCTAATAAAAAGACCTCTGCTCTGCCTCTACTCAAACTACATCTTGCCAGCAATAACAAATAGAAACATGAAAACCAAGCCTAGTTTCATCCTCCCTTTTGAAGTCAGCAAAGGGACATGCTGCAGGGAGTTCAGCTTTCCCCCCAGAGAAGAGATGGATTCCACTGCTCCCCCGTGATGGGGACACACATTTACCTGCTTGCTGTCCAAGCCATCCTAGGTGGCGTTTCACAATGTAACTCCCTTTATAACTTGGCAACTTCACCCATTTCACAAAATCATCTGCAAGCTCCCATACCACCATCTCTTATCCTCAGAGCATCATAAATCACCAAGGCAGGATAATATTTGAGGACCTAAAAGCACTGAAGTTGTTAAAAAGTAAATCAGCCCTAAAATTGGATGTGTGTAGCAGCAGGCGAGGAAGGAGCAATATTGCAGCCTGACTCCAGAAGGTTTGCAGGAGTGATCCAGAGAATACCAGGCCTGTAAAACTTATTTCTGTACCAAATAAAACTAAACCAGAAATAATAAACCCTCAGGTGAAAACAATACAGAGGCATTAAGGAAAATAAGTACATAAGCATAAAGAAAAAACATTCCTCCCCTATCTACTGCAATTCCCTAAAATTCTCCTGGGGGAAAAACACAAAAGGAATCCTTGAGAATTAGAATGGTGTGGATTGGAAGGGACCTCCAAAGGTCATCCAGTCCATAGATGGAGTAAGAGAATGGTGTTGATTGGAAGGGACCTCCAAAGGTCATCCAGTCCATAGATGGAGTCATAGAATGGTGTGGATTGGAAGGGACCTCCAAAGGTCATCCAGTCCATAGATGGAGTCACAGAATGGTGTGGATTGGGACCTCCAAAGGTCATCTAGTCCATAGTTTGACTCAGAGAATGGTGTGGATTGGAAGGGACCTCCAAAGGTCATCTAGTCCATAGATGGAGTCACAGAATGGTGTGGATTGGAAGGCACCTCCAAAGGTCATCTAGTCCATAGTTTTGACTCAGAGAATGGTCTGGATTGGAAGGGACCTCCAAAGGTCATCTAGTCCACAGATGGACTCCAAAGGTCCTCTAGTCCATAGATGGACTCACAGAATGGTGTGGATTGGAAAGGACCTCCAAAGGTCATCCAGTCCAACCCCCTCTGCAGCAAGCAGGGACATCCTCAACCAGATCAGGTTGCCCAGAGCCCTGTCAAGCTTCACTTTTAATATCTCCAGGGATGGATTTTCAAAGTCTCTGTGACAAACCTTGAAGAAGTCTATCAGAAAACTGTCTGAGCAATGGAGCAGAGGGCTATTATATATCTAGAAGTGAACAGAATGAAATTAAAAAGGAGGTCTAACACACGATCAGTATTCAACATAGCGAAAGATTACACTGGAGCTCCCTGGGGACTGGTTTGGTCTCACATATTCTTCAGCTATTTGCATAGGAGAGTGAGCTGTGATGTGGTGAGACTGCATATGACATTATTGCTTTGGGGGGCATTGAGCTGACCTTGGCTAGTTTGCCACTTAGGAGCACTAAAGCGCTTCGTCTTCGCTGCGGGTTGTCTTGGGAGAGGTTCACTTGCTTTAGTTACAGAAAATATAAAAACACAGCTGTTTAGCAGTTAAGGAGAAACAGAAGAGGAAGCACAGAATAATGAAGGTATTTACTCTTTTCTTGCAAGATGCAAGGGAAATGATACCCAAAGGAACTGAATGGCAATTTGAAACAGATACAAAACCCTCTTTTCTCAAGCCCCGAATTGACCTCTGGAGCTCACTGTCACAGGCTGTCTCTCAGATCAGGAGTTCAGAAAAGTCCAAAGCTGGATTAGAAACAGTCACAGCAAGCTAGAGGTGAAACACATTTACCAAAGCTTATGAAAAAACATCTTTTATCAAGATACCACAGTGCTTTCTTAGGCAAGGTTACACCTTGTGCTGAAAACTGAAAAGAAACCATCTTTCTAGGTTTGGACAAGCTTGGAAATCCTCCCTTTAACTTGCAAGCAATAAAAATTAACAACTTGCACACCAGAATCTGAACACCTTGACAAGCTAGCAGAGTCACTGCTGCTCCCATTCCACAGATGGAGAATGAGGCAGTGTGAAACAGTCAGTGGCATTGCAGTCGGGGGATTCCAGGATTTTTTGGCTGTGGGCTTGCCAACAAGCTACTCCAACTGCTGATTGAGGAGAAACAAGCACAGCAGCAGAGCAATGGTGAAGAGGAGCATTCTCAGCTCTTCTCAGTCCTTTACCCATCCCACACAGGGTCCAAATCTGGGCAGCCTTGCACTGCGGCAGAGGGTCCCCGGGGAGCTGCGCACTCCGGCAGCATTTGCCAGCAGCGTGTGTCTCTTTGGGATGTGAACAGGATAGCTATGAAAACCATGGACAGGACAATAATCCAAAACCAATTCTGTCAGCTCCCTAGATTCCCTGCAGACTGCCACACAAATATTTCCATGCAGCAGAGGGCTGGCAGGCTCAGGAGGAGCCGAAGAGCTACCACCCAGTTTGGCCGAGAGCTCTAGCAACAATCCCTCTCACTTTTTACACCAGGCTGTGCACATAGGTAGATCATTGAGGCTGACCATGTCTACTGTAAGCTACAAAGCAACTGTTCAAAGCAGTATATGGAGAGGTAAGGAAAGAAAGCCTGCCCTTCATGGTATCCTCTTCTGTGTCAAGCCAATCCTGTGGTCAGCCACCAGCTCTCTCCTCAGTTCAAGCCCTTGCTTCCCTCCAGGTGACCATCTTTGCCTTCCAAATGCTCTTCTGTCCAACACACATCCTCCCACTGAGCTGCACAATCCAATGTCTGCACAAACTTGGGTTTTACAACTTAAAAAAAAAAAAAAGAAGGGTAAAAAAAATTCAGAAACAAATTTAACTTTAAAACCTGTAATGGCTTGAGGAGTCTCCAGAGTGAAACAGGAGGAGGGAAGCGGGAACCCAGGTTAATAAAAGCTGTTAATTAGAGTCAAATTTGCTGCTTAATGTGTCAAGAACTAGTGAGTTACGAGTTAATCAACTGTTCTGAGTTCCTTGGGAGAGCAATAAACCTGAAGCTGGAAAATGCAAGGAGAAGGACAAGGTTATGGCCTTCAGAGAAGGTAGCTGTAAAACTGCTTAACCCTAAGATCCAAGCTGGGAGCATCCTCAAAGAGACTGGGACTTCCCCTGTTCTGAACATCCTACTGTATCATCAACACTCTCCCAGTACAGTCAGGGTCACAGCTATTACCTTCATTCCTTTTTGTCTGCACCAGTTTGGACTTCTCTAAAAGGCACAGAAAAGATCAGTAACTCTTCAAACCCTTGGTTTTGTTTCCACCATTCCCTTTCAAAACACGACACAAAAGCCTGAAGTAAAAGGTAGAAAGAAAGATGGAAGAGTCAGAGCATCCATCAAGTATCCATGAGTTCAAGATCCTGCATTCCTTGTGTGAGAGCTCTGAACATCTCCCTACACCATGCAGCAAAAGGAGCTGGCACTGCAGGAACTGCCTTAAAGAGTAAATTAATAAAAACAGCAGAGAAGAGAGAGTGAATAAAGCCTGTCTAGAAATGAAGTGGTTTGGAGATTGAGCATTTCCCACATTTTAATGCATCTGGGAGATAGAAGGCAAATGATGGGTGATTTTCTTTTGCCATTGAGCTATGGAAAGATTTAATCTATTTTCACTCCAATTTGCTCTTTGCAAGTCTAGCCTACACGGAGTACATTCTTCTTCCCTGCAACATGCTAGCCATCATTACTGCTTCTCCCTGATTGTGAAGAGAAGAAAAGCTGCAGTTGCTATGGGATCTCTGCCATCACCCAAGAGCTTTCCCAATGGGGGGGGAAAGAGCCAGTAGATAAATATTTATAGCAGAGGATTCCACCAGACTTTCAAACTTCTGCTCAAACAGGAGGCATTAAAAGCATATTTTTCTTTCTTTCTGATTGAGACACACCAGTTCGGAGCTCCACTGCCAAGCAGACATCTGACTCCAATAAAGTTCCTAAGCCACAAATACTGCTCACTTCTCCATGGCAGTTCAACCAGCCCATCTCAGTGGTGCAGCTAAGGTTTTGCCAACCGGGAGGAGGCAGGCTCTTCCACCTGGAAAACTTCTGCTTGCACTCTTTCCAGTGCTCAGCCTCCTGACAGTGAGCCCCTGCACAGAGGCTGAACTATTTTTCTTTACAATGATCAAAGACAGAGATCTGGCTGTTTACTGTGCTAGATGTCAGTGGCTGCTGCAGTTGTGGCTCCTGGGAACAGCATGGCGCGAGGCTTGCTGCTGGCCCAACAGGGCACAGCAGAACTGGACATCTCAGTGTGGGCACCATGGTGGGCCACACTTCCTCTGCTCTTACCACCACATCATCTCTTCCCTGCATGGATGCCACTGGAAGTTTTTAAAAGAAGGATAGGATAGGATAGGATAGGATAGGATAGGATAGGATAGGATAGGATAGGATAGGATAGGATAGGATAGGATAGGATAGGATAGGATAGGACAGGATAGGATAGGATAGGATAGGATAGGATAGAACAGACCAGACCGGGTTGGAAAAGACCTTTGAGATCATCGAGTCCAACCTATCATCCAACACCATCTAATCAACTAAACCATGGCACCAAGCACCCCATCCAGTCTCCTGCTAAACACCTCCAGTGATGGTGACTCCACCACCTCCCTGGGCAGCACATCCCAACGGCCAATCTCTCTTTCTGGGAAGAACTTCTTCCTAACATCCAGCCTAAAAGTAATTTCCCCGAGATATTTCTTCTCCTGCCTTGCAACCTCTACTTAGTTTAGGGGGCAAATGTGCTATCTGACTGTTGTGGAAACAACATAAGACTCCTGAGGTTGGGACTTGGCACAGACAAGGAAGAGGAACAGATGTTCAAAGGTTTCATTGCAAAATACAATTCCCCACCGTTCTGAGCACTACATACAACATACTCCTGGAAAAGAAAAACAAAGGGAAGTGCCCTCTGTGTCCTTGTGGACATCTTGGGTGTGTACCTCCAGATCTTACCTGCATTTTCCATACTGCAACATTCCAGCTCTGCAAGCAGTAGCCTTCAGGAATGGGGGGGAGGGGGAAGTGTGGAGGATCGCTTCGCATATAGCAAAGTAATCTTTTTAGCGCTAATTTTCTTGTTCCTCTACAACACGCGGGTCCTGAGGGAAAGCAGAGCCCAAAGCTAGCTCTGGATAAAAAGATTAGTTGTTTCTGCATTAAGATGCTTGTAATGATTCAGCAACTTAAAGCCACCTTTCCACCAACAAGGAGTCTTTCTGGTCCCTCTGTAAGCCGATAGTTCAAAGTGACAAATAAACTACAGGAGTTTGACAGAAGTCATTACCGCCCACAAAGCTGTTGTACATTTGTGAGTACAAATGGGTCAATTGTCCCTAAAACTTGCAGTTTTATTCATCTGGGAGGATAATCTCATCCCTTTTTCTGAAAATGAATCTACAATTTTGCCTTCTCTAACAAGCAATTCACCTGAAGCATTAGCAGCTAAGCTCCTAAGAGCAAACGCAGTGTCATGCACAGCTCCTAGGGTCCTCCCAAAAGGCAGATGAAGAGCACTGAGGGCAACCAGACCTCCTCATCGGGAAACTGAACAGCTACCTCCTATCTGACATCCAAAATAGTTCAGACTCTTTTAAAACCAGGCACTTCCAATGAACTCCTGGAGCAATCAGTCCTCCACTTTTGTTGAAAACTCTCGCTGTACAGAGGAAAAATAAACTCCAGAATATCTTGGCAAAGAGTTGAGGGGCAGAGATTTTTCTTTTCTCACTTTCTAACAATTAGCAGAGAGCCTTCACGTACCTCCTTCCAGAGCTGCCAAGCAGCACAGAGGCAAGTGGAGAGGGTCACAACCTTAATTCTGGACACAAATTGGCTGCTGGTTCTCCACTGCTGAAAGGGGTAGAGGAGGTTACGGCCGCGGAGTAATGAGTGAGATTACACTGCAATCAGGGAACAGAGATGTGAGCTGGGGAGATGTGCTGAAGGCAGGGAAAACATTCCTTAAATTAAACCCCTATTGTTCACCTCAGTGGATAAATCCATGAGCCTCCAAGCTCCTGCCAGGAGCCAGTGTGAATAATTCCAGAGCGTTTTGGTATTGAGTGGTTGGACTCCAGGATCCTAAAGGTCTTTTCCAACTGAAGTCAGTCTATGATTTTTCCTACCTGTCGTGCAGGAGTTTTCTACTTCTTTGAGCCAGACATACAGGAAGGTGAATTTTCTGTAATCCCTGGGATATTACAATCTATATTAGGCTAGATTATTAGACTAGATACAAAGAAGAAATTTTTCACACTGAGAGGGGTGAGACACTGGGTACAAGTTGCCCAGAGAGGTGGTAGAACCCCCATGCCTGAGACCATTCCAGATCAGGTTGTTAGGTGCTCTGAGCAACCTGACCTTACTGAAGGGAGTTGGACTAGATGACCTTTAAAAGTCCCTTCCAACCCAAACCCTTCTGTGATTCTGTAATTCTATCCTACCTCTTCCTTTTCTCCCCAGAACACCTCTCCTGTGGATTTTCAGGATGAAGGGGTGCAAGCTGCACAGCTGAGAAATCATGAGTGCAGTACCTGACTCCTCAGCACTTTATGCATCATTAGAGCGAGGTTATTAACAGGACTATGGGGGGGCTGAGGGCAATGAAGCTATCATCTGTCTGGAGGATTATGTGTGACAGCAAGGAAGGAAAAGGCAAATTTGCAGAGGAAACAAGCTCCATTTGTGAAGATTTCCTTCCTCTGAGACAGACTGTAAAGAGCTCCATACCTGAAGATAATCTGGTGGTAGAAAAACCCTTTCCAAAGAAAGCTGCAGGAGAAGAATTCCAGGAAGATGGCAGGACTCTTGGGAACAGTCAGCATGGCTTTGCCAAGGGCAAATCCTGCCTGACCAACCTGGTGGCCTTCTATGAGCAGGTGACAAAATTAATAGATGAGGGGCAAGCAACTGATGTCGTTTACCTGGACCTGAGCAAAGCCTTTGACACTGTCCCACACCACATCCTGGTCTCCAAACTGGTGACACATGGGTTTGATTGGTGGACCACTAGATGGATAAGGAACTGGCTTGATGGCCGCACCCAAAGAGTGGCTGTCAATGGCTCCATGTCCCAGTGGAGGCCAGTGACAAGTGGAGTCCCTCAGGGATCAGTCCTGGGACCTGTCTTATTCAACATCTTTGTGGGGGACAGGGACAGTGGCATTGAGTGCACCCTCAGCAAGTTTGCTGATGACACCAAGCTGTGTGGTGCAGCAGACACGCTGGAGGGAAGGGAGGCCATCCAGAGGGACCTTGACAGGCTGGAGAGGTGGGCACAGGCCAACCTCATGAAGTTCAATAAGAGCAAGTGCAGGGTCCTGCATCTGGGTCGAGGCAATCCCAGGCACAAATACAGGCTGGGCAGTGACTGGCTGGAGGATAGCCCTGAGGAGAGAGACTTGGGGGTGCTGGTGGACAAAAAGCTCAACATGAGCTCTCAGTGTGCACTTGCAGCCCGCAAAGCCAATCAGATCCTGGGCTGCATCAGGAGAAGTGTGGCTAGCAGGTCGAGGGAGGTGATCCTCCCCCTCTACTCAGCCCTGGTGAGACCCCACCTGGAGTACTGTGTCCAGTTCTGGAGCCCCTATTACAAGAGGGATGTGGAGGTGCTGGAACGTGTCCAGAGAAGGGCCACGAGGATGATCAGAGGGCTGGAGCACCTCTCCTATGAGGACAGACTGAAGGAGTTGGGGCTGTTCAGTCTGCAGAAGAGAAGGCTCCGAGGTGACCTAATTGTCGCCTTCCAGTATCTGAAGGGGGCCTACAGGAAGGCTGGGGAAGGACTTCTCAGGATATCAGGTAGTGATAGGACTAGGGGGAATGGAATGAAGCTGGAGGTGGGGAGATTCAGGCTGGATGTGAGGAGGAGGTTCTTCACCATGAGAGTGGTGAAACCCTGGAATGGGTTGTCCAGGGAGGTGGTCGAGGCCCCGTCCCTGGGGGTGTTTAAGAGCAGGCTGGATGAGGCTCTGTCCAGCCTGATCTAGTGTGGGGTGTCCCTGCCCATGGCAGGGGGGTTGGAACTAGATGATCCTTGTGGTCCCTTCCAACCCTGAATGAAACTATGAAACTAAACTATGAAACTAGTCTCCTCAGTGGACATCTGACTCAGCTTCCACATTGCTGTATGAAGATATGAATATAGCAACAACCAGCAACTGCAGCTCTCAGCACTAGAGACTGTGTAAGAGTCTGGGAAATGCTACATTGGAACTAGTGCAATGTGCTTTGAGATCTTCCTTCAAAAGGCTCTGTAAGACTCCAACAGCACACTCCAACAGCACACACTAGGCTGTGATGTTAAATATACCCACACCCACCCAGAACAGCAGCAATTTGATTTCAGTTCTACCTTTTAAACCACTATGGATATCAGCAATTGCTTGCTCCTTCTCATTAACACTGCTGTAAAGTGCCTGGCACAAATCTACATCAAATGGATATAATTGCTGAGGAGAACACACATCACATTAACTAGTCTGTCTGGACTTCCCTCACATCCCTTCCCTTACTGCTGTTCTTTCCCCTTTTCCTCCTTCCTCTTTCCTAGGGCAGTTTTGCTTCTATTTTTCTTCAGAATTCATCTTCTTCATCCTCCTTTCCTTTCAGTCTTTCACCTATTCCTCATTTCAAGTGTAAAGTTGATTGCTTTCCCTGGGTTTTGTTGGGTTTTTTTTTGCCTTCCCCAGGATTGATTGATTTACTCTGCACTTATGCAAATGATTTTATACAAAGCATATAAACTATAGAACTCCCTGCAGAATACCATGAGCACTGCTGCCACCTGCGTAGGTAAAGAGGAGGAAAAAAAGAGAAGTGAAGTTAACGAAGTGCTAAATTAAGTAAGAATCTCTTACATCATACTTTGAAGCTTGCCAAAATCTGCCTCTTTGGATGTACTGCAACAGCAGTTTTCTAAGACACAGGCCCTTTGCAGGCAAAATTCTTTCATGTCAGAGAGGAAAAGAAAGGCAGATTCTCCCAGCTGCTACAGCAGGGACCAGAGGACAAGGCAGTCTTTCAGACAGCCAGATCCCAAGTCATCAGACTGTTGCTACTGCAAGGTACCCAGAACAATGCAATTCTTCTTGCCTGCTATGGAAAAGAAAGGGAAAGAAGATGAGGGCAGGTATTTACTTTTCATTTCTCATTTGCAACACCTGAAGGACTTGAGGCAAGCGATCTCTGCTGAAATTCATCAATCCATCCTTGCTTAATTCATCTCATGAAACTCTTAAATGGTACCCAGGCTATAGGCTGGCACTCTACAGAGATGGGAATTGCATTCCTAATTACAAGATATGGTACTGCCCTAATAATAAGTACTGTGCTCAAGAAGTCCCCACCCAGGGGGATGAGCTTTGACCTCTTTTAACAAAGACTGCAAAATGGTTGATAAGAACATTAAAGCAAGTCACTGCTCCAGAAATGATGTGTTGACTTGCTCTAAGCCCTCTGGTGCTGGTTGCAGAAATTAGCTTTTGAGTCCATCTCACTAGTGGAAGCTGGTGATAGCTGTCTGTCCTCCAGTGCTAACAGAATTGGGGTAACAGCACATGGCGGTGCAGAAGGGGAACTAGAAAGGCACTTTGCCTCCACAGCGTTCACGTTTCACCCCACAATTCCCTAACGGCACCAGGGCAAGCTCAGCTCAACAGCTCCATTCCAGGCATTGCTGGAGAAATCAACCAGAATTTGTCATGCATTTTTCAGGATGAGACTTCACAACCCTTGGAGATGAATGGCTCCTCCTCAACACACACTCCACCCCTGAAAGGTCTGGGCCTTGCTAAGCTGTCATTATTGCTCCTCACATTTCCTCTCAAACAGCACCTCTTGCCCCAAGAGCACTCTCCCTCCTCACACCAGCATCAAAAGCCTGCTGCAGCCTCTAACTGGGGACGTGTTTTCTTCTTCAGCACAGATTCACAGCATTTCACAGCAAACCTTCAATTATCACAGCACATGGCTGTAAAAACTTGCTCAACTGGAAATGTGCAGCTATTTCTAACCTTGCCTTCAGTTGTCTGCCTTCTTTTGCCCCCAAAGCCATCTACAATAGTATTCTCCTGGAACCTCTGTGCAGCCTGCCTAGCACAAAGTTAAACCATAAGTCAAAATGATTAAAATGATATGGAAATATATACATCTCCTGCCCCACTGTACTGGGAACATGGCTCCTAACGGGACACCTCGCCACATTACTCATAAGGCCAAGGCATGTGGCATTTCCCAGAGAACCTGCACAGTCTCCTTCTTATGCCAGATGACTTATAAGCAGCAATCAGGCTTTTCCTTTTGGGGATGTGCCTTCCATACACATAATTTGAGTCCTTAAAATGAACCCTCTGATCTGGATTCCACCTGCTTGGGGTGTGTGTGTGGGGGGAGGAAGAAATAAAATTAAATAAATAACTAAAAAGAAAGAAAGTCTTGGAAATATATAGCAAGAAGAACCTGGCAGGACAAACTCACACTCCCACTGAGCCAAATTGCAAGTTTAGTAATTCTGTTTTCTTCCTGCTGAGTGGAAGGTGTCATTAGCTGCTGTATTTAGAGCCACAGAAAAGGTTCTTGGAGCAATCCCCAGCCTCTCTCGGAACCAGGTGGCTGATGACCATGGGAGCTCTCTGCAGCTGGGGACCTTCACCTTCATCTTCCCACAGTCACCACTTCAGTTTTTAATGGAAAGGAAATAAATGGGGCAAGTGGCACGACGTGGAGAGAAACTCTCCAGCTATGTCGTTCTCCTTCCGGCTGAGATTCACCCCTGAGTCAGGGCCACTATGAAGTCCCTGCGCTGCATAAATCACTCTTGGGTGCTTTTAACTCAAGAATAGCTTTCCTTCTGGGAGAGGATTTCTCTTCTAGGCTGGTCCCTGTGGAGCACCCATTGAACCAAATCCTTATTTCCAAAGATTAATACAACAATTCAATGAATCATCCTCTTACTGTGAGCCTTGGAGGGGAGCGCAAAGGCTTTGGAAATGTCCTGCAGCCATCCACACGTGCACCTGGCCTTGACTCTTTTCTGCTGGTAACAACCCAGTTCTGTGTCCAGTTCTGGGCCCCTCAGTTTAGGAAAGATGTTGGCTTGCTGGAATGTGTCCAGAGAAGGGCAACAAAGCTGGGGAGGAGTTTGGAGCACAAGCCCTATGAAGAGAGGCTGAGGGAGCTGGGGTTGCTTAGCCTGGAGAAGAGGAGGCTCAGGGGAGACCTTATTGCTGTCTACAACTACCTGAAGGGAGGTTGTAGCCAGGTGGGGGGCTGGTCTCAGGCAACCAGCACCAGGACAAGAGGACACAGTCTCAAGCTGCACCAGGGGAGGTTTAGGCTGGGTGTTAGGAAGAAGTTCTTCATAGAACGAGTGATTGCCCATTGGAATGTGCTGCCCAGGGAGGTGGTGGAGCCACCATCACTGGGGGTGTTTAGAAGGAGACTGGATGGGGTGCTTGGTGCCATGGTTTAGTTGATTAGATGGTGTTGGGTGATAGGTTGGACTTGACGATCTCAAAGATCTCTTCCAACCTGGTTAATTCCATTCCATTCCATTCCATTCCATTCCATTCCATTCCATTCCATTCCATCCCATCCCATCCCATCCCATTCCAACCCTACACACTTTTCAGAATGTCAGCCCATCTGACCAGGAGGAGACCTCCTGCTTATGCCAACGTGCCTGTCTGCTGCAAATGCCTGCCCTGGCTTTGCTGGCAGCCCTGTGTGAAGGCCAGGAGGAATGGTTGTGTTTGCTTGGTGGGATTTCAAACAAATGAAGATGCAATTCCAGAACCATAGGTGGTCTTGGTGATGCATGCCATGAGGAGGGGAGGGGGTACATGAGGAATTGCCCTTTCATGTGGTGACCGAGGATGGGAATGCCCTGCTGTTTCCAGATTTGTTTGGGATGGTTGAAATGAAGACCACCTGTGCTGCCTGAGAATTGGGAAAATCTGTGCAAACATTCATTATTTATAAGATAGCTGTCCAGAGGCAAATTGCCTGGAATCCATTAAAGGAAGAAATCCCAGCTCCCTCTGGCAGTTGCCTGGCACAGGCCTTTTCCACTGACACAAAGGGAGGGGAAGGGATAAAAAAAAAGGGGGGAAAAAATCACTTTCATTTCTAATTAATCTTCTGGTATATAATACTTTGAATTAGAATAAAAATAATCTCCATGCTGTTTGAGAGAGGAAGGAAGGAGCCAAAAGCGAGGCAGAAAGCTCTGGCATCTTGGCTACAGTTCAAACCTCATCCTCTTTAAAGCTGAGGGAGCAGGTGAACCTACAGCCCACTGCTCTCCTCCATGCAACCAAAGCCCCTGCAGGGGCTGCTCTGGAGATGAGGAGTGGGATTGTGTGCCTACAAACTTGGCTATTTACCTTGGGAATACAAAAATGCAGGCAATGATAAGTGGTGGGGAAAAGTATTTGGAAGATGCTTTAGAAATGAAGTGGACTCATGGACAAAGCAAGGATGAGACAAGAAGGAAGGCCCAGGGACAAGGAGATCCAGCCCATACATTATCTCTTCAAAATAATACCCACACCCCCAAATACCATTCCCCAACCCCAAATTTCCTATCCCTTCTTTCTCCTTCTAATTTCTCCTCCCTGGATTAATTATTAATGCCACTGGGGGTACAGATTTGCACTTTGGTTTCTGAAAAATTAATTCAATGATTAAAATTTCAGTCCCGGCGTGATGGAAGCAGCTCAGGCAAGCTGGAGATGCCCCTTTGCAGTTTGAAAGCCTTTGGTATGCTGCCTGCTTACCCCCTGCATGAGAAACTTCCCTGTAGACCTAGCTCAAGGGGGAAAACCTGGCAGGAAAACAAGTTTTTAAGTTGAGCAAGTTCTGCTTTTGTGGAGAAGCCATAGCAATTTAATACCTTATCAATACCCAGTTCAGTGCAGAGAGCAATCCCTGGGTTCTGCCAAGGCTCAGGTACTCATGGCTTTCTACATGACCCCCTGGATAAGCAAAAAAAAACTCCAAATGAACATAAATATTAATCAAAACTACACCTATCACTCACTGGCAAGCTGACTGTTGGCTGAGAGTTGACTTTTGGCGTGCCTAATGCAATTGCCTGTGACACTGTGCTTAAAATGAAAGAACAACAGAGAAAGGCCCAGGGAGGAAGACACCCTCTCAAGACACAAAACTGTCTCTCTTCTCACCTGCACCCACTACCAGTGGAAAGAATAACACCCCCAGAACCTGTGAACTGGGGAAAAAAAGTGTGCCAGATCACACAGTACCTGCCCCAGAGGGCAATTCTGCCCCATTCCTGAAGAGACTCTCCACTGCAAATTCAGTATCAGCTTAAGAAGGTCCTTTCCCAGGCTGCAGTGGAGCTACCCTTCCCATCAGCTCCCCATGAAAGGAAAAAGCTGGCAGAAAGGCTGTGCAGTTCTCCACCCTCCATTCTTGGCATTGTTATTTTTAGTTGTTTCAAAACAAATGTGAGGGGGGGGGAGTCAGAGCTCTGAGCAGCACACAGAGCTGAGGAGCTCAGAATCCTCCTCTAGATTTAGATAAGAGAAGGAGGAGGAAAGGCTGGATTTAGACTTATAAATACCAACTTTGTTCCTAAGGTGCTAAGAAACAGCAAAATAGAACAAATACAGAAAAATTAGACTGAGTAGAAATCCAACTAAACACTGAAGCAGAATGAAAATGGCAAACTCATCCATCCTTGGGAAGCAGCAGGCTAAGAACATGGTGGGAACTCAGGGCAGCACTGGCAGGATGTTCCCCATCAGCCAACAGTATGCTGCTTGTGCAGGTGTCGTGGGGATCAGCAAGGGACAAAGGGGAATGGGGAATGTTGTGAGGAACTCTGCTGAAATCCTCTGCAGGCAGGAAAATAGCAAAGCTCTGAAACAGAACCAATTTTCTTCAAAGCAACAGGATTAGTGACAGCCCATGTTGCACTTCATGGAGGTCCTGACTAGAGGAGCACTCAAAGCCAACTCCTGGCTTCAGACACTGTGCATTTGCTCCTCATATCACAGTATCACTAAGGTTGGAAGAGACCTCAAAGATCATTGAGTCCAACCCGTCACAACAGACCTCATGACTAGACCATGGCACCAAGTGCCACATCCAATCCCCTCTTGAACACCTTCAGGGACGGTGACTCCACCACCTCCCCGGGCAGCACATCCCAATGACGAACAACTCTCTCGGTGAAGAACTTTCTCATATTTTATCAAAGTTTCTAGAAACTCTACTAGGTTAAGATTTTTTGGGGAAAACCTCTTTGCTAGCTCCAGGAGAACACATGCTGTGTGTGTCACCAGTACCATGCTACCAGGAACAGAAGAGAAGTGCACAGAAAACCAACTTTCTACCTCATTCGCTGAAACTTTGCAGGGAGAATGTGCAGAACTTGCTACTTGGAAAACTTGCTGCTTTTCTTCCTCAAGATGTGGCTTAGTGGAGGTTGGGGAATATGTGGGCTTTTGTGGGCTGTTCAACTCTTGAAGTTGTTCTGAGCTGAGAGCCTTCAGCACCATGGTCCTGTATCTACAGGACAGATAGAGCATCGCTATGTGCAGTCACATGCTGCCACGTGCCAGCCTTCCCTCCTAGGGACAGGCTCATTCATGCTGCTCTTACAGAGTCCAGGTGGCTTTACTGAACCTGCAGCTATTAAATCTCCCCTTCTGAAAGGCTCAGAGCAGGATACATCCCACCTCACAGCAGCATTGACTCCAGCCTCGTGACTCCAACACACCAGAGATGACGTGCTGGGGTGCACAGTCCTGACGCTCCGTGCAGAGCAAAGAGGAAATGGAAATGCTGGAACAAGCACTTTGGCACAGCTTCTTGGCTGGGCTAAAGGTTTATTCCTGGGATGCTGCTTTCCTGCAGACTAAGGAAAATTAAATTTAGCACTTTGCAAATAAATAGGTTAAGGCTGAAAGGACACTATTTAGGAATTTACTGCTTACAGCAGCCTCAGAGATTATAGATCCATCACCATCTATTACCTTGCTAGTTACTGCTTCCAGTCTGTCTATCTTCCCTACTTGCAGAGTGGTCCTTTCATCAGGTCTTTTTCTATTCTAACTTGAAGCTGTCATCACTCTAATGGAATTACATGAAGAAAAACAACTTTGGGCTACAGTGACTCTGCCAAAAAGCCAAGGACATCTCCTGTGCTTTCCCAGGACAATGTGGTAGGATCCCTGCCTGGCAGAGACATGTGAAGATGTCTGACAACCTCCTAGGAAACAGACTGATGGACAGCTGTTTACACACATCCCAAACTTCTGAACTGCACTTTTAACACCCAGAAGCTCAAGAGCTTTCACAGGGCCTGGCAAACCAACAGCTGACTGGCAATCTCTGCTGCAGATTCATTGTGGCTGCACTGCACGTGGTGTGAGAACCAGTGCACAACTACAGACCCTGCCTCGTGCTGCATGCACCTCTTCCACTATCTGCTGCTTAGAAAACTCAGCTGCACAGAGTCCCCTCTCCAGAGTCAGCTACATCCCAGAAATGCAAAGTGACAGCTAGCACATGAAACACTCTCCAGGGCTTTCCATTAAGACAGACAAACCCTTCAGTTTAAGGTTGAAATTTGTGTCGCCTCCCTGGAACACAGTTGAGAGAGATCCACTGTTATCAGCTGCCTGCTTTAGCTGAAACTGAATACAGATGAGGGACAAATTAAAAGTTTCAAGCCTCAGTTTGATATACTCTTTCCAAGATACAGGCAGACAGGCTTGTCTTCTTCTAGAAGCTAAAGATACCGTCAAAAGATAATCTTGGGACTTACCAAAGCTGGAGGTCATCCTCAGGTCTCTAATTTCCTCCTTGCCCCTCGGAGGAGAACACAGCAGTGTGGTTTAGCTATGAATCCTTAGAAGCTAGATTTGACATAAAATACTTTTCCACACTTCTTCCTCAAAGGATGTTCTCATGCAATTGGCAAAAAAGAAAATGCATTCAAGGCAAAATCCTAAACCAGCACATGGGGCAGAATGAATGGGGTTTGTGTGTGGAGGTAGTTTGATTCATGTACTCATTTGTTTGAAGCCAATGTGAGGACAGGATAGGCCTTTCACCATTTCCAAGTGAAAGAATAAAGGCAGGTGATACAGTATAAAACCCCAGCACTAATCTCCATCCATGTTAAGTATTAATTCCTTAAGTGTACAGAATGTAAAGAGCTGAGTGGCAAAAACTGTTGTTGTGTAACACAGGATAGGATTCTACCAGAATCACAGCAGGCAGTCCCCATAACAAAGCTCTCCAGGAGGATTTTCAGCGTGCTGCTGCATTCTGTCATCGCTCCACAGACACAGCACTGTGGCAAGGACACCACCATTAATAGATTCACATTGCAGTGCTGACATGTTATGATCCGGAGAGCCTGCATGGCACATTGTGCCTAAGACTCCCTGATGCTGTGAAGTGCATCAAAGCTTGATGTGCTTCCAACCTTCTCCATCAATAGCTGCCTCCAAAGAGAGGTGGGATGCCTCAGAGCAAAGCAGGAGGTGCACTCACAGCGGTCATCAGTTTTGCTTTCCTACAAGTGGTTTCTCAAAATGCAAGAGAACTCTGTTAAGGCAAAGGTCTCAGAGAACACCCAGACACGGCAGACACTGAGATGCCACGAAGAAGAGCTGCCTAACAAGCTTTGAAATATGTGCTCTTATCTTAAGCTGGCAAGCCAGTTTGAGAGAAAGCATATTAACTGGCTTATGCTACACTAACTTCATGGTTTAGAGCCCTGTAGTAATTGAGTGCTTAAGACTCTGAAGCACACAAGCAATACAAGGATGACAGTGGAATGTATGGCCCATCTCAACCTGGATGGTGGCCCCTTGGCTGCCAAAGATGACCTGTGACTGACACCTCACTCCCTGCTCCTGGTTATTTCCCTACTACATTCCTCCCCAACCTTGTGGGAAAGGGTCAACCACTTTATTATTCAACCTAAATCTAGGCACCATTGAGCTCTGAACTCTGAGATGAGGGCACCACACGGGCATTTATATTCACAACAAATAAAGCAGAAGACCTTCAGGTGAGCCCAGATCCACTCTTCAGATGGAGAAGACAGATGTCCCTACCCACACCAGCAGGGGAATTTTTTGGTTGTGTTTTCACATCTGTGAACAGTTTTTAATACACACAAACACACACTCTCTTCTTTCCCTGAAGAGAAGAAAATCTCTTGCCCCAGTCCCACATGGCTAGTAGCTGCAACTCCCAAGGCAAGAGATAAGTCCTAATTATATTTGTATTTAAACAACATGATGCTTACTCAAGAAAGAAGGCAGGCAGTGGCTGCTGCTCTCTCTCACTGGTGGCCTTGTGCAGGCTGAGCTGTGCTGCCACTCACACACTGGTGAATACTTTGCTGGATGATATCAGCAGCAACTCACAGGATTGTTTCCTGCTTTTCTTAGAGGTCTTCTCAAAAACCTCCTCCTGGAGCATACAGCAAAAAGGTGAAGGAGTGGTACAAAAGTCACCTTGAAGTCCCCCGTCAATGCTCTGACTGCTTGCCCTCTGCATCATCAAACACTCCTCACAGACAGCTAAGGAGGCTTCAGGGATGTCTGTGAGGGATCACAAGTGGAGGAAAGTACCAGAGGGATTGCTAAAGTCTCTGACACTATTTATCACACAGGGATGGCATGGAAGATGCCATCTTGGTGTGGCTCAACATGATGGAGCAGATGAACACCAGCACAGAGGACCAGAACAGACCCAAGGCTGGAGAGACAGCTTGTCCCCTCCTCCTCATGTCCAAAGACATGAACAAACTGAGCCTGTGGAGCAGCCAGGGAAGATGCCTGAGGCGCAAGGTACCCACAAACTCTTGACTTTTCCCTCGCACAAGGATAAAAACCTCCAGCAGTTTCCACTCCTTTTCATGTACATCTTTGAACATAGCCACACACAAGCAACCAGCAGGGTTGTGGTTTGCTGACAGGGCTCTGCATGCTCTGTCAATTCACAACAGAGCAGCCAGGGAAAGCAACAAGGGAACGCAAGAAGCGTGTATCAAAAGCTGCTCTGCAAAACACCCATTTCATCTGTGCCTTGGTGTTCCCCCACCGCCTGGACACAGTCATTACCTGGTCCTTCCAGAATGCTGATCACACAGGCTTTAAGCAGAACATCTTTTGAAACTGGCAGAGAGTCAAATAAATAACATAAATAACACAAATTAAAGAGATGTAATGCCAGTTGAAGGTGGCTGGTACCTACAGAAAAGGAAAGGAGCAGCCACGCCGCCCCAGGTCCCCCTGGTTGCACCACAGTGGCTGTAAGTGGCTCAATTGGTAGCACATAAGACCCTTAATGGGAAGGTTGTGAGTTCAAGGCTGCAGTGGGCAGTAGTGTCCTCCCTACTCTAGTCATGAGGTCTGTGGTGACAGGTTGGACTCGATGATCTTTGAGGTCTCTTCCAACCTTAGGAATACTGAATACACATCTCAGGGACAATTTACTGCATCCATTTCTGTCCAACAAAACCTATCTGCACCATCACTTCTCTAACTTGTTCACACACAGCTTCCCCTCTGAAGAACATTTTGAAAAGCTTCTCAAACCCCAGTGGAAGTCCATGACTGGTAATATCCTGTACCCAGGTGAGAGGGATAGAGAAAATCAGAAAGTCAAGTAACCCAGAGCAAAGCCACACAACAATTTAGCAGCAGAGATGGAAACGAGAATCCGGGAGGGGTTTTGCTTATGTCCCCCTCCCTGTTATTTAACAGTGTCTTCTTCTCACAGTGTGTAAACACAGCTCTGTCAGCCCACATGGTCCTTTGTAAGCTGTTCAAATACAGCAGCAGGTGGACACAGACATCCTCCTCTCCCCAGACCTCCCACAGCGAGACTGGGCACAGCTAGCGACAAGAACAACTCTTCCTCAGCAAATGGCAATCACGTGGATGCTGGGAGCGTGGCAAGGGGGTGGGAAAGGAAGGAGAGGCTTTTATTGTAGCAGGTAAGTCAGCCAGGATCTGCTCTGCCTCCTGCTAACTCACGCTGGCACAGCAGCAGCTTTTGTGTTGTTAGGGCGCAAGGCTGTGCAGGGCTGCCCAGCTCTGCCATGCAGCACGAGGATGGGGTCAGCAGCTGCCTGCTTTGGGGCACAAGCAGAGCTACAGCACATCCTGCTCCACACGCTGCCCTACACCATCCATCCCTCCAGGGCTGCACATGTTGCTACAGCAGCCTGGCAGCACTGTTTAATTGAATTCTCATCAGTAACCTGTGCTCCACGTTGGTACACAAGACTCTTCCTAGAAAGGATGGGCTGTCTTTTCTGTGTCATTAAATAAGAGATATTTTAATGAAGGGAAAAGGGATTTGGAGAGAGGTGGTTTGCAATCTTGTTTAAAAAGGGTTAGTCCAGGAATTTGGTTACTAACTATTGCATAATCACCAAATAATTTAGACTGGAAAAGATCTGTAACATCATTGAGTCCAACTGTAAGTCTAGCACTGCCACATCCACCAGAGACTGTGGAAACAGATGCTGAGGTCCTTCATGGCTGGGATGGCTCCTATCTGTTGTGTCCTGTTGCCAGGATGAAGCCATCAGCAGTACAGACAATGAAGGTGGTTGAAGTCAGGTGCAGAATTCGTGGGAATAACTTGAAAGCTGACTTTTTTTCCAGTGCCCTATTCCTTTGCAGAGAGAGGAGGAGTGCAGATGGAGAGGTAGAGCTCATGCCACCACAAACAGGGTGCTGCAGAGTGCTGGAGATATAGCGCCAGAACTGCCATACCCTTGGGACAGGAGGAAACTGGGAAAGCAACTTGATGGTCAACAGCTGATGATGACAATGCAAACAGGGAATTACAGAGGGACAGCCTGAATCTCAGATGGCATCTGTGAGCCAGCCTCATGTTTCCTGCCCAGAACCAGGCCTGCTTTTTTGAAGTGACAGGTTCTGTATATGCCTCACAGTGCAGCACAGTGTAGCACATTACTCACTCCAACAGAGAGGACGCACCCATCAGCAAGACAGATCTCTGACCTTTCAGGGAGATCACACATACCATCCTCCTGCTAGTCAGGAAAGACTCAGCCACTGGAATAATTCTCTAATATCATCAGCATTAATTAGCTGCATGGCTGGGTCTACCCTGGCAGACTGGCAGGCATGGCAGGGAAGGGGAGCAAGCGGCGCCAACATGCTGGAAATGGGTATTGTGCCAAACTGACAGGTAACAGGGGAGTGAATTCCCCAGCCCAAAGCTGCTCTATATTCCCTATCAGCACAGACTATTCATCCTCACAACAGTCCACTGACATTGGCAGGAGCATGATCCACCTCATGCAGATGGGAAACAGAGGGAGAGAAAGAGCATTAACTTTGCTCAGTTGGAACAAGGATTCAGCCCAGCCTCTTGAAGTCTTGGAGCAACATCTCTTTGCTCAGAAATTCTGCAGTATAAAGAAATCTTTCTGTTAGATCTCTCTGCTATCCTCGAGGTGACAGGTTTCATTTGGGAAAAAAGAAAAGAAAAGGTAAAAGAACCCTACCCTGCCCTAGGGGATAGGCAATTGTTTAGGGAAGCAGATGCAGCAAGAGAGAAATTGTACTGGGAGGGAAAAAAAAGCGCATGAGCGAGCAGAATAAGATGAAGACCACAGCAAGAATTAAAGTTGGGTCCTAACATGAAACAGGCTGCTACAATATCTGAAAGAAAACCATGTGTAGGAAGCTTAAATACAGGATCTGATGCTGTACCACCATGGATTGCTCAATAGCTCACATTTTACAGCTGCTGATTAGTGCAACCCAAAAGCAATCTTTGCTGACCCTTCCAGGAATCCCAGGGAGGCATCACGCTAACGCCGCGATGACAGGTGCTCCCAGAGCTGAGCAGGAAGCAAGTCTGCAACCCTCACATGGGCAGATTGAAAACAAAAATATAAAAATCAAATGACTTCTAATTAACAAGAATGAGGATCCAACAGAGGCCTACAATCTCTAATCAATCTCTTGCTGCCTGGCCTGCTCCACCGATGAGCCCCATTGTTATTTTTGATTGTGCGTGCAAGAGTGCGCGATGGCTGCTGGAAGAATAGCACTCCATCAAAATGGTGATTTCTTTCTCCCCTCGAGACTCATCAAGGATGAGGAGGAGGAGAGGGGAGAAGAAAGAGATGTAAAAGGAAACAAACAGCTAGAACATGCTTCTCAGAGATACTCTACTGAGTTCAAGGAGGAGGTAACTGAAACGGCGGGTACGCCAGGCATGCAGACTGATTCAGAGCTCCCAACAGTGCTGTCAGCTTCAAGATGAGACAAGAGCACTCAGGCAAGTAGAAGTAATCCCTGTGTTAGCCATCCTGCTTCTTCCAAGCCATACGTCGTTCACGGCTGCACCCCAGACAACTGATGCTAAGGCTGTGCTGGAATCTCTGCAGATTGGACTCTTTCCACACATTTAACCACATGAGTTTTGTCTCCCCCTTTCTGTCTGCAGTTTGTCAGCATCACTCTGTTTAAAACACCCTCTCGGTTCTTCCTTAATTCAATCCAGCCTCATTTCCCTCCTCAAGGAAAGAGGATTAAGCTATTCTTGTGCACATCGCTGCCCTGTTGCATGCTGCACACCTTGTCAGTACAGAGACTACAGGACAGCAGGGTACAGAAGCCATGGGGCAAGCAAAGGAGAGTGGGTAAGTTAAAAGTGGTGTTTGTCCTTCCACCATACCTTTCTTCCATACAAAGCCTTTGTCTTTTTCCCCCCTTTATGTTCTGTGGTGAACCACAACAGAAGCAAGTGCTCACTTTTCAGATTGCCCTGAAGTTTGATAGTGATAGCTCCTCTGATAGATCTGTAAATCAGCTCTGTACAGAGGTGTGCATTGAAGACAGTGTGTGCACACTGGCTGTTAATTTAACAGGTTGCAGAAGAGCTGTTGATTTTATTGCCACATTACCAATCCAACAGGACACCAATAAAGGTTTTACTCTGCAGCAAGAAGTGCCAGCCCTGCAGCTGGCAACATTCTCAAGATGTGTTAAGATGCTTCTGGTTCTGCTTGCTGGCTGGTATCTTGGGTATTCTTTTTCAAGGCAACTTGGGGATGCTCTTCAATGAACAACCGCTGGTGTTTGGGTTTCTGTTTCATTATTTTGACAGAAAATAACAACATGGGCGAGACCTGAGAGAATTCCATACTCTGCAAGGCTGGGCTCTGAAGATACAGAAAATCTCTGTTTAAAGGCAGCCTTTTGGTCAGGACTGTTTATGAGAGCAGACAGCTAACACTGCTGAGATACTGGGAAGACTTTGTTTTAACTTCCTTACTGATCAGCTTAGACTCAAGTAATTAACACGTGAATTATTATGACAACTGAGCACTTCTTTCTGAGAAAGCAGGGGAATATGAAACCAGAAATATTTCAAACACTGCCAGATTTCAGGTAGCTGTTACACAGCATCAGATCAATTGCCTTTTCCATCCAGGATCCTATCAAGAGAGTAATGAGCACCACATTTATGCCTGAACAGTGGAAGCCGTTTACCTGAACCACAGTGAATAATCAAGTACAGATTGCTCTCTCTGAGCACCTTCTTACTCTCTCTTCTTCATTCAAGTCTTCATTGCCAAGGAAAGATGTTGACTTGCTGGAATGTGTCCAGAGAAGGGCAACAAAGTTGGAGAGGGGTTTGGAGCACAGCCCTGTGAGGAGAGGCTGAGGGAGCTGGGGTAGCTTAGCCTGGAGAAGAGGAGGCTCAGGGGAGGCCTTATTGCTCTCTACAACTACCTTAAGGGAGGTTGTAGACAGGCGGATGTTGGTCTCTTCTCTCAGGCAGCCAGCACCAGAACAAGAGGACACAGTCTCAGGCTGCACCAGGGGAGGTTTAGGCTGGATATTAGGAAGAAATTCTTCACAGAAAGAATGATTTGCCATTGGAATGTGCTGCCCAGGGAGGTGGTGGAGTCACCATCACTGGAAGTGTTTAAGAGGGGACTGGATGAGGCACTAGGTGCCATGGTTTAGTTGATTAGATGGTGTTAGGTGATAGGTTGGACTTGATGATCTCAAACGTCTTTTCCAACCTGGTCTGGTCTGGTCTGGTCTATTCTACTCTACTCTACTCTACTCTACTCTGTTTCCAGAGGATGGAGTTCAATGTTGCCAACTACAGAAGTAACAAACCCATCTGTAGACATAACCCAGAAAACAAACAGCATGCATGGGAATTTTCTTCCCAACCTCTGCTCTAAGAGGTTGCCTTCACACCTCACAGCAGAGCGCTCTGGATGTCCCTGCTTAAGGTAAATGTAAATATTTAATGCAAAACTAGGTCTTATTATCTCTCCACAAAGATACCTCACTATTTTACAAAATATACTGAGCTCCTGCTCTCAGCAGTACCTTGAAGCCATAGGATCTTATCTAAGAGGATTTGCACTCCTTCCATTTTAAATTGATTGGCTTCAGATGCTTTGGCTGGGACTGTGTCTTTAGGCACACAAAAAGCAAAAGCCCTAGATTTAATTTCTCTGCACTGTTTGTTCGTTTGTACAAGTGTCTTCAAATCATCTCCTCTTCAAATTTGACCAGTCTTTCTGTTTACCAAAAGACTTTCTTTTTCTGAAACAATTGTCATTGCCTTTCTAAAGGCCTCATTTCCTCCCTCTCTCTCAGGAGCTAGCCAGAGACAAGAGTAAACAGCACGATGTACACATGACCAAGCTATGACATCCTGCTCTGCCACTGCTTAATTCCAGGTTGGCTAAGCTGATTTTGAGGCTCCCTGGCAGCGTTTGTTTGTTTTAATAGATATCTTCAATGGATTGTTAGAGAGGGAGTCAATGCAGTTCTTGGGCATCTCATGAGTGGGCTGGCCTAGACACGCCAGTCGAGTATAACGCAGAACGCAAACTTTGTGCCGTGGCCTGGAACATCCAATGCAGAGCGACAGGAGCGGAATACAAACTGTGAAGTGCTCCAATAACTATAATTGCATTACATCTAAACTAAACTCCTGGTGAGGAATCTGTAACACAGCTTTCCACAGCATTTAATTAAAAGAATAAAAAAGAGCAAACAGGCGAGAGCGAGCTGTGAAGGCTGAGCTGCGCCTCGCTGCCTACGCGCTCGCATGCAGAGGGTCTGAAAATCACTGCAACATCCTTGATGAGCTCATCTGTTGCATCGATAGGGATCACCAATAAACACTGATATGCTTTCATTGGAATTCAGTGCTCATTTACAGATGCAGTCATTTGTATTCGCAGCATGGCACCGTGATTAACCCTTTCACTGAAGCTGTAATTCCAATTAATGCAAATTGGCTGGACACGTACAGCATGTAGATAATAAGCTCTATTACAGTAACAGCCTACCTTGGTGGGGGAAAACCAAGCACATCTTTCATCTTTGTTTAGCTTTTGAAGGGGTTACATTAGAGTAGCTCCTACTGCATCCCTGCTATTGAAGCCTTGCTGAAAATTAAATGCCACCAGCAGTGCTACTGAAAGATGTTCTAAAGTTTACAGGCAAACTACAGAAGCTTGTAAAGTGCCAAGGGACTTCTCTGGTGTAATTATATAGATCCTGTTTCATAAACTGCTTGAATGGAATAAATACAAATAGCATTCCCTGCTTTGTGGCTTCTTTAGGTTAATGAAATGCACACAAACACCCACAGTCTGCTATGGCTCAGAAATTCCACAGCATAAACACACAACCTCGCTGGAAGCCGTAGTCAGGATTCAAGCCTCGGTACGTATATGAGAACCAGCTGCCTGGACTCAGCAAGCAAATAATTTGTTTATATTCTGCTGCTATTCTAAGCTGCAGACTGAACAGGGAGAAACAGCCTAAGATTTTGTATTTCAGGCTCTAATTAGTGATTCTGCTTCTCCTGTCCAAAGAGGTGTGAGGTAAGAGAGGCTGAGGAATTCCACGAATCAGTAAGTAACCCACCCTAGGCTTGGGGAAATGTGAGATCTGCCCCACGTGGTGACACCTCCATCCTCTGGACATACTGGAGAATGAAGACTTCAGTGAAGAAACGTAAGCACAGAAGAGTGTTTAGGGAGTGGAATCTGCACCGTATTATTCACTCTCCTGCATGCAAATTATTTCTTTTGCCACAATACAAAGGACAATTTGATCCTACTGGAGACAAACTACTGAGCTACCAGTCAGTTGCTGTTCACATGGCCAGTATGCAATTTTCTCGTGTTTTCAGAACCTTCTCCATACATGCCATCTCTCCCAACACACAGAAAGAAGTGGTGGTTCTGCTGCCTGGCCAGGGCATGCAACAGATGTCTCCAGGAGTCTGCTATAGTTTTAGTTCCTAAACATTTAACAATACAGGAAGAGGCCTTTGGAGGTGTTAAAACTAACAGCATTGCACCATCTCAACAGAGAACTGTTTTCAGGAGTCAAGGACCAGTACCTCAAAACTTCCTAGTTATACTATGGATCCTAGGTGCTGTCTTACACTTACCCCTCACTTACTTTACTTGTTGTTTGCTTGTTTGTTTATCTGAGGCTGTAAATTTGCAGAAAAGGAAAATGTTTGGCCTGTTATGTAAAGAACCAATACAGCAGCAATCCACATGCTGCACACATCTGCAGGTCAGTCGAAACACAACTTCTCTACTCTGTTCCCCCCCGTACTAAACGCTTCCAAACCACTCATCCTTTGCACAAATGAGCCTCACCCCAGGGGGATCAGTGGGAGGCAGTTCCATTTGCATTTGCCACCAAGAAGAAAGTTCTCCCACTGACCCAGAAACTTGGGCAGTTGACACTTGAACCAACGTAAAGATGGAACTTCACAGCTCGGTGACTCTGAGGTCACACTTCAGCTCGCTAATGCCCCAGCCCAACTGTGCTAGCTGGAAGGCAATGAAGAAGAAAAACAGCACCTATCAAGCCACAACCCAGCCTCAGACCACCTAGCCAGACCAATAAAGGTATCAGGCTGACAGAAGACAGACTGTTATTGCTACTCATCTGGGCTGTTCACATAAATGGCACTTCACACACGCAAGGATGAGTTGCTGCTCCAAAGCAGTTCCAATTTACATAAAGACAAGATGACGCCAGGCAGACAAGCTGGAGGACAGCGAAGACAGTAGCGACGTACATCTCGCAGTGAAGTAAGGATGAAACCTTGATGGTTACATATCTAACTGATAATACAAAAAGGTGAAGTGCAAGGCCACATGCTTCAGGTATTATGCATATATAGCCTCTTCTCATTGCTCCTGACTTTGATGGATAAGTGGAAGACCAGATGTCAAACCTTCAACGGGAATTTGTTCTTAAAAGCAAAAAGCACCTTTATTTCCCCCATAAGGAACACAGAGCAGGGGGGGCAGTGATTTACCAGTCTAATCACTGAGCAAGAGCCAATCCGTTCTGGCATACTGACAAGCATGAGCCCAAAGGTGCAGCGATGGGTGCAGAGACCTACCTTAAAAAGCAGGCAGTCCCCCTGGTGCTCGGCGTAGATGGAGGTGAGCCGATACTGGTTCTCGGTGGTGATGTCGATCTGGTAGCCGGTCAGTGAGTAGCACACCTTGCGAAACTCCTGGATCTTGGTCTGGAAAACTTCTTTCAGACGCTGGTTTTTCAGTTCTGCACTTTCCACTTGCTTCTTCAGCTCTGGGTGGGGGGAAGCAAAGGGCTATTTTGTTACACGTCACGAGCAGGGAGTCCTCGTGCTGTATTTACAGCGCTGGCCGAACTAAGTGGATTGAAAAGGTTTAATTAAGTTTTTCAAAGAAAAAACAAATGAAGCAGGCAGAGTAAAGAAACAGGCAAGCCAGATTCCTCTCTTTCTGGCCCCAGCAGAGCAAAACAAGGATAAACTGAGGAATACCGAAACCAGGCGCGTCTCGGCGGGGTGGATTCTTCGTTTGCTCAGCCAGTCTTTTAACAACGTACCACAAAGTGCAAAGCTGTGGCATCCACTTCCCCATGTGCACACATTTTCTGCAAGGAACCCAAGAGAAGGCTGCTCCGTTACATGGAGCAAGAAAAGTGGGAAAATGATGAGAAATGCCCCTTCTCTATGGCTGCATCAGGAGGAAGCTGCCTCTAAGGGAAATTTCCTCCAACGTACTCTTGATTTGACTGTAAGTGCTTTGATCTCAAACTGACACACTGCTTAGGAATCCCTCAAGATTCAGGAAGGGGCTTTTATTGTGATGAAAAGCCTGAAGAGTACCACTGCCTCGTTGCATTCGCTACCTTAACCGGACTAGTCCCTAGAAGAGAGTTCCTGTGAGACTGCCTGCCACTCACCCTGTGTTTTATTGCTACAAAGGGAGCTGCCAGTACTGTGAATCCTTCAAGAGGATACACAACAATTACCATGAATCTTTCACCCAAGGTGCCTTCTGAGTAATTAAACCTCGATTTATCCCCCCATTAATTATAGAGATTGGCTTAACTTTAATATACACTAGAGATGTCTTCCAAGTCAGCCTATTTTATCAACACTGCAGTCCAGGGTAAGAGGAAAACCCTGACTCTTTCTACGAGCAAACAAACAGCCTTCTTCTTTCAGATACCTCTTTGTCATTCTGAGGTTTAGGGCTTTGTCTGTGCTGTGATCAGAGATACATAATTGCAGCATATGTAGGCCTTTCTTTTATCTGTGTCTTTCTTTTAGCTAGTGCAGGGCTCAGTAGCAGGATGTCAAGGACTTCAGTGCAAGTTGATTGCTTGAGTATGAAAGGAGGTTTTTGGCCCATGCTAAGATATTACTGTTTCCCAACTGAATGGGAAAAGTCTCTGAGTATTTGTGTTTCCATCAGCCTCCCAAGCACAGTGCATGAAGAACGCAGGATGGCAACTGCAAGGACATGGACTTGCCTCTGATTCACCACTGAGAAGCTGCAAGTGCTCCAGGAGAACGTGAGTCTGCTCTTATCTTTTGTACTGCTTTGGTTAGGAGCTCCAGGTGGGACAAAAGGATAATTCAGTGTTAAGTTAAAGTGCCTTAAATGCTACTGAGGATGCCCCTGCTCAGAAGTACTTTGGCCTTAATTCAGTTCAGCTTAATTCCCAGGCAAGGACAGGAACTCTTTAATGGTTAAAGAGGAGGATGTGTCCCTTTATTTCTGAGTGAAAGCATCCACACAGGGAGAGTTAATGCTGACCAACTCTTACCTGTGGTTCATTTGGCTCTCTCTCTGGCTTGTGGCCATGATGTATGTGCCAAGTATTTCCTTTACTATGGGTCTTCTCCCAGTTGTATCTCACTTTGTCAAGGGGAGCAAACCAGTCTTGGGGAACACGACCAGTTTGTTCATCAAAACACAGTTGCTGGGGGAATGTGAGTATCCAAACCGGGCTTACAAGCCCAAATGATCATGGTTTACACTCCATCCCTTCTCATGAGCTTGCAAAGGCTGTGTCTTTCCTGACCATCCCATGTTCCCCTTCATCCCAAACTCATTACTGAGTGATTAACACAACCCCTCTTCGGATTGTTACAACCTTTTCCCCCTCCTCTCAGATGAGTCTGGTCTTAAATTAATCTAGCAATCAGCCTCTGAAATTAGGAGGTATAACAAGCAGCTCTGACCTCAATATTCTCACTGCCTTCACTGTCTCACTATGCAACCTTTAAGGACAAAATCCTCTATTTGAAAGCAAAAATTCAGTGCCCACAGTGCAGTGGTAAATAACATTTTGCCACTGTCAGAGACAGCACTGCCTTTAATGTATTGCACATGTCCAACAGCAATATATTTTTCCCTAATAAATGCAGCCTAGCCTTGGAAAAGTAAATCTGCCTTGTCCTACCACATCTCAGAGGCTGCCTTTCCTGACTTTTATAACCTTGGAGGTGGATGGCACCCTAATTCATGAACTCCTTGAACAGCTTTCATTATTCATGAAGAGTTAGCACCTTTTCCACTGTTCTGTCTCTCAGACTTGGTACTGCTAATGGCCATTGCAAGAATCCTCACACCAGTTGGATTGCAGCTTTCTTCACCCACCCAGCAGCACTGGCCTAGTTAGACTACAACCATGTGAACCCACAATAGCAACTAACCAATGGCAACTGCCTTCCTCCACTACCCTCAGGGTGAAAAAGACTGACTGATTACAGTCAGTCTTTGCTGCAAGAAATCCTGAAGGACTAGCAAGCCTTCACTCTGGACAGCATGCCCCAGCCTCCTCCTGCTGCTCCTCCTGGCCCTCTTTCCATTGCCTGCAGCAGTTCTGGTGTATAACCACATCAGCTATCCTGGCTGAAGGAATTCATCTGCAAGAAAAAAAACTTTATCTCCTTGTTAGAGATGCCTTGTGTCAGCCACTGGCACGAGGTGCTGAACTCGGTAACTGCTAATGCAGATGCAGTTGAAAGTGCCAGCATCAGCCAGGGATGGGATAAAGCCTTGTTTTCCTCTCTATGGCTTCTTTAGCAATTCTCCAGCAGTGTTTTTTTACCTTGAGAATGGGGCAGAAAAAAACCAAGCAGGCACAGGGCCACGATAGGAATGCTTAAGTTTGTAGCTGCCCCCAGTGAAAGGTCCATTGAACTCTGACTGTAAAACAAAGATTGCTCTTCCTTTATGCCCAATTAAACTGCAGTCCTCAATAGTTCAACCTCAGCAGCTGCTGGTGCCTACCTCCTGCAGTATTGATCCTGTGGAAACAATTCAGCTAGGGGCTATTCCCGGATTAACTCAGGACAGCACTCAGGACAGCGACTGCTCCTCTGTTTTCCATTGAGGGCTCTGCTGATGCAGCCAAGAAGAGAATTCACAGAAGAGTAACTTTATAGGAAGGAAACCTGAGACTTAAGAAACATAACACAGGTTCCCAGTGCTGAAACAAAGCCATCTGAGATGCCCTAGGATACTTTTCACAGCTTCCCACCATGCTTCTGCAGGAAAGAGAGCCTGCAGGTTCTGTCTCATACCAGCCAGCCCCAGGCCAATGTTTCAGATGCTTTGGGATGTCTAAAATGGCACAGGATTCTTCTTTGTAGAGACAGTGCAGCCTCTCTGCACTGCATATGGCCCTGGCACTGCAGATTCTCTGCACCCCAAGAACAGCACAGGCACCATATGCACTGATTTGGGGACAGTAATTAATCTTTCTAACAAGCTAAGAGGCAGCTCATTGTTTGCTCTGCATCTGAATTTACAGATGTGACGGTGCTGGTTCTTAGGCCTCACCTATTACTTCTAACTCCCGCCAAATTTCAAGCACAGTCAGGAAAAATGGCTGTAAAAGTCATCATTTGCAGAGTGCAATTCAGCAGAGTGCCATTTCAGAGCAACACTTGAGGCACAACCACAGAGGCCACTGACAGAGGGAAATTCTTTCAGGATGGGTTGAGGTGCATTACCAAAGCAGGTTTCTGATGGCAGCTTTACTGTTTCCACCCATTTTATCTACCACCTACAAAACACTGAATGTCTTGATCCTTTAAGAGCTCTCATAGCAGTTGGAGAATTAGGTTTAATTATATCTTCAAAAGCCAGTGTTTGAAAATGAGAGTCCCTGTATTTATAGTACCTGTTTGAGTTTGACTCTGCTGCACTTGCACAGCACAGGTGAGAGATGCTGCAGGTGTGCTCCGCAGAAGCCATGGATGGGGAAAGCCACACCATAAACATCCTTCATCCCAGAGAAGGGGACGCCACAGCATCCCTCACTGAAGCATCAGTGGAACAAATAAGAGCTGAGAAAATAAGTGTGAGATTTGGCAGGATGCGCCTTGGTCGGGGATAATGACTGGCTGTTTGCTTTGCCTGGGGAAAAAAAACAAATGAAGGAGGGGAACAGGGAGAACAGGAAAATATATGGAAATCACACTGCTCCACCTCCTTTGTATTCAGGCCAAGAATATGTACTGCCTGTCCTGAAGAGTTCAGTGGGGGGGGGGGGGGAGGGAAAAAATCCTCACTCACTGAAAAACAAAACTCATTCATCTGCTACAGAATGAATATTGCCAAATGATGAACTTCCCCCTAATGATGCTGCTTCTTGAACACCTCCTGTTTTTTTTCCACCCACTTGTATCGACTTTAATGAGGAATTCAAACTATTCTGGATAAATAAATAAAATATGAGTTAGGCTTTTTTGGTCTCACATAGTGAAAATGTCACTGCTTTTTTATTCCATTGCTTTTACACTCCTCACATCTGAAAACGTTCACAGCTGCCTAGAAATACCACAGCTTTGGCTGCTTGCTCCGAGTTCAGCTAGGTCAATCAATAGCAATAGCAGTCTCTGCACCAAAGAAAACCAAATCCACACTTAACCTTTTCCCCAGGGAAAGAGGAGGAAACAATAAGGCTCTCAGCATGCCAAAACAGCCATGAAATTAAATGTATCACTAGTCTTTTCCACGAAAACACAGATTTGTTCTGCCCATCCTCAAAGATGCCACAAGCCATGTAGCTGTGTTAATTCAGCTGCGATCCCAGCTAGCATCTCTAAGGCCTGAAGTCCTTTCTAACTGGCTACTAAAGGTTACTTTCCCTCAGTAACATGTCTGGGGGTCACTCACTCCAACACATACAGGACCAAGTATTTACACAGCAATTCCTATCCCTGCTGGCCCTGCCAGAATGCCCAGCCAGATGCCAGCTAACACTGCTGTGAAGGACATTGTATTTTTAACAGCCCTGCTCTATTTAAACAACAGAGTACTTAAGATTTTGTTTCCAGCCTAGAGAAGGGATGTCAGTACCATCTTGTTTGCACCCTAGCCTGTATCAGAGGCAGTGTGGCCAGCAGGAGCAGGGAGGTCATTCTGCCCTTGTACTCGGCACTGGTTAGGCCACACCTTGAGTACTGTGTCCAGTTCTCAGGTTAGGCCCCTCAGGTTAGGGAAAGATGTTGAGTTGCTGGAACATGTCCAGAGAAGGGCAACAAGGTTGGGGAGGGGTTTGAAACACAAGCCCTATGAGGAGAGGCTGAGGGAGCTGGAGTTGCTTAGCCTGGAGAAGAGGAGGCTCAGGGGAGACCTTATTGCTATCCACAACTACCTGAAGGGAGGTTGTAGCCAGGTGGGGGTTGGTCTCTTCTCCCAGGCAACCCACACCAGAACAAGAGGACACAGTCTCAAACTGTGCCAGGGGAGGTTTAGGCTGGATGTTAGGAAGGAGTTCTTCATAGAAAGAGTTATTTGCCATTGGAATGGGCTGCCCAGGGAGGTGGTGGAGTCACCATCACTTGAAGTGTTCAGGAAGAGACTGGATGGGGTGCCATGGTTTAGTTGATTAGATGGTGTTGGATGATAGGTTGGACACAATGATCTGACAGGTCTCTTCCAACCTGGTTAATTCTATTCTATTCTAATGTGAAGAAGAAATGTCATTTTCTCAATTTCAAGAAGCAAGGCCACCATTACCCTTATTTTCTCCCACCTACACAAGCTTTTTCTGTTCCCATAATGCGTGCCTGCCATGCAGTGTCACCCATCAATCACCCCCACTTGCACCCCATGTTTTATTTAATTACATCCTCTCATTGCAGGTCTGTCCTTTCCAGCTGACTCTTTGCAACTCTTAACTCTGCCCTTCTGCACCTAAAATGCTTCCAGCCATTCCCCTGTTCAAAGCCTGAGCTGAAATTTTTCTCTCCCAGTTTCAAGTTTACGAGGAGCGGCGTCTGAAAAGACTTCAGTGATATTCTGTGAAGGACACAATATAAAAGGGAATTGTATCGTATTAAATAAAGGCTAATAGAAGAAGAGCTGAACATTTTCTGATCCAGGCAAGTTTATGACCATTGCTTTTGAGAGATAAAACTCGCTTTGCCAGCTTTTATAGTTGTGTTTTATGCCCCCGGGGAGTGAGCCCGTGCAACGCGACCAGCGCAGCAGCCTCATGCCACCCTCACTCGACCCTCACAACCTGGCAAACTCCGTCTGCTCTTTCCAACACTTGCAATTTGTGCTCTTACAATCATGAATTATAACTTTTCTTGAAGGTAAAAACAGTTTTATATTCAACAGACTGCACTGGCTGCTCAATTTCAAACCTAAGTGGTATTTATTTGATCAGTCAACGCTGGTTTATTTTTAAACCGTGTATGTACCATATGGTTCAGTGCACCTCCCACCCCCTTCCTCCAGCCACCAGTTTGCCCTTCCAGCAGCTCAGGGAAGAGTTTTCAAAGGCAGCACACGATGAGCAAAACTCTCCATCACCATGGCCAGCCACAGCTCTTGCACTGGCCAAGAACTCTCCGCTAAGAAAGTCTCCCATATGTTTCTTGTCACTGCAGATGGTTATCTCAAGCCCCCTTTCAGACAAGCTATGTATCTTTACAAGGGTACCACTTCTTGGAAAGAAGTCCAGAATTAACCTTTATACTCAGACAATGTCCACAAAGTGGCAGAGGAGAGCACAAGGCTAGGGAGAAAGCAGCAGGACTTTGAAAATCAGAGAGAGGAAGCTGTGGGAGAGAATGAACTTTCTCTTGTAGCAGCTCCACACATACAATACACATTAGAGTAAGTAAAGGTCTTGTTTCTGCTTCTGGTAATGCTGACAATTGCAGACTCACAAGCACACTTGAAGCTGGCCTGTGCACAGACATCAGGCAGATGAACCATCATGAAACAAAAGGCTTCTTCAAGGGACCCCAGCACACACACACACTGCTTGGAACTTTTTCTGCCCTTCCTCTCGTTGGGAAAGTTGTTTCAGAGTAGAGGAAGGCAGGAAAAAATGGGCTTTTGGAAGTCCAGCTCAGGTTCTCAGCCAGCCCCTCTACATTGTTCCCAGTGAAGGCAGTGCAGTGTTGTGTGAAGAGACCCCAGGTAGCTTTAAAATCACTGGCTTAAATGATATGAAGAGCCTGGCTGCAGCAATACAAAACTCAGTGGAGACGGGGACATCCACCCCGATGCAGTTTAAGCAACCCAAAGAGGACTTCACCAACTAGTATGATATGGCACAAACCATTTGGAAGTCAGGATTGTCACACTCGTCATAAACTGTCAACCAGCCAGAGAGACACCTCCCTCCATCATCTAAATGATGATTAAAGTCTTCTAGCCTCATTTCCCTTCCGTATGGCAATTATAGACCAACAGCCCTTCCCAGATCAAGGTGATGTCAGCTGGAGTTGGAGCCAGTCATTAAGCTGAGATGCAGAAAACGGCCCCACCTTCAAAATACAAATACATGGTGGTACTTAAGTATACAGCAGAGCAGTTACCCTCTGCTTCCAGAACAAGGCAGCAAATACTGAGCATGTCTTGCAATCTACTTGTTTCCCCAGTAAACTATTTTTGAGTTGTAAAACCAAAAACATCACTGGGACTTTTCAAGGGCTGTAGTTGAGGGAAGTCTGGTAGCAAGCACAGAGGCAGAACTTGTGTTGCTTGTCAGAGGACACTTGACTAGGCTGTTTCCAAGGAAAAGAGTGGTTTTGAAAGCACTCAAGTGTCTAACGTAAGAATTAATCCTAGGCACTGTGTAATTAACACATATAATACACATTGTTAATTACATGGAGTGGTCTGAGGAAGCATCTAATAGACAAATTTATCCTGTCTGATCACCTCCCCTGCACTCTGCCCATTATTTTGTTTCCACTGGCACATTATTACTATTACCACCAGCCCAAAACACTGGAAGCTATTTTAAACCTCTGAAACAGCATCCAACATCTGCTACTAAAACAAACACAGAAAAACTGCTCCAGAAACATTGGTTTGTTCCCTCTAAAAGTGAAGATATTTTGCAGGAGTCATAGTCATTTGTGGCACAGGGTGGACAACATTCAATCATGCATCAGAGAGTGCTTTACAGTCTATTAGTTCACTGAGGTTCCAAACAGAAGCTTTTCACCAAGAGCAAGAGAGGATTTCAAGCCTTCCCAGGAGCAAAACTGTTTTGCTCTTACTTCAGGAACTTTCTGTGCTCACATTCAGATACTGAGACTCATGGAAATGCTATTTTGACTCAGTGATAGTGTCCAAGATTATGTTACTCACAGTGTCTTGTTTCCCTCTCTTCCCTGCACTGCAAATTCTGTGCTCACAACAAACATATCGTAGCTCTGCAGGCAGATGGATCCAAATATAGAATCAATAAACACCCAAAGAATCATAGAACCATTTCAGTTGGAAAAGACCTTGAAAATGATCAAGGCCAGCCATTAACCCAACACCATGATGGCCATTAAACCATGTCCCAAAGTGCCATGTCTACATATTTTTTGAACCCCTCCAAGGACAGTGATTCTGCCAGCTTCCTGCACAGCCTGTTCCAATGCCTGATCACTCTTCCAATAAAGACTTTTCCCCCTACTATCTAATCTAAACCTCCCCTGGCATAATTTGAGGCCATTTCCTCTTGTCCTGTCAGTAGTTAATTGGGAGCAGAGACCAGCCCCCACTCTACTATAACCTCCCATTAGGTGTTTGTAGAGAGCAAGAAGGTTTCCCCTCAAGAGATGCCTCCCTCCTAAAGTAGCTTGCCAAAGAACTATGTGGTGTAAGACAGAGTCTGGGGCAGGGCACCTTAGAGGCAGTTCTTATTTGAGATGCACAGATGGAACTCTAAATGCTGCAGACTCCCTGATCATTTGGAGACTGGCTGTAAATAAGCACAGGCCACTGTGCTAACCTCACCCTTCCCAGGCGCTGCCTCTCTCCTTGACAGACATTACGACATAGGCTGGGCAGCGACCGGCTTGAGAGCAGCGCTGAAGAAAAGGACTTGGGGGTGCTGGCGGATGAGAAGCTCAACATGAGCTGCCAGTGTGCTCTTGCAGACCAGAAATCCAATCAAATCCTGGGCTGCATCAGGAAAAGCAGAGCCAGCAGGTCAAGGGAGGTGATTCTCCCCCTCTGCTTCACCCTGGTGAGACCCTACTTGGAGTACTGCATCCAGTTCTGGAGCCTCTATTACAAGAAGGATCTGGAAGTGCTGGAGCATGTCCAGAGAAGGGCCATGAGGATGAGCAGAGTGCTGGAGCTGCTCTCCTATGAGGACAGACTGAAGGAGTTGAGGCTGTTCAGTCTGGAGAAGAGAAGGCTCTGAGGTGACCTAATTGTGGCCTTCCAGTATCTGAAGGGGGCTACAAGAAAGCTGGGGAGGGACCTTTTAGGGTGTCAGGTAGTGATAGGACTAGGAACAAAACTAGAAGTGGGTAGATTCAGATAGGATGCTAGGAAGAAGTTCTTCCCCATGAGGGTGGTGAGACACTGGAACAGGTTGCCCAGGGAGGAGGTGGAAGCCTCATGCCTGGAGGTTTTTAAGGCCAGGCTGGATGTGGCTCTGGTCAACCTTTATTAGAATAACCTTTATTAGAATAAACCAAACCAGGTTGGAAGAGACCTTCAAGATCATCGTGTCCAGCCCATCAACCAATCCAACCCACCCAAACAGCTAACCCATGGCAACCTAATCTAGTGTGAGGTGTCCCTGCCCATGGCAACGGGGTTGGAACTAGATGATCCTTGAGGTCCCTTCCAACCCTAACAACTCTATGATTACCATGCCCAGAGCTCAGTTTTTGAGCCAAAGCCCAGCATCCCCATGCCCTGGGTAAGGCAGCTTTGCTGAAAGGTCAGCCTGCCATTTGGTGTGCGTGCAGGGTCTGGGCTAATGGAAGAGCTTCCGCTGTGCGCAGCGTGCAGGCAGGCTGCAGGGCCACGCAGGAACACGCAGCCAGCAGGGACCAAAGCACAATGGCACTGCAACAGATAAAGGCAACTCTCTGCAGCACGCCACCTTATTTGTGCTTTTAATGGGAGAAGATTGTGGAGTTTGTTTGGGGGCTTTTGTTGCGCTGGAAATTAAGCTCCAAAAAGCCTCCACTCACTCCTTCCATTCAATCTGCTGTTTTGGTGGGGGTTTTTTTACCTCCATGTTTATCCCTTCAATAGTGTGTTGAAGTGCTGGCAATGCAAATATACTGCTCTTTGCCTGAAAGCACTCTGGATGCCAACTAGTCAAGCCTTCCCCAGACCCTCCTCTTCGCAGCTCATGCTCCTGCAGCAGGCCCCAAAGGCACTTAAGCCGCTCAACACACACCAGGCATTTCCTCTCTACGCTCTTCCAAGTGCCCTGAACCTCCTCTCGCAGGACAGCGGGTTCTGCCCTGTTTTTATTGGCATATTTTTCATCCTCTACTTCATTTTCTGGTGTCCACTTTATGAAAACAATCCTTTAAAGAGGATCATGCTGGAGCTGAATGAAACGCTGGTTAAGCATGGAGCAGTGGAACAGTGAGAGAGGAAAAGGGGCTTTCAAAGAACAAAACTGCAGGAATGTGACAGCGACTTAAAGACAACCAATCTTTTTCCCCTGGAGCATGAAAGATGTTTGGAAACAGAGCCATCTCCTGGATAAGCAGGCTTTCAATCACATTATTCCAGCCTCTGGAGCTCGTATCTCCATCGCAGGAGTCTGAACTGCTATGGGTAGGGAAGGTTATTTCCCTCAACCTTGCACTAACAGTCCTGAGCAAAAGGTAAAGGCTTGAAGTCTCCAAGCAACGTCCACACGCTGTCCCCAAGACTGGAAGGCTACCCAAATCATCTCTGATCAGGGAGATGGGAAAGGTAACATCTGTCCCAACCCAAGCATCAAATCTCCTCTTCTGATTCTGAATTATTCATCACGTGCTAACTTCCATGCCAGTTAGGCTTTAAATTTTTTAATATTTAATAATTGGGTATTAAATATTCATGCAATTTTATTAGAAATTTTGGAAGATGGGCACTAAAGCTCTAATTGTTAGGTTCATCATTGAGACTGGCTATTCAGGGAGACTTGCTAACTTCCTAGAGAGAGAGAAAGAAGGTGGAAAAAAAAGATAAAACAAGAATTCATGGATCTGTTTTTACTATAAATAACAAGACAAGACAGATAGCTGTGCCATCCATCTGCAAACAAAATACTCTTCTTATGAAGAAGCTGAGAAATCTGTGCTGGCAACATGCTAGAAAGCCCTCTGCTGCAGTTCAAGCTTTTAAGGGTTTCATCTTGGTGTCAGAGAGATGCCCACCTAGAACATCTGACAGGTGAAAGGACAGTTGAGCTGCCTCTGCTACAAGAGCAACGTGCAATAGGTCTCAGCTGTGATTCAGGGCAGATGCCTGGGAGGTTCAGCTCAATACACACCCAGAAGGAAACAGATTCTTCCCTTTTTCTGATGCCTACTCAGAGGTGGCAGCAGGAATGGAATGGAATGGAATGGAATGGAATGGAATGGAATGGAATGGAATGGAATGGAATGGAATGGAATGGAATGGAATGGAATGGAATGGAATGGAATGGAATGGAATGGAATGGAATGGAATGGACCACACCAGACCGGAAGAGACCTTCAAGATCATCACGACCAATCCAACCCACCTAATCAACTAAACCATGGCACCAAGCACCCCATCAAGTCTCCTCCTGAACACCTCCAATGATGGTGACTCCACCACCTCCCTGGGCAGCCCATTCCAATGGCCAATCACTCTCTCTGTATAGAACTTCTTCCTAACATCCAGCCTAAACCTCCCCTGGCGCAGCCTGAGACTGTACAGTTTACCCTGGGCTGGTCTGACAACTTGGATTCATTAAGTATCCATGCCTGTTCCTCTCCGTGTAGCTTCTGCAGACCATGTTTTCCTCTTTTCTACCCTCTTTTTAGTAGATGACATCTCTTTAACCCTGATCCATGCTGAGAGCGAGCCCATGTTCCTGTCCCTCCGCATTATGAGCGCACGTTCCCTACCGCGCCAGAAATTGTATGGTTTACACAAAAGATGACACAGAAGCCCTGGAATTATATGCAAATGAATGTCTCCATTCCTCACTTCTTACCATTACAACTCTGACTTTCCAACAACTGCATGGGGTAATTTCTGCACCAGCTTTCAAACAAAGGGCATCTCTGTGTTATTAACATCTCACTGTGGCAAGCAGTTTGTCACCTTTCACAAAAATGATCTGAAAAGACACCAGCAATTATTCCTAAGGAGATTATTGGGTGGCTATGTCCCAGCACAGCAGCTGGAAGCTAAAGTGACATAATATTCACTGTGAAACTCCTTTTTCAAGTCAAGAGCGCATGGAACAGATTAAAAAATGAACCATTTGGAAAGCAACACAAAACCAGAGGAACAGTCAAGCTTGTTTCCTTCAGTTTTGTTCATCTCCATACCAATATTGGGAGCACATCTGCAATAAAAAGAACTAAAAGCTCCTGCTTATGATACAGGACATTAACTTTGGAGACTTACCCTGGGAAAGAGTTTGGTATGTCATAAATAAAAGACCACGAGGAAGAATGACTCAAGCACCTCTTTCAGCTGCAAAACCCCAGCTGATTTCTAGGTCTTCTATGTTTGAGTCTTTCAACAGTTCTTAAGTGCTAAGGACTAAACATCTGCAAGGCAGACAAGTGTTCTGTTCTTGGGACTGCTGTGTAATTCCTGGTTGCATCTTGCAATACAACCCAAGAAACAACATTTCCTTGCCTCTTGCTCATGAGTGAATGGGGACAAAGAGCAGAAGCTGTATCTAATTTCAAGTAAGCAGTTACTCATGGCTCTTGGACAGAAATGAGTAATGCTAGTGTCTGGGCAAGAAGAACCACAGGGTCCAGTCACCCATATTTCCTCTGCAGTGGGGAAAATGGTGCTGGAGAAGATGCTGTTCTACTGGCTCTTCTTGGGAGACAAGACATTGTAGTGGTTTAGATGGTTTAATACACCCACAATAAAGCACAGCTAAACTCAGACAGAGAATCATAGAATCAGTCAGGGTAGGAAAGGACCACAAGGATCATCTAGTTCCAAACCCCCTGCCATGGGCAGGGACACCCCACACTAGATCAGGCTGGACAGAGCCTCATCCAGCCTGGGCTTAAACACCTCCAGGGATGGTGCCCCAACCACATCCCTGGACAACCCATTCCAGGGCTTCACCACTCTCATGGGGAAGAACTTCTTCCTGACATCCAGTCTGAATCTCTCCACCTCCAGCTTCATTCCATTCCCCCTAGTCCTATCACTACCTGATATCCTGAGAAGTCCCTCCTCAGCCTTCTTGAAGCCACAATAAGGTCACCTCAGAGTCTTCTCTTCTCCAGACTGAACAGCCCCAAGTCTTTCAGTCTGTCCTCATAGGAGAGGTGCTCCAGCCCTCTGATCATGCTCGTGGCCCTTCTCTGGACATGTTCCAGCACGTCCATATCCCTCTTGTAATAGGGGCTCCAGAACTGGATGCAGTACTCCAGATGGGGTCTCACCAGAACTGAGTAGAGGGGGAGGATCACCTCCCTTGACCTGCTGGCCACACTTCTCTTGATGCAGCCCAGGATCTGATTGGCTTTCTGGGCTGCAAGTGCATATGAGAAGCGAATGAAAACCTGTATTTTACAAGCAATAATGAAATGCCATGAATATATACACAATATACAGTATTTACAATATCATACAAGAATTTAGAGGAAAGAAGGCAACACAGAAAAACCCTCCTGAGGAGGGCTTCACCTCGGGTTCCCCCCAGCCTCTTCTCCCCTTTCCCTTCTTGTCCAGTTAATTAGACGAAAAAGGAGAGAGAGAAAGAGAGAAAGAGAAAAGGATATTAAGGGAATTTGTTAGCTCAAAGTTTTGTTAAGAAGTGAGTTTTTTCTTATCTTACCCATTTCAGGGCAGGGTGAGCAGCATGCATTCTGGCCAAGAAACGAAAGACAGACTGAGACAGAATGTAGAATTCATAAAACCACATCCCGGAGATTTCGTTTAGAGTTAATCTTTGTTTTCCTTTTTACACCCAAACATTCAGCTAGAGAATTCTGCAGCTACCCTTTTCTTAAAGGCACAGCCCAAACTGTCACAGACATTCCTAGCTACAGGTCAGTATTTTTAAATACCCAACCTGAGAGTCTGCCCTTAGAGATAAAAGCAGAAATTCCCTACAAAGTGAAACCCTTCTGCTAGTGCCGGAGCAGCTTGTTATCGTCACCTCTGTGAAAAGTGCTTTTGATGGAAGCCCCTCTAAATACCACCACCCATGTTAAGAGATCTCCTCTTTGGGAGCCAGAGAAGCGCAGGAAAATGTGGGCAAGTTTCCTGTTTGTGATGATGGGGAAAGAAAGAACGACTGCTGCGCTTCTTAGTCAACAACTCTGAGCTCAGCCTTTTCGTACAGCCTACAAACATATTAAAAAAATTATGAGCTCTGCCTATTTCAAGTCCAAGAAACATCTGCACAGCACATAATGGCCTGAAATGGAGCACTTCAGTGCGTTTGTTTCCTCACCAACATTTTAAACAGTTTCTGTACATCACCCAGGAGATATAGTCCAGAGTCAAACATCATGTTGCAGCCATAGGATTACAGAATTATTAGGGTTGGAAGGGACCTCAATGATCATCTAATTCCAACCAACCTGACATGAGGAGGAACACATTCCACTAGATCAGGTTGCTCAGAGCCACATCCAGCCTGGCCTTAAAAACCTCCAGGGATGAGGCTTCTATCACCTCCCTGGGCAACCTGTTCCAGTGTCTCACCATGCTCATGGTGAAGAATTTCTTCCTACCACCCAAGGTGAATCTATGCATTTCTATTTATTTTCCATTCCCCCTAGTCATATCATTACCTGACACCCTAAAAAGTCTCTCCACAGCTTTCTTGTAGGCCCCCTTCAGATACTGAAAGGCCACAATAAGGAGTCCTCAGAGCCTACTCTTCCCCAGACTGAATAGTCCCAACTCCCTCAGGTAGTACTCATAGGAGAGGAGGCCATTCAAACAATACCTTCCGTAAGAACAGGACAAGAAAGCCAATCTGTAGAAGAAATACATAATTGCACTGCAAATAACAATAAACCAGCACTCTGACAGAGGGAGTTTGGATGGGGAAAATGGTGGGGGAAGCAGAAACATACAGAATAGAATAGAATAGAATAGAATAGAATAGAATAGAATAGAATAGAATAGAATAGAATAGAATAGAACAGAACAGAACAGAACAGAACAGAACAGAACAGGTTGGAAAAGACCTTAAAGATCATCAAGTCCAGTCTATCATCCAACACCATCTAATCAACTAAACCATGCAACCAAGCACCCCATCCAGTTTCCTCCTAAACACCTCCAGTGAGGGTGACTCCACCACCTCCCTGGGCAGCACATTCCAATGGTCAATCTCTCTTTCTATGAAGAACTTCTTCATAACATCCAGCCTAAACCTCCCCTGACACAGCTTGAGATTGTGTCCTCTTGTTCTGGTGCTGGTTGCCTGGGAGAAGAGACCAACCCCCACCTGGCTACAGCCTCCCTTCAGGTAGCTGTAGACTGCAATAAGGTCTCCTCTGAGCCTCCTCATCTCCAGGCTAAGCAACCCCAGTTCCCTCAGCCTCTCCTCACAGGGCTGTGCTCCAAACCCCTCCCCAGCTTTGTTGCCCTTCTCTGGACACCTTCCAGCAAGTCAACATCTTTCCTAAACTGAGGGGCCCAGAACTGGACACAGGACTCAAGGTTCTTAATGAAAATCTCATTTAGCAATTTTTTGTTGTTATTTTGGGGTTGGTTTGGTTTGGGTGTGTTTTTTAGGGTGTTTTTTTTGTTCCATACTTAAAAATTCCACTGTGGTCACCGTCCCGGAAAGATGACAAACTCCTGGGATAAAGGCTGGAAAATCCTGGTAGTCGTGTCACATTTAGCAAGTCAAAGATATGTTTGTATAAGGCTGTAGAGGGCTAAATCCATTTTACATGCTGTATGTATTATTAATTTCTGACAGTGGGCTTAGAAAAACCTAATTCGCTGGAATACGAACTCCCTTTGAGCGGAGGGAAGCCTTTTCAAAACTCATCTTTTATTGACTGAGTCATTTTTGAGTCAATCTGTCTGCTTTCGGCAAGACAAGAGTTTTAAATCTTCTCTCTCTCTCTCTCTCTTTTTTTTCCCCCCCCCTCCTTTTTGAGTCGTGGCAAGTCTATTAAAACCTGCTAATGTATGCAGCAAGGCCTCTGATTTGAAATGTAATGAATTCTTCAGATAGTGGCAGATTAGGGGGAGAAGATGATAGAAAACAGCCAGAGACGCCAAAAAAAGAACTCTCCAGAAAAAGAGGAGGAGAAGGGTGAGAAGGAACGAGAAAGATTAACCCTTTTCATCCAGAGGAAGAAAACCTTTAAGCTCCATTAACAGAATCAGTGAAAAAGAAAAAAGCAGGACTGGAAGAGGCAGAGCATCTTCAGGCTTGCCTGGGGCTGAATGAGACAAAGAATAAATGAATCTTTCCTCCTAGAGTCTCTTGTAAGATTAGGTAATTCCCTACGTGAAAAATGAATAACTTAGAGAAAATTAGCTCCATCCATATAAATAAACCTTCCTATTCCAAAGGCAGAGCTTCCCAGGCGAACGCCCTGAAACATTTTTGCTGTTGTGTAACAGATGGTTTCCTCCTCCCCCTTTCCTTGGTTTGCTTCCAACCGCAGTATCTTTCAGGTGATCTTGTTTTAGCACAAAAATGAGCATTTTGGGTGTAAATCATCAATTCTGTTAGCCAAGAGGATGCTTGGCAGTTTTATTGTATCTGGCACCTCCGAAGTGCCGGACAAAGATCGGAGAGTTACACAAACGTGAGGTTAAGCCCTGTCTCCATTTTACACAGAGAAGAGCTAAGGGAAAGAAAGTCAAGGATGCTACTTAATTCGACAGCAGTGATCTGGTGACAGCAGAATCTGCTGAATCACAGCACAGACCTGGGCTATTTTCCTGTTTCACAGGCAAATTCAGAGCTCAGCCTTGAATTTCATGGCTTTAAAAAAAAAAAAAAGTCATATAAAATTAGCTCTGTAATAAAGTTCTAATGGAACAAAACCTTAGAGGAAACAGCCTGATGGAGCACAGGTGACCCAGTGGATTATAATTAAAATTAAGCTCAGCAGAACTGCTGCAGGTGAGTAAAGATGGGGGACTGAGGAACTGCTCCTGCCAACCTAATGCCCCTTCGCTAATGACAGGCACTGAAATGTTTTAACAATGGAGAAATCTCCAATAACAGAGGCAAAAAGTCTGCAATTTAACATGCAGCAGAGGTAGAGAAGTCCATGCGTGTCTTGAAGGAGAGACTGTCTTTCTCTGCAGATGCCAGGCATTCAGTCCCCCATCACATAGGTCAAACTACAAAAGGCAAGGGGAAAGGGAAAAAAAAAAAGTTCAACAAAGTGCAAAGTTAGCTCAAAAGCTGCTGCAGGCACAGAGGCTGTGCAAAGTAAGCCTGAGCTGGGAAAAACTGCAGCAGGCAAACTTTGCAGTGGGATGCAGGACACAGGTGAAAAGGTTATCTTGGTGCTCTTGGAAGCTATGGAAGTTAGCCTGGCTTTGTAAATTGCTCAGACTGCTCTTGCTGGCAGAAACACGTTTCTTTTCCACCCTGGAGAATAACAGCTGTATGCCTGTGCCCACTATTTCCTCACCTCTGGGTGTTCCTTCCCAGACAACTGGGAAGCAGTCTTTTCCTACCTGCCTCTTTGCTTCGCAACTCTGTGAGAGCTGCAGGATTTACAGACACAAACTTTTACATCCCCACGTATCAGTGCTCTTGGAAAGAAGAGGTTACATTTGCTTTTCTGTATGTAGACACAATCCTGACCTTTAGCTTGGTCCCAACCCTCTGATTCAATAGCTGGCTCTCACTCTCTGAATCAGTAATGAACTAAAGGTTATGGCAGGGAGCACGCTGTGCTGTGGATATACCATTCCTCAGAGAAGATAAGAAAGTAAGACCTGGACCACTAGAGAAGCAGCAAAGCATTTTCCTGGCAGAGGACTTTTCTCTGGAAACAAGGGCATGAACTGGGACTGTGGCATCAGCCCTTGTGTCCTGTGCCAATGCCACTGATGTAATGGCCTCCTGCCTCCTCCACTCTCAAAGAGACACTTCTCACTTTCTGCCACAAGGACAGCTCCTGTGTGGCACTAAGCAGTTACTGTATTTCACGCTAGCTGTAGATGCATTTTAGTGAGGAATGAAGCAATCCCTGTGCTTATTTCCCATTGCTGTGAAAGTTTACAGAGCACTTTGGGAGTCCCGAGAGGCTGACAGGCTCATCGCTGCAAGCCCTGCTGACACCAACTGCTGTAGCAGGCTCAAAGAACAGCCTACTCCAGGATAACAGTGTTGTTATTTTTCAACTATAGTCTGCATTCTCTTGACACAGCCTCTAGATCCCTCCTTCCTGCCCTGTTTGTTTGGAAGATCTTCTTGGCACTGCCTAAACCCTGAGAGCTCTGAACCAAACCCTGTCTTAGTGCAGGACCTAACTTGTTTGAAATAAACTCAGTCAGGAAACCAAGACCCATGGTGCTTAGTCACCAAGGAGAGTATTTTGGTACAGAAAAAGAGCACAGCATACAGGTAACCTTGACTCCTGGTCCATCCACTCCAGTCCCAGGGAGCAAGCACACAGAGAAGTCTGCTCTCTTGCACTGCAGTCTTCCACAAGCAGGATTTGTTTCAGCGTTAGGTTTACAGGAGATTTCAGTCTGCTGCTGTGAACCCTTCCCACTGGGGTCAACAACATCAAGAGCCACAGAGACCATGCTGCTGGCATGAATGGCACTGCTGGGATGGGTCGACCTGATGTTTAGGGAAAATGTATGCTGAGGGACAACTGAAAGGCGAAAACAGCACACACAAAAGGTCTGCATGCATGGGATGTGCAGGCAACGAAAAATAGATTTACCCAGCTAGGCTAAATCAACAAATTAGCTCTGTGCTCAAAGAAAAAGTTACCATTAAAGGCTGTGCTATTCAGTAACTCACTTTACATCTGGGAAAAGTCTGCACAAATCCTCTTGCATTATCTCTAGCCTTATAGTTTTTTTTCTTCTCATCTGAGGCTCAGAGTGGGGATTACCCTTTAAGGTGCAGTGGCCAAATCACATTCATTCTATTATCTGTTGAAACAGGAAAAATCTTTGGTCTTTTCTGTCCTCTTCCATCTCATTCCCTTCCCATGTTCACCCAAAGCATTTACCTTCAGCTTTGAGTAGGGGCACAAGTCCTAAATATGAAGAGGACACACAGGATGATTTCCAGCAATATCCACTTCTCTGTCCTACAGGCTTCATCCTACTTCATCAGCACCAAAGACCAAGAGTGCATATAAAGTCTTCACCTGCTTCTAAACCAGTCACTGACAGAATCAACACTGACCAGTTTGGCCCTGCACAGTTTCCATGATTTCATCCCACTTTTGTGAACAGGGATGTTGCTGGAACAGCAACAGCCACAGAGGCAGGTTGGTAACAGAGCAGCTGGGCTCAACCACACCTCAGTGCTAAAACATCTGCAGTTGTTCACATCTGGCCACCCTGATGTTTGACCCAGCACCACCAGCTTGAACAGATGTGCTCAGTGAGGGATTAAGTGACTACGAGTGCCAGCTCTGAGCTGTGCCAGATCTGTCTCTGCTCCCGGCACCCCAGTGGGACCATAACCAAGGGGAGTGAAATAATGAAGTTAATGAGTATGGCTGGGGTGAGGTAATGAAAGCAAAGGAAGGCTAAAGACATACTTTGAGAGGTAGGTGAAGCATAAAACTCCAGGCAACTAAAATGCTTTTACCACGTTGGGTTTTTATAGAAACATGTTTGCTTTTTCTCAAGCACAGAAGTCAGAGACTGTAAACATCTGCTCCTTCACGCAGTCTCTCTCCCACAATGTTTTGACTTAGGTATTCTCCCTTAATGTTTGCCACTTAAACACACCAGAATTGTGCCAAGCCTTCTGAAACAGTAGAAGACATTTGAGCTATTAGCAAAGGGAGAAATTAACAAACCCAAAGTCTTAAAAACAAACTCACCAGAACCCTGCCACTGCTCTGAAGTACCCCAAAACAGAACACTTGAAATTACCTTGAAAGCATCTTTCCAGTGAAATTGAAATGATCTCCCTTCCAGGATGAGACCTACTGAAGTATTTTGACTCCTGGGACATCCTAATTTCCATTCTGGACAGCCATACGACAGTCGTAACATCAAAGAGTCTTCGCCGATAGATATAAACATCTGCTTCCACAAGTTAGTGAGCTGGAAGCAAAGCATGGCTGTGGGACTCTCAGTGTTACTTATTCTGCTGCTCTATTAATTTTATTTATCTGTATTAAGATTCCAAAACAAAAGCCAGCCCTGGCTTACTGGGAATTATAAAGAACTTGTGCACTTGAGCTGCTGATTTACCTACCAATGCAAATAGACACGCTGCACTAAGTAGTAAAAGATAAAGCCATAAAGCCAGGTCTGCATTGTTTGAAGCTGCTCAGGGTAAAAAAAAACAAACAACATTAGAGACAAGCCAGAGGGATTTTTAGTAATGCTTTAGATGACTTAGAAACCAAAAAAAAAAAGTCACTTAATCATAATGTTGTAAACAAGGAAGTTCCACAGCAGTGTTAAAAAATACCTGAACTCCTTTCAGGAGCCCCATTGATTTGAATTAGGCAGCTGCATAATCAGAGGGGCTGCAATTTTAATGAGCATTTCAACAGGAAATGTAGAGCTGATTATATATCTATCACACAGGAAGGATCCAAGTGCTGCAGCTCCTCTTTCTCGTTGTTGTGGTTTTGTTCCTTACGTCAGCGTGCGCATTCCAGCCAGCTCTAGAACTAACGCAGAACTTACCTGACCGCCTCTCCCTCCTTGGTGGAAGCTCCCAATGCTCCTGGCTGCAGCTCTGATCTTCCTGTCCTGATACATGTCATTAGGCACAGCATTTTGAAAAATAATTAGTGATTCAATCAGATTTTACACTGGATCAAGTGACTGGAAACTTCAATGCTGGGCTGCAGTTTTCCCTTAGCATACTTTAGGGCATGTTATATATACTTAATTAGATAATGTTTATACAGTGCTTTGAAGAAATAAAGAGCTCTGTAAGGGCTAGGTTGTATTTTCAGAAAGGGAAAGAGCAGCCTTGACACAGCACAGGCACAGAGGGAGAACAAAAGCTCTGAGGAACAGGCCACCACCTTGCCTGCAGAAAGGTTTCAGCACCTCTGAGAACAATTACGTCAGCAGCTTCCAAAATCTCAGCAGACAGAATGAAGCAAACATCGTAAAACATGGGGTGCTACCAAGGCACTTCAATGACAATGCTGCCAAAACCAAAGAGAGAGTCCTGTCAGTCAAGTCAGAAAGGCAGCAGCACCTATGCAGAAGGAAAATGTGGTGTATACACAAGCACAAGGCATTCATTGTTGCTCTTCTAAGGTAACGTGTAAGGTAAAGATTCAGTTGGAGTTATAGGCCCTGATGAAACAAACATGAATGTCCTGTGAATGCTCTTACTCATGGGAGTGGGAACTAATCTCTTCTCCAGAACAAGAGGACACAGTCTCAAGCTGTACCAGAGGATGTTTAGGCTGGATGTTAGGAAGAAGCTCTTCCTAGAAAGAGAGATTGGCCATCGGAATGTGCTGCCCAGGGAGGTGGTGGAGTCACCATCACTGGAGGTGTTTAGGAAGAGACTGGATGGGGTGCTTGGTGACATGGTTTAGTTGATTAGATGGTGTTGGATGATAGGTTGGACACAATGATCTCAAAGGTCTTTCCCAACCTGGTCTGGTCTCGTCTGGTCTCGTCTGGTCTCGTCTCTTCTCTATTCTATTCTATTCTATACACATCTTGTTTCCTATTACTTTGTAGTGAGTGAAGCAGGGCTCCCTCTGTCCTTTGTTGGCTGAATGCTAAAATACACTAAAATGTGTTCACCACAAACACCTTCACAGGACAGTGAATCATAGAATGCCAGGCTCATAGTATGGTAAGGGTTGAAAGGGATCATCTAGTCAACCCCAATGGTCTTCACCAAACTAGCAACCCAGAGCAAGCACCAAGAGAGCATAGATCACAAAGAGAGGACAATGCCAGGCTCTCCTGTGGATCAGGATGAGGCCCTACACAAGTCCTCACAAAGGGCACCTGATCCAAACCCCTGTTAAAAGAATGTGGAGAGCAAAAAAGCAAGCTGTGGCTAATTCCACTCAGAATGGCAACAAGCAAGTGATGCTGCATCCAGGCATTTGCCTCCCTGCGGGGCAAGTGGCACAGAGAGTGCTCCAAAGAGTTTCCAGTGAGCAATGAAAGCAAACAATGTATGCAGGGAGCTTTAAAAATGATTGCAAAGAGAGCCCTGAGCTTCTGTTCTATGCAGGTTTTTTTCCTTTTGTGTTTTTTTTTTATTTGCCTATAACTAAATTACATGATTTCTTTGCAAGTCTAATTAAGCAGTTAATTGATGCTGGTGCCCTTTAGCATCTGGCATTTAAGATTAAGTAAATAATGGAGAAAAGTGCATGCAGCACCCAGCAAAAATTAAGCACAGCAAGGGTTTGTTCCCCCCACCCTGCCTCATTTTAACCTGTAATGTACAAATCTCTGAGGATGACTGTCTTTAATAGCCTCAAATACACTTACACACCATATAATGATACTTGACAACAGTGGTTTTTTCCTCTTGGAGATGGTGGGTAGTAGGTGTATCTTTGAGGTTAACTAGAAGGTTCTCCTTCACACCTTGCACTCAGGGGAAGGAAGAACGTCACTGACACAGCTCTACCCAGCTGAAGAGTGTGTTAAATGGATCTGCTTGGGAGCATACTTTTAAATCCAGGAGTGTGAGTGTTTGGATTGTGCATTAAAGATTTGTGGCCAAGTTTCTCCCTTTCTCAAGTGTTTACCTCTTCCCTGGTGGTCCATACAAGGTTTTCATCAATTTCCTACAGAGCATGGAAAAGCTTTCCTGTTAGCATTCTACAAGATTGAGTTTATATAAAATAACATAAAGCAGTAAAAAGAAAAGAAAAAAAAAGTCCTCTGGACAATAAAAGCATCCAGGATTCCAGCCATCACTGCAGAACATGGATTCAAAGCATCCAGGATTCCAGCCATCACTACAGAACATGGATCCAAAGCATCCAGGATTCCAGCCATCACTACAGAACATGGATTCAAAGCATCCAGGATTCCAGCCGTCACTACAGAACATGGATTCAAAGCATCCAGGATTCCAGCCATCACTACAGAACATGGATTCAAAGCATCCAGGATTCCAGCCATCACTACAGAACATGGATTCAAAGCATCCAGGATTCCAGCCGTCACTACAGAACCTGGATCCAAAGCATCCAGGATTCCAGCCATCGCTACAGAACATGGATCCAAAGCATCCAGGATTCCAGCCGTCACTACAGAACACGAATTCAAAGCATCCAGGATTCCACCATCACTACAGAACACGAATTCAAAGCTTCCAGGATTCCAACCATCAGTACAGAACATGGATTCAAAGCATCCAGGATTCCAGGCATCACTACAGAACATGGATCCAAACCATCCAGGATTCCAGGCATCACTACAGAACATGGATCCAAAGCTTCCAGGATTCCAGGCATCACTACAGAACAGGGATCCAAAGCTTCCAGGATTCCAGGCATCACTACAGAACATGGATCCAAAGCTTCCAGGATTCCAGGCATCACTACAGAACATGGATTCAAAGCTTCCAGGATTCCAGCCATCACTACAGAACAGGGATCCAAAGCATCCAGGATTCCAGCCATCACTGCAGAACATGGATCCAAAGCATCCAGGATTCCAGCCATCACTGCAGAACAAGGAGCCCCATCTTTGGGGCTCTCTGCATAAGACTGACACCTGTGCTATGAGAAAGCTGGGGTTGTTCTGCCTGGAGAAAGACCCTTCCAACCCAAACCATGATTCTATGGTTATTTTTTTTACCTGCAGAGCACTGCACTGAGTGTTTGTAATGCAACCTTAAGAGCTCATTTTCCTTTGAAGACCACATATTAAGGACTGGACTCGACCTGTAAGACCTGCTCCAAGACTGTAAGAAACTCTGAAACCGCTACAGCAGACCCGGCTTCCACTGTTCCCCCAACAAGCTCACTTAGGAACACAATGCTCAGTCCCTGCCTTACACTTCAAGTTAACATCAGACTGCCTCTCTAATACAGCTCTGATTTAAACTAACCACAGTATGAGAGTTTTTCAGTTCTTCCTCAGCTGCTGATGGAAGGAACTGCTGCCCAAAGATCAGTGACACAATCTCTTTAGACTCTGCAAGCAAGAAAAGCCAGTGTGGAGACTCATGACCACCTCCCATGGGTGCTGCAAGTTTTAATTAGTATCTCTAGCATACTCAGAGACCTTTGGACAGAGGGTGCTACAGAAGTGGAAAATATTATCATCATTATGCCTGCTACCACAAGCGCTGGCATTGAAGGCAGAGACTTCACAGCAGATGGTGAAGTCGCTAGCGCGGCTGGCTGCAGTTATAATTTCCCTCATCACAGGCTCCCCTTGTTGGAGCAGGCTTTGCCTCTTGATGCCTGAAGAGCTAAACAGAACCTGCACTGACAAGACTGCATCGTGCTGGTCAGTTTTGCTGACACATTCAAACTGGCCGCCGCTCAAATCGCTGCAAAGTAAATCATCCAAGGGACTTTCTAATTTCAAAGGGCTTCACTCTCATGGCAACACTTTCTCTCGCCAGTCACAACCAGCCCTCTCCTGAGTTCTCATCATTAAAGGGGAAACAAAAACAACTAAAGAATTAGTCAGCTTTTGCTAAGTGTCAAACATTCCCACTCTAACCCATGAGCAAAACAAGGAGGCACATTTTATGGCTCTCTCAGAGCACCTTCATACTTTCCTGAGCACTATTTCTGTACCTCTTGCTAATTGCCCATTTGCCCTGGTTTTACGGAACAGCCTGGCTCACTCCACCTTTGACAGAGGAGAACAGCAGCATTTAACATGCTGCAATGTGTGGGATATGTGTGGTTCTAATCTTTACCCTTATTTATTTCTAACTGTTGGGGTTAGCAGCCTAGGACTCAGAGCTTCCTGAAGCGTAACTAAGATGCCATTAGCTTTAAATCTGTTCCCAAACGCTGCAAGCACCCTCTCCATTTGGCTGAGGGCATCACCTTGCAAATGAAGGCTTTGCACACATGGGAACAGTCTGCTAATAATTTTTCATTTCACCAAAATCTTCCTAGAGACTCCAGAGCACAAGCACAGGGGTTGGTCTCTACTCCCAGGCAAGCTGTGACAGAACAAGAGGACACAGTCTCAAGCTGTGCCAGGGGAGGTTTAGGCTGGATATTAGGAAGAAATTCTTCACAGAAAGAGTGATTGGCCATTGGAACGGGCTGCCCAGGGAGGTGGTGGAGTCACCATCACTGGAAGTGTTTGAAAAGAGACTGGATGAGGCACTTGGTGCTATGGTTTAGTTGATTAGGTGGTGTTGGGGGAGAGGTTGGACTTGATCTCGAAGGTCTTTTCCAACCTGGTTAATTCTGTAATGCTCCTCACCTCTTTCTGTGGAAGTTTCAAGTTGCAAGAAGTTTAGTGTTGACCCTTCAGTGCTGGGTCAAGACTTGGACTGGATGGCCTTTGAGGTCTCTTCCGAACAGATGTTTTCTGTGATTCTGTGAAGCTCCTTCAAGTGGAAAGTAATCTCCACTACTACTAGAGGCACCATGGGAGTTCAAATAAATTCTTCAGGGAGCTTGCAAATGCATCAGCATGCTGGCCACGTACCAAGGAAGGGACATTATCATGGAAACAACCTGACCAGGAGTTACTTCCACGGGTTGCCGCTGCTGAAAATGCCTCTAGCCCTCACCTGTCACACAGGCCAAACACCACCAGCTGTAACTTGGGATTTATTTTTACTGCTTTTGTGTAACAGGACTGAAACTTCCCCTCACCTCAATTCTGCCTCATTTGAGGGAAGTCATCACAATATGGCAGTCTGAAAGGGGAACCTCACGCCGTCATCATTATCAGCCTATTCAGAGCCCCTCTGCTGAATCCTTCAGATCCGTGTGCCACCTTTGATGCCACTAGCGGCAAGATTTTTGATGACACATCCACAGTCTCCAGCACAGGTGGATGCTGCTTCTGTCTCTGGCCCTTCCATATGGAAGCCTCTGATCTATTTAATTTAAATACTTCTGCTGCACACCTCTGATGGTATCTGATCATCGCAGAAGGTAACTTTACAAAGTTGGATGCCTACCCAATAGCCCACCATGCTGCAGTCCTCCAGCAGGATGCATCAAGACTCTTCTGTTCAGTACAGACAGAAACACAGTAAGGCAGCCAGAGAGAGAAAAAGCAGTTCATGAATCTGAATTCAACCAGCTTTTCGTCTGTCTGCTTTTCATCCATCGAGCTGGAGCTGGTTGTACATAGGAATTAATGTGCTTTTCCCTAATGGAGGCTGGATTGACTTACTGCTCACTAACTGGAGATTGTGACAGATAACCTGGCACTGAAATGGAGAACACAGGGAAACACTGAAATAGAGAACACAGGGAAACACTGAAATAGTGAGTGAAGACTGCATCAACTGCTATAAGTACATAAAACACACCAGGTAGCTTTGGTTTAGTCTAAATAATGGATTGCTCCCAGATGCTCAGAAATCCCTGGTGGACAGGCAATGACTTTCCCTCGAGTTTTAAGACTTGCTATGATGCAAACCTATGCCTTCACCTCCTTGACACAAAATCACACCAAAAGCATGGGATCATCAAAGCCAGCACCATGCAGAATATTGCCATCTGCATGGATATGACCTGTACTATGCTAGGAGCATAGCACAGCAGTGCTCTGGCTACTGTACTATCCACTGGCACATCCCTGAGGGGATGGGAAGGTGCTGGCTTTTGCCCAAAGGAGCTAGGAGGTCTTATGCTTTTGTGTTTGGGATACTGTGTGACTAGTAACCACTGGACAATCTGCCCAGAACACCTGGACATTAGCAAACCAGGTTGATACGATGTGAAGACACCAACAGAGGCTTCTCTCCCTCCTATTAACATTCTCATGTCAGCACCACACTCTGAAGGCTATCAGTACTTTATCACATCATGGTACTGATGTCAGTGTCATGATTAAGACGGAGAAGTAATTACAAGTGTCTGCTTTTACAGGCTGATTGCTTTCCAAATAAATGTTCTCCATTCCAAATAAATCCACCCTGGATTAAAACATCTCTCCTACTTGCTCACCGCCCTAGGATGCATTTGATTAGAAAGAAAAAGGCCTGATCAAAACTCCGCTCGGCCGTTTTTCAGCACTTCCCCATTTCTCTTTTCCTCATCAGGAAGAAAAGCGTCTCCATTAGTTAACCTTTTCAAACACATCCTTTTTGTAGTCTAATTCAAAGAAGGATTATATATTAAATAAAAAAAAAAAACAAAAAAAAAGAAAGAAACCCTGGTCAGACTTGGCATGTGAATAGCTTTTTGTGAGCACAGGGAACAAGCATTCATATATCAGAACATCAGCGTGGGGAGATAAGGGGAGCTGTATACGTGCACGCTTATCTGAATGCAAGATCAGTCCTGTGAAACCAGCACAAACACCAAGGACAGAATCCATATATCGATGCAGTTCTTAGTGGTACTAGTGCAGTTCTGGGAATTTGCAATTCAATAAAGCTTACTCCTTAAAAAGAAAACAAGAAGTTAAGGATATAATTCACCCTCTATTGAGATCAACGGGAAGGGGCTGTTTTTTTTGCGTTGCATTTGAATATAGCTCCCTCTCCCTCCCTCCCAACGTGTCTCCTAGAATATTAAGAAATTACCTACAGTTAGTTTGTACTATATTTAAACTGACTGAGAACTTCTCAGCTCTCTTAGTCTGCTTTCTAACCCAGCAAATCCTAAACTCTAACCCAGCAAATTCAAAGCTCTGCTTTCTAACCCAGCAAACCGAAAGCTTTCCTTTCCTTTCTAACCCAGTAAATCCAAAGATCTCCTTTCCTTTCTAACCCAGCAAATTCAAAGCTCTGCTTTCTAACCCAGCAAACCCAAAGCTCTCCTTTCCTTTCTAACCCAGCAAATTCAAAGCTCTGCTTTCTTACCCAGCAAACTCAAAGCTCTCCTTTCTAACCTAGCAAATTCAAAGCTCTGCTTTATAACCCAGCAAACCCAAAGCTCTCCTTTCCTTTCTAACCCAGCAAATTCAAAGCTCTGCTTTCTTACCCAGCAAACTCAAAGCTCTCCTTTCTAACCTAGCAAATTCAAAGATCTGCTTTATAACCCAGCAAATCCAAAGCTCTCCTTTCCTTTCTAACCCAGCAAATGTAAAGATCTCCTTTCCTTTCTAACCCAGCAAATCCAAAGCTCTCCTTTCCTTTCTAACCCAGCAAATTCAAAGCTCTGCTTTCTAACCCAGTAAGTCCAAAGCTCTCCTTTCCTTTCTAACCCAGCAAATCCAAAGCTCTCCTTTCTAATCCAGTAAATCCAAAACTCTCCTTTCCTTTCTAACCCAGCAAATTCAAAGCTCTCCTTTCTAACCCAGCAAATTCAAAGCTCTCCTTTCTAACCCAGCAAATCCAAAGCTCTGCTTTCTAACCCAGCAAATCCAAAGCTCTGCTTTCTAACCCAGCAAATCCAAAGCTCTCCTTTCTAACCCAGCAAATTCAAAGCTCTCCTTTCTAACCCAGCAAATCCAAAGTTCTCCTTTCTAACCCAGCAAATCCAAAGCTCTCCTTTCTAACCCAGCAAACCCAAAGCTCTCCTTTCTAACCCAGCAAACCCAAAGCCCTCCTTTAATCCACAGCTAACATTTCATGTACTTTAATCCACCTTCATACCAAATAAAGCCATTGAAAATACTACAAATAGATGTAGGTGACAAATGAACTGATGTGGGAAACATATAACTTTGAATCTCCTGACTTTTATGCAATTAAAATCTCAACTTAATTGTTGGATCTGTGCAAGCTTCTCTCATTTTAATATGTAAATCAGCCTCTATTACTCTATAGCTCAAAGAATGTGTTACTCGGCTTACTTGATTAGGCTGGGAATTGCTGGTCCTGCTGTCACTGTGTTTACACTTTAGTGACAAGTTTGCACATCAAATTCACATAATGCAATGTCATCAACTTACTCATCAAATATAAACTTCTTAAATACAGCCTCTGCTCTAGAATGTTGAAACAGCCTTATTTCACTTCATTTACAGCCTCTAAATAATCAGAGTAAGTTGAAAAGGAAAAAAAATGGGGGGAGGGAACACAACTGGAAAACAGGATTTTCCCAGGAGAAACAGCTTCCCACAGAGACAGAGGAGGAAGCCAAAAAACAAACCCCAGCCTGAGCTCTTCAGCTTCAGAGCTTTAGTTGCATGTTCCTCCTTTAAAATGTGGAAGGTGCAGGCATACTTCATTTCTCAGTCTCTACACATTTCACTCCACCTCATTCGGGATTCAGTGTTAAGGAGTCCCTATTTATTTGGTGAAGGCAGTCAGATTTCAGCTCCTGGCCACGTATACTTACCTGGAAATTGAAATGAGGACTCCAGAGAAAAACAGCAAATTCAGTAATTTTTTTTCCCCATCACGATAGCATTGAGGGGGAAAGTGCAAATGTAAGTAAGTTAAGTGTTTTCCCATTCCCGTTGCCTTTTCTGAATCTAATAAACATCCTCAACCAAGGGGACATTCACCTTGCCAGCACGCAGCTTCTCAAGATGTTCCCAGTAACCTCACCACCCCTTGCAAAGTTCCTTGACGAGATTTTTGCTACTCTCTGCTGCTCACAAAGCTTTAATTTCCAGTAGAAACACTCTACAGTGACAAGATGCAGAGCAGAGATCTGAGGCTCTCCCCTGCCAGAGCTCTCTGCCACGCTGGCAGGTTGGTTTTTCTAATGTCAGGGAAATTGTGTTGGCCTGAATTCGAGCCATCAGCACAAGCCTTTCTTCTCAGTCCTGCTGACGAATGAAAGAGCATTTTCAATTGTGTACATCCAGAGGCCTCATGGCACACCGGCCCTAATCAAAAGCTGCTCTGTGATGCAAACTGCTGTAAGAGGCAGCTCATATCACAACCCCACAGGTTCCAAAGGGCAGCTGCAGATAATACTGCATCTCCTTCCCTTCAGGAAAGATGCTGGACCAGAGAGATCTAGCGGGAACATCCTGACTGCTACAGAGCCACCAAGAAGGCGACAACCAAATAACAAGAGGTTTACTCAAACACCCAAAGAGCAAAACACAGCTGTCAAAGTTTACCAAGACCCACAAAGCTCAACAGCCTGTTGGTTTGTCTCCAGCTAATAAAGAAACCATCAGCACAGAGAGATACAAAAAGAGAGATGTAGAACCATGGCCACAAAGGCTGCTGTCTGCAGTGTGGTGGTGTGTTTTATAGAGGTGTGTCTTACAGAGATTTGGGGAGTAAGAAGGGGTTAAAACATGTGACAGAAAGGTTTCAAGTCCTTCCACTGCTCATTGACTTCTGTCCTTGCAAAGCCTCTCATCTTCCCCTGGTTACAAATGAAGGAGCACAGCTACTTCTGAGTGCTACTTCAGTTAGTGAGAGCAGTTGTTCCTCACTGTAGATGTTCTCATGGTCTGGGCTTTAAATCTGGTCCCTCTCATCACATACACATTTTTTATTTTCTTTTCCATTTCCTTCTCCTTCCCAACTTAATTTGCTCTTTCTTTCTTGGTAAAGTGGCTTTAGTTTCTCTGGAGCAAGGTTTCTGCTTCTGCTACATATTTTTTAATCAACTCCTACACAGTGGCTAGTGAGAGGTTAGGAGATCCTTTTAAAAGAAGAAGAAAGAAAGAAAAAAAGCCCCCTGGAGCAATCACTGGAGGGATCCAGGGTCTCCAAATATGAAATGGGTGAAAAAGAAGGGTCAGGAAGAAATCTTGCATCTCTTTTGCTCTTCATGAAGGCTAAGTACAGTCTGGATAGCAACCTGTGACAGACAGGAGGTTTTGCACATTCAGCAGCTGCACCAGAACTACATTACAGGATATATTGCAAATCTCTGGCTCCCTGGACAGCAGATGGAGTCTGGAAGTCCCAGCAATGTCTCACTGGCACTTCCCATCACAGTTTCACAAGAAGCTGCAGGCTTCAGGGATCCTTGGGGGTTTGTTGGGTCAGTAACCCCTGGCTGGCCGCTCGTGTCCGGGCCCTTGGCAGCACACAGATTAAGTCACGCTCGGGGCAAGTCTCTCTGGTTGTTTAACAGGCTCATGGCATGCTGCCACAGGCAGGGCACACTGCTTTCAGTAGACTCAGTGCTGCATGACTTCACATCTGTGTTATCTCCAGAAGAACTCAAGGATCTATCTGGATGACAAATGCTACAGATGAAGAAAGCAATTCTAATTGTATCTGTTTTTAAACCAAGGAATGTTTCTTTCAGCACTCTTGAGGGGCTGCACTTTGACTTAAGCCAGCAAACCTGGCTCTTCATAGGTGCCTGCGCTGACTCCAGCAGCACAGAGCATTTACCATCAAAGGCCACACTTGTTGCTGAATTAGGACTCATGAAGGCTTTGAGGTGTTTTATCTTGTGGCTGGGCTGCCCAAATCTGTTGATACCATTGTACTGTGAAAGGGGTTTGCAGACTCTGCCCGCCAGCTACTGTAACACTGTCAATACTAAAGTACAGGAGGCCCCAGCCTGGTTATAGCCTTTTGGGGAAACAGTTGTCTTTAGCAGCCCCACCTTGCTCCATATGGTGCTGGGCTGGGACAAAGGGATATGGATGGTAAGGAAAGAAATCAAAATAACCTCTGTTTAATCTACTGGCTTATTCCCAGTTTTAATATACTATTCAGGTCCCAGACTGATCTAAATGTCTTGCAGCAGAGAAACTAGCTCCATAAAAACAATAATGATAATCACCAGCTGAGAGGTGAGGAGATGGCCCCAAGGAGGCCCTGCTCTTCAGCCAGAGTCAGCAGGGGAAGGCAGGCAGGCTCAAAACAGGTCAGGCAAAGCAGCTCTCAAGGACTGCTGCTACCAGCACTCATCCTGTGTGCTACCTTCCATATCGTTTGGGCTTTGCACATTAAAGCTATGCAACGTTTCTGATGCAGGCAGCAGAAGGCAGTCATTTCTTTTCCCATCAAGAATGTAGCCATCTCTGAAGTGAAAGAGGGCAGACCCTCACCAGTACACAGCAAAACACCAGAGGCAAAGAGAAGCTCTTTATAAACTTCAGAAGAAATTGGGATATGCAGAAGCAATTACTTGACAGAAACACAGGCAGGGCACAAAGGCTAACATCTTGCTCTTACCACAAGTGCCTTAATGTTTGAAGACAGCAAATGTCTTGGACCTTCACTTTGCATCTCTTCAGAAAGAAGACAATTCCTTCAGTACAAAGTGGAGGGGAACTTGCACTCTAAACATCACTGAGAGATGTGTTACCTAATGAATCCATCCTCTGCTTCAGGAAGAGGCATTACATGACTGAAGAAGAGTTGCCCTCCATGCACTCACTTGGCCCAACCTTGTTTGACCAGTGAGATGCTGGAAATCATCAGCAGGAGGTGAGACACAAATGCTGTGCTGCATGTGTGCACCCACCAACACCTAAGGTCAGAGAAAAATCCTTCTGCAGGTGGACTCAGGTTTCATTTGCAGGTGCAGCCCTTATCATGTGTGGATTTCCTGCACACAGATGGCAGGAAGCACCAAGGCTTCCAAGCACCAACAGCTCAGCCAACTGTGGATGGAGAATGGCAACTTCTAAATTCCATCTGCTCCTTTTTTGTCACCTTCTGTACTCAGAAACACATTCATCAGAAGCACAAGCATGCTGGGACAGTGACAAATTTTACCATCTCTGGCTTGTCACTTCAAGAAGATTGGATTATTTTAATATTAATTCATTATCCAATTTAATTCCAATTAATTACACTTTTACAAGGCCCTGACATGGCAGTGATGCAGAAGACAGCCTCTGCTGAATACCCGATGTGGCATCTCTGTTAGGGTCAAACACCTGTCCTAGAGGGAGATTCACCAAGGAACCCCTGTCCCTACTTTTCCCTAACAAGGAGAATAGGACACTGAAAGCATTGAGATGGATGAACAGCTCTCCTTTATTTGGTGGGATTATGTTCAGGAAAATAGTGGACTTCCAAGATTCTCCACAGATGGCTGAAATCAAGAAGGAGGATGGGGAAATCAACTCTGGTGGGGGTACCAGCGTGTCTCTCAACAGAGAGAATACTAAAGCTCTTTTCCTCTTTCTCACAGGGAGAGGCTATGTGAAAGAAGGGAATGCTCCACTGTACCCATGGGACAGCAATGAATCCTGAGGGCTCATGGAAAAGTCACACTACTGCATTCTTTAGTCAGGAACCAGCTTCCACAGGTCACCTGCTCCTCCCTTCAAGTGTACTGCTTTTTAGATGAAAATACACATGGAAATAATCAGCACCTGAAGCATTCTCATTTCACCTGAAGCATTCTCATTTCTGCCCATGCTTTGCTATAATACACAAGTCATCACTTCTGCCAGATCTCCATTAGCTACCTATTTGCTTGCAGCTGACATGGAACTCCATCTCCAGCAGCACCAGAAAAGAAAAATCAAGAGGCCCACCAGGACCACCCAAGACTAAAAGGGGAGATCTAAAGGGACATGAGCTGAAGAGAAAATGGAGGAAAAAAGAAAACACAGGAAAATTTACACAGATGAAAGACAAAAGGCAGAAGATGCAGCCTGAGATACAGAAAGGAGGGGGGGAGGTGTGAAGGAGACAAGAAATAGAAATGCAGCACTGGAACAGATTCCAAATCTGGGCAGCGATGCCCCGCGCCACCTTTCCAAAGCTGTTACAATCTGCATCCCTGTTGCAGAGACAGGAGGACTCGGAGCCGCTCCCCAGATGGCTGCTTGACCTTGGTGCACTCTCCTCTTACACAACCAAGACCCGGGCAGCCACTGGGAGAGAAAGCAAACACCCATAACATCAGAGCCCGTCCCCGGCTGCCCGGCTCTGCCCCATTAGCACCGCACGGCCCCGCGTGCAGACCCACGCCCCACGGAAGGCTGTCGCAGCTCGCATCGTCCCCGGCTCTCCTTTGCCACAGCCCTGCAACCCATTTCAGCAGAGGCTATTAGGAGTAAATGAGAGCAAAGGACCACTGAACTGCGTGGCAAGTTGCCAGGCTGTGCTGCAGCCTCCAGCGGTTATGCTCAAAGAGATTTAAAGTCCAGCATAACCTTGATTTTTAATAGAGTCACATTTAATGAGCTTTAACGTCCACAGTCATAATTTCCTTATTACCTATCCAGGAGTCAAAACCATGATCAGAAAAACCACGCTGCATTCCAGTCCAATGGATGAATTTAATAATGGCCAACACATTATTATCAAACCCATCGACATCATTGTCCTTAATGCCTTTATTTTCTTCTTCCCTTTGGTTGGTATAATTATAATTCTTTGAACCTTAAGTGTAATTGTTGCAGATCACATAAGCTTGCTGAACACAGCAAACCTGACTGGCTAGAGGCCACCCAAATCCCTCACCTCTGCCAATAAGCCATTCAGGGTATACAGCAAAATGGGATGATGAAATAGAATTAACCAGGTTGGAAGAGACCTTTGAGATCATATGGAATGGAATGGAATGGAATGGAATGGAATGGAATGGAATGGAATGGAATGGAATGGAATGGAATGGAATGGAATGGAATGGAATGGAATGGAATGGAATGGAATGGAATGGAATGGAATGGAATGGAATGGAATGGAATGGAATGGAATAGAATAGAATAGAATAGAATAGAATAGAATAGAATAGAATAGAATAGAATAGAATAGAATCAACCAGGCTGGAAGAGACCTTCAAGATCATTGAGTCCAACCTATCATCCAACACCACCTAATCAACTAAACCATGGCACCAAGCACCCTGTCAAGTCTCTTCCTAAACACCTCCAGTGATGGTGATTCCACCACCTTCCTGGGCAGCCCATTCCAATGGGCAATCACTCTCTCTGTGAAGAATTTCCTCCTAACATCCAGCCTAAACCTCCCCTGGTGCAGCCTGAGACTGTGTCCTCTTGTTCTGGTGCTGGTTGCCTGGGAGAAGAGACCAACATCCGCCTGGCTACTACCTCCCTTCAGGTAGTTGTAGAGAGCAAGAAGGTCTCCCCTGAGCCTCCTCTTCTCCAGGCTGAGCAACCCCAGCTCCCTCAGCCTCTCCTCACATGGCTGTGCTCCAGATCCCTCACCAACTTCGTTGCCCTTCTCTGGACACATTCCAGCATGCCAACATCCTTCCTGAACTGAGGGGCCCAGAACTGGACACAGGACTCAAGGTGTGGCCTAACCAGTGCAGTGTACAGGGGCAGAATGACCTCCCTGCTCCTGCTGGCCACACTGTTCCTGCTGCAGGCCAGGATGTCATTGGCCCTCTTGGCTGCCTGGGCACACTGCAGGCTCATGTTCAGCCTACCATCGACCAGCACCCCCAGGTTACCTCTGTCTGTCAAAAGGCAAAATGCAAACGTACATTCTGACCTTTGTTTTCTTCTCAGCTTTTATCCCCACTCTCCCTACTCTGTCCCTGGTTTCCCTTCATCCTATTCAACTCTGACATGGGGGACTGAATCTGCCTCGTGCATGTGTCATATGACTGAGGTGGATAAACACACATATGGGTGTTGCAGCTGGCAGAAAGGGGTGTAAGAAAAAATCAGATTCTTGTTATTTTGGTACAGAAGCAGCTCCACAAACCTCACTGAAACCTGCTCCCTTATGATGCACAATAAACCTCCCTCCCCAAGGCAGCCAATTGCACAGTGACAAAGAGAGCAGAGGGAGTTTCTGCTACATGCTCCCCATTTCACACCTTGAAAATACACTAAAATGGGAGGCATATGGAATCCATTCCTGTGGGCAGAGCTGTTGAGATCCTTAAGCAAATAGAAGCAGACAGTGTAAGCTTTCTGGCCATGCCAATCTGTGTTGTTAAAGCATTCCTGGACCAGCTGTTGCATCCATGCCATGGATGCTGCACGAGTTGGGCAGGATAGAATCAGTGCAAAAATGGATGCAGTTTGCATGGCACATTTGATGTGTGATCCCCTAACCCACCAGGAGCTCTGCCCTGCCCCAGCAAGAAGGTCAAAGCTGGCATTCACCTGGCTCATCTAAAGCCAGCTCAGATATCCCTGCTAACCTCACAGTCAGTGCTGTAATGTCCTCAGTGTCTCTTGCTCATCCTTATATACAAAGAATGAACTCTGACCATGCTGCTGAATGAGGCTTTAGGACTATTTATGGCAACATTCCCTGTGCATGACAGTGATGCACACAAGTACATAAAATACAAGAAAAAAACCCAAGATCTTTCCATATAACCCGGCTTACCACACACATGCCCTGGTCTTAGAGATAGTCATCCACAGGGCTCCTCCATCTTTCACTCACAGCTCCTTTTCCCATTTTGTTTACATGGACCACTTCTATATGCACTTACAGACACTCTTAATTATGGAAAGGGCCCTCCTGTGACTGTGATAAATGACACTGAAGTATTTCCTCCCTGCTAGGCTCTGCAACTGATGCTCTCTCCCATCTGAGTTGGTGACCAGAAGTCAGAATGATATAGCATGGGACTGGGGCAAAAGCAGGGACAAAAAAAAAAGCATTGCATATATGAGAGGCTGGAAACACCCTGAAACCCAGTGAGCTGTTTGTTTTCCTGTCTGAATCAAAGGCAGAAGATAAAACAGCTTTAAAAATGCATCTCTTATGAGCTAAAGACAAACCTGGTAACAACCCAGCACAGAAGCACTTCACAAACAGCTAAAAGCAACTGCATGAATGGCAGCAGAATGATAATTACGACTAACAAATCACAGAAGGCATACTTGAGGAACTCTTCTCCCAGAAGAAAAGGTCTAATTACTGTAGATGATACCCCAGAGGTTCATTCAGCAGCAGCAGAGACACAGAACTGACCTCACCTCTGCTTCCCCTCCGCCCCTGACTGGTATTCTCCCTCCCTGTGCTCAAGGGGCACCGGCAGGGTGTGGATCTGCAGCATTAGGTGTGCTGGGGAGATGGAGGCACGATGACAGACAAGGGCATTGGGCAGCAGGCTCTACTGTAATTTAAAAGCCAGTGCATTTCAAATCCAAATTGCAATGCAAGAACCGTCCCCAAGAGCTGCTTGAGTCTCACTGGGGTCTTAGACTGGAAGCTCCTGTGGGCAAAGGCAGCTTCTGTGGGCAAAGGCAGCCTTCCTTAAATGTTCTGGAAGTGTTCAATGCTTACTCATTTGTTAGAGCACCCACTCAGAGCAGTGACAAACTGTCATTGTACTTCTTCACATCCGGTCTGCTCCTCACTTTACAAACCACCCCACTGACACTTCTCCATGTCAGAGTTTTAAGGCTGTGCAGTACCATAATCCACTATGAGATGCCAGAACAAGCACATTCTTAGCAGTTATAAAGAAATACTGTTTGAGCAATGGGAAAACAAGCAAGCTACCTTCAGAGTATTCTTGTGTCATAAGAATGAAAGATACCTCCTCCTGGGCATTTGCTTTAAGCCAGGGGCTCTGCCATTTTGAGGCTCTCAAGATTCCAGCACACACAGGCTTCGACGGAAGCTCTGCCCCCTTAGCCCCATCTGAGGGAGGATCCTCACCTCCAGACACTGACCTCAGATGTGCTGCTGGATCACAACAGGTCAGCTCCACATGGACCATCAGCTCCCTTTCATTTTTCTTTTCTCTAGCAAAACCATTTCGAGTGCAAGGCACATGCGAGCAAGTTACACAGCAGCAGGATTTCTCGGGCTCCGCAGAACGCCTCCACTCTGCCTGCTCTCCTTGCAGCGCAGTAGGTGATGGGTCATGTTTTATTGATATCCTTACCTTGATTTACAGAGTCTGAGAGCGAGTCTGGAGGTATTGACTTTGGGGTTACTGTACTAAAAAGTCTCGTTCAGGTACGTGGAGGGAAGACAGACTGTACTGGAGGAGAGCCACGGATTCGGTGAAATGTATTTAGCTCGGTGAAAGATGTACTCTATTTTCATGGAGTATTGAATGTAGCTGTGATTAATGGGGCACACATACACTGATAAACAATATTAATTTGTTTTAAGCCAGGTCTGAAAAGATTTCAACCACTTGCTTCCCTGCAGCTATGAAAGTTATTTCCTGCTGTCTGTACTACCTCAAGGGCTAAACCAGCTCTGAAAGGAAGGAAATATTTCCTTTCACTCCATCGGCAGCAGCAGCCAATGAAGGCTGCTGTATTGGTGTTTCATTCATCATGAACAAATGATATGGATTATTATTATTTATCCTTTCCACCTACCCTCTGTACCAAACTGCCACAGGATTGCCACCACACATTCACTCCCTACTGCATCAACCCAGCTATTTCCATTTTCTTTATAACAGTTCCATCAGGCACACAGTCTGCAATGTCTCCATCTGCTTCTGCAGTCAGTTCCTTTGGCAGTACAGATGAATGAGTGCATTTCTATGACCAGAAGCCAGCAGCCTACCTGCAATTTCTTGTGGTGACTGAAAACTTCCAACTCCTTCCAGACTCCCAGGGATGGAGCCGCCTCCTTCAACCGCCCTCAGCATCTCCCTCAGCCTTTCACACTCCTCCTGGAGGCTCTGCTGTTCCTCCTTGCGCTGCTGCTTGGCCAAGCTCGCTGGGTTCATGCTGAAATGGAGAACTTTGGTTCTGCTGGGGTCATAGTCACCCTGTGTGGCAGAAACAAGGGAAGAAATTGAGCAACTGAGCCAGCCTCCAAGTCCACCCAGTCTGTACCACTCTGTGTGTGAAGAGAAACAACCTTAGAGCAGAAAAAGGGACACAGGCAGTGATAATGTTCTACTCCAACAGTTTAAGTCAGCCCATCTCAGTGTAGCTTCTACTTCTCCTGCTCTTTTTTTTGTTTAAAGAAAAACAAACAAAAGCAACAAACCACACCAAAAAACCTCACTGAACAGACCTTGCTCTTTGTCTGACACTTCCACACATAGAAGTAAAGTTTTGTAGCTGTATTTGTAGCTGCTCTGGGTAGCAGGAGATTATAAAGCATAGACAGATACACCTTTACACTAGAGCAGGTCAACCAGTACCAGCCTGATTCATTACACACACAAACCAGCAATGCCCATATGACTCCATGGAGAAAGACCTTGGAGTGCTGGTGGACAGCAAGCTCTCCATGGGACAACAATGTGCCCTTGTGGCCAAAAAAGCCAATGGTATCCTGGGGTGCATTGAGAAAAGCGTGCCCAGCAGGTCCAGGGAGGTTCTTCTCCCCCTCTGCTCTGCTCTGCCCTGATGAGACCACACCTGGAATACTGTGTCCCGTTTTGGGCTCCCAGTTCAAGAGAGACAGATCTGCTGGAGAGAATCCAACAGAGAGCCATGAGGATGATTAGGGGACTTGAGCATCTCCCTTGTGAAGAGAGACTGAGATCCCTTGGGCTGTATAGTCTTGAGAAGACTGAGAGGGAGATCTCATCAATGTGTATAAATACCTGAGGGGTGGGTGTCAAGTGGAGGGGGCCAAGCTCTTTGCAGTGGTGTGCAGTAATGAGACGAGGAACAACAGGTTCAAGCTTGAACCAAGATTTCACCTCAACATGAGGAGGAGCTGCTTTATAGAGAGGGTGATGGAACACTGTAAGAGGCTGCCCAGAGAGGTAGTGGAGTCTCCTCTGGACACATTCAAACCTATTTGGATGCATTCCTGTGCAGACTACTCTGGGTGATCCTGCTTTGGCAGGGGGGTTGGACCCCTTGATCTCTGGAGGTCCCTTCCAACCTCTAATGCACTGTGACACTGTGACTCCAGTGGTGGAGCCATTAACAAGCTGTATGAGCTCACCCCAAGCAAGCAAACAGGATGTTCATTTCATACTCTTTTTCCTTTTTTTTCCCCCTTCTGTACTCTCAGAGGTGAGTTGCATTTAGAGCAGTTTAAACAGTCAGTCAAGTCCTAAGATAGCAAATCCATATTCTTTCCAAGTGAGAGGAAAACACTGATGTTACATTTGTGATTTCAGAGAGACAATTTTCACATCAACTGCAGGAAGCCTCATGACCATTGAAGTAGTAAAGCATGTGCCAGAGCTGGCTTCCACAGCACTGCCCAGCTGAAACCTTATAGCACAGCCTGCACGAAGAGGCATTGGATATGGTAATATTTTCCCTTCAATCTCAAGACCCAAAGTGATTTTGTAAACATTAATTAACCCTCATGAGCAGCATGAGGTAGGTATTATCCCAACTGTATCATTTCATTTTCATTAAAGATCTGCTGGAACCTCAGGGTGGGGTTTTTTTTCATGCAAACCAGAGCAGAGCCTGAGCTGCTGGGCATTGCTGCTGAGAGACCCCAGGAGATCCCTTCCCAAACATCTTCTATTGAGAATACTCCATCCACACACTGCAAAGCACCTCTGCCCACAGCAGGCAGGGAACTGCCAAAACTTGCTGCCCCACATCCTCCAGCAGCAAACAGGCTTGACAGATTCATGGACCACAGCTCTGCAACTGGACCCTGCCACGGGAGGGCTGGGGCACATCTTCCAGCATCTCTGGCTGCTGGGAGACTGCTGGGGAGCTTGGCTGAAGTTGTGGACTCTTTCAGAAGAGCATCTCCCATCATTGTGATCAGAGATGGTGTTCTGGGCTAGAAGTGGGTGATAGGTTGGACTTGATGATCTCAAAGGTATTTTCCAACTTGGTTCTGTTCTATTCTATTCTATTCTATTCTATTCTATTCTATTCTATTCTATTCTATTCTATTCTATTCTATTCTTATTCTATTCACCATGGGTAAAGGCCAGCTGGGAACTTTTTCAGTTCACATGCAATGCCTGCTACATCTCACAGCTGTTCCAGTGCCCCCCTTGGGGGAGCCACACTGATATTCTCCTTTTAAACCTCCCTCTACTCAGCTGGGCAGAAGGCAGCTGGAAGAGGTGTGCTCACCTGCAGAGGCGCAGCTGCCCATGAGCAGTGCCAAGGTCTGGGTCCAGCAGCGCAGTCAGTGATGCGCAGGCACTGTGATGCTCACAGCTCTCCTGCAGTCCCCAGGGCTGGCTCCCCTTCAGCCAGCTGGCTCCCAGGGCCACACCAGGCAGATGGGCCCCACCACAGAGGAGGAGCAGCCAAAGCTGTGGCTGGCAGGATGCCGACAGCTGGGCAGGCAAAGGGGAAGCACAGTATAGAGCTAGCAGAAGATGTGAACTCTGAAAGTGGTTTTGGCCAAGACCATGGGGCTCACATGCTGGTGAATATGAGCTTTGTGCCTTCTTGACTCTACCACCAAAAATATCACGGTGCTCAGGAGACCTAAGGGAGCTTCTAGCAGGGCAGCACCATCCTGCAGTCCCACAGCCATGGGAATCCATGACTCCATCTCAACAGACAGGTTGAGTTAAAAAGCCTGGAGCTGACAGCCCAATAGGGACAAGAAAAGAAACAATCCCACTGCAAGCATTGGCCAGGAAAACTCAGGAAGGAACTGAAGGACTGGGACCTCACACAGCAGCTCAGAAATGTTGAAGAGAGGGAGCAGGAAGCCAGCTGTAACATCAGCTTATTAGATGTGTTCTCCCCAGCAACACACTGGCATTTACAAACCTGTTTCCCCACTGAGCTATCTAACTTCTTGTGCTATTTGCATTTCAGGACTCTTCCAAACAGGTCAGGGCACTCCCCAGTTTCCAGTTTGCCTTTCAAGGGAGAAGATTCAACTGCAATGTTTGCAGTGGGGGTTACGATGGCTGGCAAAGGGATGCCTTTCAAATCAGAGCTGCAGAGCCCACTTCTCCCTGGTCCCATGGGTTTTCTGACAAGCAACGAAAGGCAGCTCCAGTCCCATCTCCCTGGCTGGCTGCAGCACCGAGGTCAGGCAGAGCTCTCATCTCCTCACCCTGGCTGCCACCACTGTGCTGTCTCTAGCACCCAGTGCAGGGATTACTTGTGCTTTCACACTGCACCATACCTGCAGACACTTCATGGGAAGGATCTCAGCATGGAGGACAGCCATGCAAACCTGGAGACTGCTGCTACCCTGCTGCTGGGACCGCGTTAAGCCATGCTGCACTCCCCTGTTTATTTTGCAGGTTATTTACTCTTTTTAAGACATCTCTCTGGCCTTTCTGCAAAGCCCTGCCATGAAGCTGCAGTCCTTTGCCTCTTATAGATCTTTCAGTCCATTTATCCTCTCCTTTTACAACGTGCCCACTTGAAAAATTATGCTCTAAAATTCAGCACTAAGACTCAGACTTATTTTGGGGGCTCACCACTGCTCCTGAGCACACCACTCTGAAGCTACAGCGAGACAAGCAAATCTCTTCAAAACCCACTGTGATACAAAGGCTGTGGCAGAATCTCCCTCATTTAACATTTCTGGGAGATCACAAACATATTTGCTATGCTACTCACATTTTTGGGCTAGGGGCAGTAGCTTTCTCTTTATTCTACACAGCACACATCAAACCAGTACATTTCTCCCTACAGCTAAAATATTTGTGCTGCTGGTTTATATTAGAGTAATGCCTGAAAGAAACCAAATGAGACAGGGATCCCAGTGTGCTAGGTCCTGTCCAGACCCCAAAAGGAACTACCACCTAAAGCCCAAATACCAGACTCACAGGCTCACAGAATGTTAGGGGTTGGAAGGGACCTCTGGAGATCCTCCAGTCCAATCCCCCTGCCAGAGGAGGACCTTAGAATCCACCACAGGTCACACAGGACAACACACAGACAACAAAGGCTGAAGGTGCAGGATGTGAGGGGAGCAGAGGCATGGAAAGATGCAGTCTCCAGTTTGAGACTCCAGCAGCAGTGTGGCAGAAATGAAAAGAAAACATCTCCAGAGATGACCCTGCTCACCACCAGACCATGCTGCCACATCAAGCAGAGTGTTACTCAAGTCTGTCTATGAATTTTCCATTCTATACTAGTAAGAAGCCAGGGAATGAAGAAAGCAAACAATCTCCTCCTGGAACCCCTCTAGCTGTGGAAAATGCACATTTCTGGGTTTTTTTCCTGTGTGAGCTGTTCTTCCTCCCATGATAAATTTGCCTTACTGATCAGAATTGTGTCCTTTGAGCTCTGCAGCACAAAGCTGGAAAATGATGGTTTGGGCACTGGAAGAGAGAAGACTTAGAACAGATCTGTTGATTTAGAGCATCATTTCTAACCTAAGGCCACTGATGAGAAAGACCAAACAGTGTCATTTGAAAGCTGTGCTACAGGAGAGATGGCCAAACTCTTTGAACAGGAGCTGGAAGACCCTGAGCAGCCTCCCAGGAGCAGCACCAGATGCTGCTGCTGTGCTGAACCAACACAAGCAAGGAGTATCCGGCAACAAAGGGTAATGGACTCCATGATCTCAAAAGTCATTTCCAACCTGGTTAATTCTATGCTATTCTATTCCTAGTTTCTCCTAGAAGCATGGAAAGTGTGCTTCAGGTTTGGAAACTTGGCCTGAATGGAAGAATCGAGCAAATTCACTTAAGCTCATCATGCCTTTATGTAGAAATAGCGGGAATGGAATGGAATGGAATGGAATGGAATGGAATGGAATGGAATGGAATGGAATGGAATGGAATGGAATGGAATGGAATGGAATGGAATGGAATGGAATGGAATGGAATGGAATGGAATGGAATGGAATGGAATAGACCAGGTTGGAAGAGACCTTCAAGATCATCAAGTCCAACCTATCATCCAACTCTACCTAATCAACTAAACCATGGCACCAAGCACCCCATCCAGTCTCTTCCTAAACACCTCCAGTGATGGTGACTCCACTACCTCCTCAGGCAGCCCATTCCAATGGGCAATCTCTCTTTCGATGAAGAATTTCTTCCTACCATCCAACCTAAACTTCCCCTGGCGAAGCTTGAGACTGTGTCTTCTTGTTCTGGTTGCCTGGGAGAAGAGACCAACCCCCACCTGGCTACAACCTCCCTTCAGGTAATTGTAGAGAGCAAAAGAGTCTCCCCTGAGCCTCCTCTTCTCTAGGCTAAGCAACCCCAGCTCCCTCAGCCTCTCTTCACAGGGCTGTGCTCCAAACCCCTCCCCAGCTTTGTTGCCCTTCTCTGGACATGTTCCAGCAAGTCAAAATTTTTCCTAACCTGAGGGGCCCAGAACTGGACACAGTACTCAAGGTGTGGCACAGTACTCAAGGGGGATGCAATCAATGCATGACTTACAGACAGTCCCTTTGCTGGAAAGCCTAGCCCTGGCTCACTCAGTAGATAACTTGGTGGATCGCTCTGCTAATCAGTGGCCGGTGTCTCAGAGAGCAAAGATAACACGTTATTGATAGTTTCTCAGCAGTACCCCTTCCTTACCCCTATTTTTCCCCCCAATACTTTAATAATTGGAAATTGTAGAGATGTAGAAGAGTAAATAGCTTGAGCTCCAGAGAACTGCTGGCATTCATTGATTCTTCTCTCAAGGAATAACACTGAGCCAGTAATTCAGATTTGTCAGAAAAATCTACACAGAGCTTCAATTTAGGAGGAAGCAATAAATACCTTGATTGATTGCAACCATGTCTGGTTGACATTTAATAGCAGAGTGAATTATTCATTCCTGGAAAGCAAGATGCTAACTAGCTGATTGGGTGCTTAAGGCAGCAAAACCATTTCTGCGCTCTCCGAAGGGCATCGGACATTTCACGGCGAGGATTTGTTGACTCCCACACATTAATGTGACCCACAGTTGGTGACATGATGCTGCTTTGATGCATTACCCTCAGCCTTCCAGACACATGCCCCAGGGTATGCACAAGGGAAACTCTCTCACAGACAGCTGAGAAGAACCATCCCATTCCTTCTGTCCCGGTTGCGCAGTCATTATGTCAGACAGCCACCACAGATGCCATGTACAAATATTGTCTCAACACAATATGTTCTAAGCACACACTGGGACGTGGCAGAACTATTTAGCAAGACTCTGGCTATCAATAAACTTCCTGACAAAAGAGAATATGCAACAGGGCCAATTTGCCATGTAGAACAGAGGTACAAGCTCGAGTCAAACACTGCTGCCTGCCTTCCCACTTCCATCTCCCAGCTTGGAAAAAACCACCCCCAGGAGATAATTGTGGCGGTGCCGTGTGTCAGTTTTAAGACTCTGTTATCGGCAAACCGTCAGGAAGTTGGTCTACATGCTGAAATTATAGCTCAAAAACTTCCTAAGTAATCTCCCCATTAGGGAGGAATCAGTCAAGCGACGAAGCAATGAGTGAAGACAGGATCGCTTTCATCTCCCCAAACCAGAAACTTTTCCTTTAGAAGAGAAGTTGTTTAGAAGAACAATGAAAGCTGCCAGTGACAGCACCTTGAAAAGGGCTGAACTTATTTTGGCATCTCTCCTCCTGGTTGTTTGAAAACTGCACAGTCCCAATTCAGGCATGTCTTTCTCCAGGAGCTATAAAAGCTTTGCTCTCGACTCAACTCACTTTTCACAGGCCCACAGGTAAGAATAAAGAAGTTAAACCCAAGTGGACTGCTTTACATCTGATGAAACATTCAGCGCTTAACAGCTTCGTTTAAGATTTATTCATCTCCTGCAGATATCTCTAATCAGAAAGGTAGAACTGGTAGCAAAGGGAATAGTCTCAGCTGTTGTGAATATGTTTATCTAACACTGCTAATGAAATTAAAGGAGTTCATATGTCCCAAGCAGGCAATGACTGTCAGAATGCCAACTGACTTCACATCCTCATAGGCTCCTCCCGTTTCATGCAGTTGAAAGCCAAGTTTGTCAAAAGCCACAGATGAGTCTGACATACACTTAAGTGCTGTATTTTCTCATAGTCTTGTTGTCTGTCAAGCTTAAAAAATTGTGATTTCTGAGCAGCACAATAAATTCTGGTGGAGCATATGGACAGCTGAGTTTAATCGCTACTCGTTTGCAATGCAACAGATTGTGCTTGCCCCTGCTGAGAAAAGGCTGACGGCTGGAAGCTCTTCAAGGGAAGGACCATTTCTTTATTGTGTGACTCTCCACACAGTCAGTGCCACCCAAATACAAGCAATACACATGGCTGCCTTCTTAGTTAAGGAATTTGTTTCCATGCTGACTTCTTAAGAGAAAAAAATCTCCAAGGTTTCCAGACTGGGATGCATTATTCAGTACTGGGGAACTTAGAAACAGTCTAAGGAGCTTAGTAGGTTGCATCAGCTTTAAAGAAGTAATGGGTCAGTAGTTACCTTGGAAGAACATCCAAAATAAAGACCACATCTATCTGTAGGAGATAGATGGGAAAGATTCTTAAATACAGATACAAAACATAAAGCATCAGCTGGAGGGGTGGTGGAAGAGGAGCTTTTGAAAAGCATCCAATTGGCCAGGGAATATCTTGCTTTCATTTGCTACCTCTTGTAGGGAAGAAGTAGCTTAAATTGTCAACACTAACACATGGCAGTTAATTGGGTGGTGAATGCTCAAAATGGATCTTCTGAACTCTTGAGAAGAAGATGCTACTTACTCACTGCCAGCACAGCCTGGTTGCAAAATGTGGTAAGACTCAGACTAAAACAAAAGATGGGAATGTTCAGATGGGGAAATTCAGGGGCTTAGGATCCCAGAAAGAAAAGCGGTGATGAAAAGGGAAGTGGTCCCAGAAAGAAGAGTGCCTGCAAAAAAGGTGACCATCCTGGCTGGAGGAAAGGTGATGAAAGTGGAGGAAGGCCATGGAGATCAGAGAGATGCACAGGATGAAGATCAGGGAATGTCCAGGGTCCTGAGCCAATACCACCTCTGACTGATGACTGGAAGCAGACAGGACTTTCTGCCCAGCCATCCTGCACCAGCAGTGACCTACCTGAGGAGGATGGATGCTGAGAGAAGGCAGCACAGAGACAAGGTAGGGAACAAACAACTGTGTGAAAACACAAAGTGGGGTAAAAAGTCTGGTATCAGTGGTATTAAAGTAAATCCCAGAATCCAGATCTACAGTGGGTTGCTGCTTACTCTGTCCCACCTGTGAATGTCTCTTCTCTTTAGTGACAAAATGCTACCCAAGGCTTCTGGCTGGTCTGTCATTGTGTCAGGCTCCAGCTACTGAATTCTTGCAACATCCAAGTTTTTGATGGCTGCACTGCTAGAAAGGCAGATGCTGATTTTGGGCACCTGCAAGCTTATCCTTGGGATTCAGTGTCTCCTCCTGACCACAGATCCTTCATACAGATCAAGCTGCAAGAAAAGAACCCTTTCCCAAGGATTCAGGTTTCTGGAGTTATTGCTCTGCTTTTCCAAATGTGGTATTTGTGAGCATGAGCAAACACAGCCACACTTGCACAGGGGATAATAAATACCAGCTAATAAATACCCTGTTGCTTCTACTGAATTATGAAAGCAGAGAAGTCACAAATCATTAGAAGACATCTTTGAACGTATTTATGTTCAGCTTACAGTTAATGGTATATTATTTATGCCAAGAATTGTCTGCTGTTAGTCCTGCATCAATACTCATTGGAATTTTTACTCAAAAGTAGAGAGCAGAAAAACAGTGGGAAGGCAAAATTGGGATTTATCACCTGAAGAGCACATGTAAGGCCCCAAACAACTATAGCTCTTGTGGCAACAGCTTATTAACTAGAGTCAGCCTGGCTAGACAGATGAGCAGCTTCTCCTGGTCTAACTTCATTTTATTTTTGCTTTAGCAGGTTTGCTTCTAAAAAAAAAACCCACCTAAAATACATTTGTTGCTCAACTGTCTCCTACAAAAGGATATAGGAGGTATTTCTGCAGCCAGTACACAGCAGCCTCAGAATGTTTAATCCTACCTCAGGAAATGCCATTTTAATGGAAATTCTGTTGCTTGGTTTTGTTCTTTTTTTGTTTCTTTGCTCAGGCTTGTTAAAGTGATTAGAGCAAAACCCAAAGTAAACTGCATCCCGAAGAATTCCCTCTGTACCCAGTGCACAAAGCACAGCAGGCTCACCAGCCCCGGCTCCGTCACAGAAGATAACTACACCAAGGGATCTTTAAAGCCCTTGGAACAGGAGGTGTATTGACAAAAAATGGATTGCAAAGATGAGACAAAGCAAGCTAACAAATAAGCAACAAGCACCACCTGTTCCTCACAGCTTCGCCAGGATGTGCAGACTTGAAATCTGAAACAGTTGGGAGGGAGAAAAATCCCCAGAAGCTGCTGGATGTTGGGCAAAGGCTCACTTGGTCCCACCAGGTCTCATGCTGGCTCCCTACCTTCTCTCTCACATTTCTCTCTCCATCATTTCTGTACCTACACCTGCAGCACACACAACCCTGAAACCTGGGAGTGTAAATTGACTGGGACAACATTTTCATCCTTCTCTGTCCAGCTTTTAGTCCAACTCCTGCTACTTCTTCCCCAGAATAGGAAGATCTTTCCTTTCCCCAGTGATAACCTCTTGCCCACACACCTTGATTCAGGCAACTCTTCTTTGGCCTCCTGAACACCCATGTTATCTGACTCAAGAAGAGCAAAGGTGAAGTGTTTGTCTGAGTGATGTCCCTTCAACCCCAGTAACTTCTCTAGAGTTCCCACCAGCACAGCAGATTTCAGATCCTCATCCTCACATGCAATGGCATGAGCAAATCCATATCACCTTCCCCACCGCATCTGAATAGAATAGAATAGAGTAGAATAGAATAGACCAGACCAGGTTGGAAGAGATCTTCGAGATCATCATGTCCAACCTATTAACCAACACCATCTGATCAATTAAACCATGTAACCAAGCACCCTTGTTGGATGTGATGATCTTGAAGGTCTCTTCCAACCTGGTCTGGTCTGGTCTATTCTAGTCTAGTCTAGTCTAGTCTAATCAAGTCTCCTCCTAAACACCTCCAGTGATGAGTACTCCACCACCTCCCCGGGCAGCCCATTCCAATGGCAAATCACTCTTTCTGTGAAGAATTTCTTCCTAACATCCAGCCTAAACCTCCCCTGGTGCTGCCTGAGATTGTGTCCTCTTGTTCTGGTGCTGGCTGCCTGGGAGAAGAGACCAACCTCTGCCTGTCTACAACCTCCCTTCAGGTAGTTGTAGAGAGCAATAAGGTCTCCCCTGAGCCTCCTCCTCTCCAGGCTAAGCAACCCCAGCTCCCTCAGCCTCTCCTCACAGGGCTGTGCTCCAAACCCCTCACTGACTTTGTTGCCCTCCTCTGGACATGTTCCAGCAAGTCAACATCCCTCCTGAACTGAGGGGCCCAGAACTGGACACAGTACTCAAGGTGTGGCCTAACCAGTGCAGTGTGCAGGGGCAGACATCTGTAATGCCACCTCCACCACCTGGATCAGCCGCTCCTCCCGCAAAGACTTCTACAGGGCTTTTTCTTTTCCTTCCTGAAGCTGATCTGCCACACTACAAGTATTCATTGATATTCCTCCCCATGGCCCTCTTTTAGTGCAGCATCCACAGCAAATTAGCAAAGAGACAGAGAGGCGGTTGCAGCTAGGATGTATTACAGACTAAAGAGCTCTAATCACTCTAATCACACTGCTCTAACACCAGACCATATCTTTGGGTACAGCATGTAACACATTTTGGGCCCTGCTGCAAAACGACTAATAAAATAAAATGTTTCAGCAGTGGTGCTGGAGCCCTTCAGGTACAGTTTTAAAAGGGAGATCTTTTCTCTATACCCACTTTCAAATGCTTTCTCCCCTGGAGGATGCAAGACTATAATTTGCATTGAGTGAGGCATTCAGATGAGGCCTGGGATGCAAACAAACGTGACCAGAAGGTTAAGAGTCAGGATGGCAAGACATGGAATGGAATGGGGTTGGGATAATCTTGAAGAGAAGGAAAAAAAAACCATGCAGTCAAATGCTCACTGTCCTTTTGAATTGCTGCTCCTCCTTCCACTGAGATGGAAGAAAATCACAGTCTGCTCTAGGATGGTTTGTTACCACCTAGAGATTTGAATTCCAGGGTTTCCACACCAGTGTTTTCAAGTCAAGGATTCCTGTCTTTGCAGAGAACAAAGTCCATAAAAAGTTGCTATTATTTACACTCCAGCAGCATGCAGAGGAGACCTGTGATGCTTCAAAAACCTCTGATAAAGACACTGAAAATAAAAAGCACACAGGTTCTGAAAACAGCCCCAAAGAGCTTAGAGTTGGAGTTATAAGAACTCTATTTTTTTGTTTTCAGATATAAGACTCAACTTCATGGTGGGAAATGCTGGCTTACAGCAATCTGAATTTCAAAAAACACTGTATCAACTTCCCCATACAAATGAAGTTCACTTTGGTTAAGAATACTCTTGAGATGTGTCAGACCAAGCCATGCTTTTCAAGAAAAGTACATAAAGCTTAAAAAACAACCCTCACAAACCCCCCAGCCAGCCAACAAATCTACTGCTTTCCTGTTGCTTCGTTATTCTGCCTGCAACAGCCACAGACAGATGCTGTACAATAAACCTGAAAGACAGAAGATACTCAAAATGAGGGTTTCTGGTAGTATTTACTCCAGTCCAGATATTCAACCACTGAAAGCTTTCCCTCCCAACAGTGCTCTATTAATCTTGTTTTACTGCCCCCATAATTCTGCATTTCCTCGTAAATCTGACTGAATTCAGATGAGATTGCCAGGGGAGACCCCAGAGGAGAAAAGCAGCAGGAATTGGCTGTGCTAGCCTGGGACCCTCAGTATTCAAACAGAAAGGGAAGAGTCAGAGTGCCTGGGACCCTCAGTGTTCAAACAGAAAGGGAAGCGTCAGAGTGCCTGGGACCCTCAGTGTTCAAACAGAAAGGGAAGAGTCAGGGTGCCTGGGACCCTCAGTGTTCAAACAGAAAGGGAAGAGTCAGAGTGCCTGGGACCCTCAGTGTTCAAACAGAAAGGGAAGTGTCAGAGTGCCTGGGACCCTCAGTGTTCAAACAGAAAGGGAAGAGTCAGAGTGCCTGGGACCCTCAGTGTTCAAACAGAAAGGGAAGAGTCAGGGTGCCTGGGACCCTCAGTGTTCAAACAGAAAGGGAAGAGTCAGAGTGCCTGGGACCCTCAGTGTTCAAACAGAAAGGGAAGAGTCAGAGTGCCTGGGACCCTCAGTGTTCAAACAGAAAGGGAAGAGTCAGAGTGTCTGGGACCCTCAGTGTTCAAACAGAAAGGGAAGAGTCAGAGTGTCTGGGACCCTCAGTGTTCAAACAGAAAGGGAAGAGTCAGAGTGCCTGGGACCCTCAGTGTTCAAACAGAAAGGGAAGAGTCAGAGTGCCTGGGATCCTCAGTATTTAAACAGAAAGGGAAGAGTCAGAGTGAAGTATGACAAGAGATATCTCTCTTTCAAGACTCTATAAAGAAGAGCAAATCTGCAGTGCAATAAGATTTTCCATCAACAGACCTCATCAACAAACCCCCAAAGCTCTATGGGTTATTTTTTTCTTTTAGATAGTATCTTATATTTTAAAAAAGATGGATATTTAAGAATTATGTAAAAGTCACTGGCTTCATGAGCTGATGGCAGGAGGCATCAAAGTTCAGACGAGCATGTACAAGCCTGGAAAGTGACAAGAAAAGCTGCCAGTCACCTTGGGTGTTTGTACAGCAAATGTATCGCACGAGCTGGTTGCTGAGGTCAGCCATGACAACGGCAACACTGAGGCTTCCTAAAGGCTTGAAGTACAGCAGGACGTTTTGATCCTGTAATTTAATGCATAGAAAAGTGCTATTATCTGTCCTTGCATGTGTAACTCTGACCTGGCAGGGTACAAAGCAAATCCTGAAGAGCTTTGCTGCCCTTTGGTGAATGAAGGCGCACCCTCGGTCTTGGCCGCGCCGCAGAGATAACCTGCCAGTATTAATAGATGCCCTGGAAGCAGATCTGCTTAGAGAGCAAGGCAAGTTCCCTTTCACATCATACAGAAGCTGTGACAGGTGCTTTGGAGGACTCATTTCTGACAGTCTTCTTGAGTAGTTAGGCAGTGTCTGAGTTTTAAAGCAAAAGTGTTCCAGGTTAAACAAGCCGCACTGCAGCCTCTCACTGCGAGAGGTCATTGCCTCCCCAACTCCTGCTTTGGCCAAACAGAAGATCATAGAATCACAGAATGGTTTGGGCTGGAGGGGACTTTACCCATCATCTAGTTCCAAACACCTGCCAAGTGCAGTGAAACCTCCTACTAGAATGGGCTGCTCAAGGCCTCACCCAATCTGGCTTTGAACACTTCCAAGGTCACAGCCTCCACAACTACTCTGGGCAACCTTTCCAGAGCCTCACCACCCTCTAGGTGAATAAAAGATGAAAATGATGGAAACAAAACATATCCCTGCAACAGAACAAGGGGAAGAAAAGCTAGAGAAGAACTGCCAAGCTGTATTCTCCTTGTCACTGCCACTTCTCTTCTCAGCAATGTGGTGTTTGTCTTGACACAGCTTGCCTCTGGGGAGAGCTCATCTCCCCCAATACTACTTCAACATCCAAAAAGGTACCATGAGGAAATTTCTCTAGCCATGGATAATTTTGTAGAGGGAGAAGCAAGAGAGAAATTGAGGAGCTTCCAACATCTCAGAAAAACATATATGCATGTATATACCTTTCATATTTATCCACATGGCCATCTACATTATTCACCAGAAAGAGTCACTGCAGATTTGCTCAGATATGTTGAATATGCAGAACCCTCTTTTGTTTGCTTTGCTCTTTCTCAAGTAAGAGACCTGAGTATCTAAAACATCCAAATATCGATTCTGAGGGTACATTCTCTTCCAGCTCCACAGGGCAAATAGGCAAATGTTTGATTTTTCCCTCCCTTTTCACTGCTTCATCAGGTTACTTACTTTATTTAAGCAAGTGGTAGGATCCCTGATGAAAAGAGCTCTTCTCCAAGAGCACAGAAAAGGTCTCCTCCATCTCCTTCCTCCTCCATACCTCATGATGATTGCCTATTGGTCCTAAGTTTGCTTGCCCAGCTCCTCAGAGAGCTGGACTCTGCTCCATTGGCCCCTATGCAGAAGAGCATCACTTTTTGTCCTTTTATTCCTTGAACAATAGAAGTTTCTACATGCTTGGGATCAACAAACATTAGAGAGGTCCCAGGCAGCAAGAACAGGGCTGTCAGGCAGCAGCTTGTTGTGCATACAAAGAAACCCTCAACTAGAAGAGTCAGCAATGCAAGGAGAATTAAAAAGCACCCTAAATCCTCATGCATATTTATAAACTACATCACATCAAACCTAAATCAATACCCCTCACTAGTTACATATGGCCTGCAAAAGTCAGAACTGGTGACTTGGTTTTGCTCCACCCATTGTACTGATGAGACCTGGAAAGGCTCAGTATGAGAGTAAACTCTTGGGTTGAGAAGGAACTGCAAGCTGTAACACAGCAGGGTAACCTGGAGTGGAGAGAAGGAGCTGCCATCCACACATTCTGGATGGCACAAGGGATCCACCTGAGAGAAGTTTCAGTTCAAACCCCTGTTACTTCAGTGGCACAGAGAAAAACATTCTTGGCAGGAGGGCAGGTTTTTGAGTTGTGCTGCACCTCTGTTGGCATCATAAGCTACATCCTCCCCATTTCATACCTGATGTGTTGTGAGGCTGTCCACCTCAGTGACTTATATCAACACAGCCATCTGTTTAAGTACACTTTCTTGGCTTCCACTGGGGAAAATAATTTTTGGTTGCCTGCAAAGCTTCATCTACTATTCATCCACTTTTTTCTTCAATGCAATGTCAACCAAAGACATGGGAAAATTTAGGAACATCACATTGGGTTCACTAGCCCATTAGCAAAATGACTCTGTCAACATGCTAAACCTTGTATCAACTCCTGTCCAGCACCACATCTTCTTTACTCACACCTAGGCTGCTACGAAGTTGAGCCAAACTCAATCTGAATCTATCCTGAACTATATTTGGTAGATACAAAGCTGTCTGGACATCAGTGCACAGCTTAATGATCTGAAATACAACTGTCACGTGCTCCTGTTTGATTTTATTTCACCACTTTTACTTCAGTGTGCTAACAGGCTGGAAAGCAAAAGGCACATTTTGCACAGAGATGTGAAGGGGCAATGATTTCAGATTTTACTGCTAAGGTTTCCCAGAACTATGGCTGCAGGTCAACCTCTAAACTGTTAAGACCCTACAAAACCTCAGTCAAAACAGAGTACTTCCTGCTGTATAAAACCCAAGCCTTTATTTTTATCATCACCTTCCTTATTGTCAACATGAATCACAACATTTTTATGAAAGAAAACTGTAGACATTCTAGTTTCCCTGTGTTTCTCAGGGGGAAATCAGCTCTCCAGCCTTCATATAACAAACCACCGAGGAGAGGACAGCTCAGCCTGGCACAACAGCTACCACAACATGCTCTTGCACTCTAGTAGTTACTTCTTCCCCATGAAGATTTAATTAGGTAACACATGCCTCACTCTAAACAGAGAATAGCTGCAGTTGAGAAGGCATCTTTTCAACTTGAGCAAGCCTGAAAGCAAGCCTTTCTGTACTTCACCAAGAAGGCCAATGCCATTCTGGGGTGGATTAGAAGGGCTGTGGTCAGTAGGTCAAGAGAGGCTCTCCTCCCCCTCTACTCTGCCCTGGTGATGTCTCATCTCAAATACTGTGTCCAGTCCTGGGCCCCTCAGTTCAAGAAGGACCTCAGGGAACTGCTTGAAAGGGTCCAGCCCAGAGTCACAAAAATGATTAAGAGAGTGGAACAACTTCCTCACGAGGAGAGACTTGAGGGAGCTGGGGCTCTTTATCTTGGAGAGGAGGAGAGTGAGGGGTAACCACATTCATGTTTATAAAGATGTAAAAGGTGAGTGGCAAGAGGATGGAGTCAGGCTCTGCTGGTGGTGCCCAAGGACAAGGGGCAATGGGTGGAAGTTGAGGCATAGGAAATTCCACAGAAACATGAGAAAAACTTTTTCACTGTGAGGGTGACAGAACACTGGAACAGGCTGCCCATAGCAGGCTGTGGAGTCTTCCTGTCTGGAGGTATTCAAGACCTGCCTGGATGTCTTCCTGTGTGACCTGCTCTAGGTGACCCTGCTCTGGCAGGGGGGGTTGGACTGGATGATCTTTTGAGCTCCCTTCTGGCCCCTAACATTCTGTGATTTTGTGAACTACACATTTCCAGAGAGCAGCTTTAAGCACACAGTCACTGAGTTTCTGTCTTCACATTTGCTCTGAACAAATGCAATTACTTGGCCATTTTTCATATTTCACTTACTGCTTTGTTTTTAACAGAGTCTTAATATCTCAAAATTACTGTTATTCCAGCTGCAATCTTCAGCAGTGTAGAGGTTATCCAAAGGAGCTAAAGGCATTTATTCCAAGTTGCTTGTGCAGGTAGAGCCCCCAAATAGTCTTTGATGCATCTGGGACGTACTGAGAGAAACCAGGGGAGTTTCTGCCTGATGAGTAGATAAGCACTTAAGAATTCATCTGCCTGAACCAGCAAAAACAAAAAGAGGCCTCAAGAATTATGATAAAAATCTCATTGCATAAATTCATACATTTTTATCCTCCTGCAGGTCAACAGCTAAGGAGAGGGAAAAAAAAATAAAAAAAGAAGGAAAAAGAAAAACAGGGGGGAAAAAATAGATCAAGAGAGGTGATAAGGGGAAAGCATTTGATGTTAGTGATTTCAGAAAAAAAATGTTATTTGCTGTAATCACTGCAGAAAGGGCACAAATCTGTGCCATCGTCTTGCTCAACAGAGCTCAACGATGCTTACATTTCACTTGAGAGGAAATATCCGTTCCTGCTATTTCAGCCCACTCAATCACTCCCTCTCTATTTTCTTCTCCAACTTGAAACCTTGCATTGGATGAATTCACTTAGTGAAGTTTGCAAATTACTAATCACCCATTGGCAGTATTGACCTGCACACTGTGCGTTGACTGCAGCCAGAATGAGACAGCACTGGCTGGTGAATAGACTCTGAAGACCCAAAAATGAGATTAGCCAGCTAGCCCCATACAGATCAAGTTATCTGCTGCCTTGTTCACTTTTCATGAAGCTTCCAGAATGCAGCAAACTGAATCCCCTTAACTCACAAGACAGGACTGATTCATAAGTCCATTAGAAGGAAAGATCAGAAAAGAAGCAAGTAACACAATTTCATGGAAAACAGGTCTTGTCAGATAGACTTGAAGAGATTTCAAATCTAGTTAATTAAGATAACTGTGTTGACATAACAGAATAGAAATTCTGTAAAATATTTGCCTTGGTAGCAGAAATCACATTTTCTTTTGAAACCAGCATGATGCAGAATCAGACTATGGCAGTTCTGAAATGGCCTGAAAGCTGATGAACTAGGAGTGATGTTTCCCAGTTACTTCCAACACTAATTCCTCCTCTGGCCGACCGTGTGCAGCATACATTCCCTAAGATACACAGGAAAATAATAAAAACCTTACTAAAATATGCAGATAACACAAAGGCAGAACTGTAGCAAGCAACAAAGCCCACAAAGATAGCTCAGAAATCTCTTTGTGCCGGGCACAACCATTCCACCTGAATTCAAATGCATTAGGAGACATCCTGATGCGCAGAGCACAGGCTCAGGTACACAACACAGCAGGGACTTCCTGGAAGACAGTGTCTGCAATGAGGCCTTTTGGCCATGGCTAACAACTAAGGGTTTCCTCCAACTCAGTGCTGTCTGGAGGCAGCAATAAAAAAAGGAACAGCCAGAGTCTTTATGTACCTGTGAGTAGGACTAGAGAAACAAGGTTGTCTCCGAATGCAGCGCTGATGAGACCGCTACCAGGATAATGCATCCGGGTGAGGAGTGCACGCCTAAGAGGGCTGCTGAAAATTAAGGGAAGTTGTGAGAAGGTTTCCATGAATGATTCATGCTCTGAAAGATAAGCCTTACAATGAGAAATGAATGGGAATCAAACGATTTCATCTACCAGGGAGAGGCTGAAGCAATTTGATCAGGGTCGTCAGTGGAAATGTGACACTAAATGGCTCTTTAATCTAGCAAACAAAAGCATAGTGAGAACCCAATAGCTCATGGTGAAGTCAGCAAACTGGAAATAATATCTATTTTTAATAGGGATGGCTAACCAGGGAAACCAATACATTGTCTGTTCCTCAGGATCTTTAAATCAATATTTGATAGCTTATTAAAAAATATATGTGGAGCAACCCCAAGTCACTGGGTAGAGATTCCTCTCAAGATTGTATTTTTCATGTTATATAGCAGAGGAGGACTAAATGGGTGTTCTTTTTTGGCCATAAACCTCTTAACTCAACTCATTCCACTTCCTCCAATTGAAAAAAAAAGTGTTATCCAATACTTTAATCCATATTCTCTCTCCTATCATTAATTCCCCTTCTTACTTCAGAAGCCTCCAGACAATTCTCTAACTTCAGCATTTCTTCCTCTTAGACATAACAAGAACTGAGATGTTATCACTGACAGTTTAATCTTTTTTTTCAAGGAGAGTTTTAATTTGTAGAGAAATTATATTAGAATCAATTCCTCTAAATATAAAAATACTTTCAAATCTATGTCCATTTTAATACTTCAGTGTGGCAAAGCTGCCAAAATCCTCAGGTGATGGGAAGGCAGAATGACACTTTAAGATACAGCCACTGAGATTGTGCTTTTTTTCCCCTTAAAGGAAATGTCTTTTGCTGTCCTAACAACAACTTGAACACACATGCTGCTCCATACAGATGTAATCCAGCTTGCTGGAAGACTGCATGGGCTACTTGGTGATTAGAGTGCAAAAAGTATCATAGTGTCATAGAATCAGTCAGAGTTGGAAGGGACCACAAGGATCATCTAGTTCCATCCCCCCTGCCACGGGCAGGGACACCTCACACTAGATCAGGCTGGCCAGAGCCTCATCCAGCCTGGCCTTAAACACCTCCAGGGATGGGGCCTCAACCACCTCCCTGGACAACCCATTCCAGGGCTTCACCACTCTCATGGGGAAGAACTTCCTCCTCACATTCAGCCTGAATCTCCCCACCTCCAGCTTCATTCCATCCCCCCTAGTCCTATCACTACCTGAGATCCTGAGAAGTCCCTCTCCAGCCTTCCTGTAGGCCCCCAAAAAGAATCAGAGAATGGCAATAAGTTTGTCACCTGCCATCTTTCTTGGTCACCAGGATTTAAATCAGGGAGTCCCTATCCAAATTTAAAGGGAGTAAAGTCAGTTTAAGGACTTCTGCTTTTCTGGGACATGGTGAAGAGAGAAGCAAGGATGGACTGAGATGTGAAAGCTCAAGAAAAGAAGTCACAAAACACAAACACATCTCTACATACATCCCTCTTGACCATGTGCACATGCTCTTTGTACAGGAACCATTCTGCACATGTGTTCACCTTCATTAAAGCAAGATCGTATAACAGTTTCTCATGTTCCCATCTAGCATCCTGCTGCCAGTCACTCATCCATCTTCCACAGATGCCCTCTGAAGGTAGCCTCTGCCATCTAGTGTGGAGCACCTTTGGACACAAGGATGCACCTACAGGTGCAGAGGGGAAGTGAGGCAGGGAATCTTGAACAAGCAAAATTTACCCCTGTAGTCCCAGACTGTTTCTGTCCTAACATCCACATGGCATGGTAAAGCATCACTGTACTTCTTCATGTCCATGAGGCAGAGGTTCAGACAGATAAATAATTATTGTTGTGCCCTCAGGTAACACCTGGAACATCATGAACTGGCACACTGAGAAAACCAGCTTCAGGAGGCAGTTACAAACTGGTTTTTCACGACAGACAAACCTTGCCCATTAATCTCAGATTCGGTTCCTCCCAAACTACCTCCTTGCCATTCTAATCCCCATTTAAAAAGCCCTACTGGAGACCATAAGATGCTTCTCTACACTAAAAAGAACAAATCCAAAACACCAATCCACGCCTGCTTTCTCTGGATCAGCAAGGAGCTTGTCCATGTTGAGCTTACTATTCAATTTTATAAATTCTGCCTGGATCCTTCCCAACCACAAACTCTAATTTGTGCTCTGAATGCTATCTCAACTGCAGGAACTGATCAGTGCCTTCACTCCAGCTCTCTGCAGCCTGTATATTAAGTTAAACCACACACAAATGTGTTTGCTACTCTCAAAAGCTGTTAAATGAGAGAGTCTCCTCTTCAAAATGAAGCAGTACTAGGCAAAGAACCAGTGAAATCAGGAGTGCTGCTTTGCCAGGTGAGATGGTCAGGAAATAATTCATTACCAGGCAAAGAGGTCCATGCAACTTCCTTGGGAGGAGCACACGGCTCCAGGGGCTCAGCTACTACAAAGATCAATGAGCTGTGCACAAGAAGCTGCTCAGATCCAGACAAACTTAACTGGATCAGAGTCTGACAATGTACCAAATCTGGTGGATTTGGACAGGAGTAATAGATGGTCAAAGGAAATGTGTTACTGCAAAATCATTTTCTTTCCAAAGTGAATTACTTGCCTCCCAGTGCGCTCTCCAAATCACACAGTGTCAACAGGGGCTGCTGTGGCCAACTCCCAGAGCATCCCATCACAGCAAAAGGAGCCAAGTTTCAGGGCAATTATCCAAGAACTCTACAGAAGCCACTTACACTCTGTCATACCCACAGCAGAGCTGGGATCTGTGTCACCTCCTTCCTTATTGCCTGCCAGACCCATGCAGAGTTGATAAAAGTGGCCACATTCCCAAACCTTTCGGTACCAGCTCCTCAGCTCTGCAGTGGCACCACCATCCTCTTGCTGCTGCTGAGCAGCTTCTCCTGCTTCCACACCTCATGAACATTCACATGGGAGGTTTCACTTTCCCAGAAATAACTTTACTTGGCCAAATATTTGTAAGTACACAAACAAGAGAACCTGAGTCCTTGGGGATTTTTGCTGACCTGTGCTTCTGTCAGGGATGGGTTTTCCTAGGGTGCTACCAGAGTGTAGTGAGCATCACAGCAACCAGCCAAACTTTGTTTTCAGGAGATTACCCACTGGTTCTTGTGTTCCTGACAAAGAGTTGAAAGTGGGAAACTACTCTTACTGTGTGTAGGTGGCTGCATTGCCCCAGCAGGGCAGCTGCTGCTAGACCAGATCACGTCCAGAAATAGCCACGTGAAAACAGTGCAAGAGGCACCCTCAAAGACTAAGGTGCTTGGAGGCAGAAGATGGATTAAAATCTGTTTTTTAAATATATTACTCCTTGTAAAAGAGCTCTCAAGAGCTCAGTCTCTAAGCTCTTGGGAAAGAACAGTAGTTGAAAAAACAAAGGGAGAGTGAAGAGCAAGAGGGAAGTGGATTAATGAGAGATTTGGCTGCTAGTGCTGGAATTCTAAAAGCAAATTTTACACGTTTTCAAACAAGCAAAATATTTTCCAGTTCTCTCTAATTCTCTGTCAGGAGATGCAGACTGATGGTAGACATAAGGCTGCTCAAAACCTGATCTACAGTCGGGCTGCTGGGGCATGCTGCAAGGGATTTGCAACCTTCAGCCTTAGCTGGTCTCTCTCTCAGCCACGCACAGCCCTTTGAGCAGCTGTGACGGGCATCCCAAAAATCCCAGCAGGAAGGAGCTAGCATGAGGGAGAGAATAAAACAATGAAGATAGTTCCTGGGCAAAGTGCAAGTGAAGAGACCTGAGCAGCCCCCTCCATGGGACCATGCTGTTGCTAGACGTCAGCAGATCCCTCTGGAGATGAACAAGAACACCAGCAGGAGGCATGGGAAGATATTCTGGGCTCAATTTAAACACCTCCATCCACTGCAGTCACACACACCAGAACCACCTGAAACCTCCATTTATCACCTCCCTATTTTAAAGCTAATCAATACCACTGCAGGACAGCAACTTTCTGTGCAAGTAGAAAACAAGAGGGCCTAGAGCCTTTGGAAATTCTCCCTGCTCCCTACCAGCTCGATAGCAACTCTGCTACTGTGTCTGCATCACACACAGGCCAGCGCTGTAACACGGCCTTAAACAATGCAGCAGTGGCGACTACTTTGCTTCCAGCAGCTCAACAAGCCTCGAGCTGTGAGTAGAGAAAGAGCCCCCTCTGCTTGCTTCTCAACAGCTGTGAAAAGTGTGTGTACACACACTAAGTGTTTAATGAAAGTACTCTGCTACTGAGGGAGTATGTGGGATGTAGGGGCTGGTAGCTATGGTAAAAGCCTCTATGTGTGTGTCTTGGGAGTTCCAAAAGGAAGAACCTGAAAAACAGAAAAGGGTGTAGCCTGCAGACATACATGGAGCACTCCAGCTGCAACTGGCTTCAAGTAACTCGTAGCGGCCAGGCGGCTAAAAGCTGGAGGACAATGGATCCAGAGCACACTACACTGTAAGCATGCACAGCAAAGTGTTATCCTGCTGTCCAGTGTTTGGCAAGAAAAGCTGGGAAGGAAGTTAACTAACTGAGAAGAGTCCCAAGAGAGGGATGGAGGGTGACAAAGGAAGGAAAAGGTGAGAAACCACTTCTGTGATCCCTTGACCCCACGGGTTGTTTTCTCTAGGATGTGTTATTCCTATGGCAGATGACACAGCGGTTCAAGTGTCACAGCCCTTCTGAACCTTGTCACTGTAGCAGCCTATACTGATGCTACTACCAGAGCAGATACCCACACTGGGAATTACATCTCCTGGCACAGAAAGGTTTGAAAACAAATCTGCCCTTCCCCTCATTCAGGACTCTTGGCAGTAACACACATGAAAAACCAGCTGAGGAGCCACATGCACTTCTAAGACAAAGCACAAACCTTTGCATTAAGTTTTACTGACCCCATATGGAAATCAGTCTGTAAAGACTGGCAGTCCATTATAAAGCATTCAATTACTAGAGCAGGCATCCATCCTGTGTCTTTCATAGTGATCTGTAGCCTGTAACAGGTTCATAAACAGCTTGGAAGGACGAGGGCTGTAGATTTCACTTAACTCCTTATCTGTCTGCTTTAAACGGATTAAATGACTGTGTCATTAAAATGCTTGAAGTAAGGCTTTGATCATAAACTTCTCATCATTTTACAGTTATTGAATCTGATCCCTAATGAATCTTATTCTGCCATATTTCTCTGTCTTCCTTTGCCAGCCTTGTTCCCCATTAGTCCTGGCTCCTCAGCTCTAATGTGAGCTGCTTTGTATGCCAGACCACTGCCTCCTTACAGACCTTGATCATATCTGCTGATTGCCCAGCCCGGAGGAACGGATGAAGTGCAGGAATTTCATTTGAGGTGGGGTCAGGAGGAGAGAGAAAATAATCCACAAAATACAAACCACACAAAAGGCTCCTTGCATATTCACTGCACAGCTGCGTGCCTGCAATTCCTTCCCGACAGCCTCTTCTCATAGCCAGCCCAGGGCCCTGCATGCTTCACACCAGAGGGGGAACCTGGGATGTCAGCTCTCCAACTCATTAAGGAAAATATGGGGTTTATTTATGTAGTAAATGGGTGAGAGGAAAAAGCACTACTGAGGTTAGGGGAGTTTCTGCCACAAAGCACCATCAGATTTTATCAGCTAATGAAGCATGTGCCTGATCTCTGCAGCGTGTGGAGGCAGGGGGAAAAGCCAAGCTTGGGCCACCACGAGTGCCCCAACACAGCAGATAACAGCCACCAGCCAACCATTGTCTAAGAACAGGGAGGGGATCCTGAAAAAACATCACAAGTCTAGTCAGAAGCAACCAGTGAAAATGGAGGGAGGCCAAATGTCAAATGACCTGCTCCAACAGCAAGTGGGGCTGCTAGCAGTCATGGAGAGCAAATGTTCACCAGTCTGCAAGGACTTGTAGAGATGGAGGACCACAAGGTTTCCCTGAGGCAATTCCACATTCCAAGTTTGGCTCCAAATTCAACCAGGCTACAAAACCAGTGATGAAACATGCTGCTAAATCTATCTTCTTTCCCCAGTTTAGTCTTGGCAAATCAAAGGGATTTACTAGGGGCCCACACAGGAGGGCTAGCAGGGGGGAATCTCCAGATGTTAGGGTGAAGATAACAAAACATGCAGGAGTTTTTGATGTGTTAGAGACTTCAAAAAGTATTTTTAACAAGTGAGTGTCAGTACTGGGTCTCCTGAATCCTTGCATTTTGTCCTTGAGAGGACAGCAACCATTATCTGAAACACTTTAGAGATTTAATTTTTAGGCAACTCCATTTTCATCAGCTAGGAGAGCATGCTTTAGGACTTTACATCTGTCTAGCATTCAAAACAATGCAGAAGGACTCCCTGGTAAGAACAGGTTTTGTCCTTCAGTAATCAATAGACACAAAAGGGAAAAGAAGAAGGTTCCTCCTTGCCACAGGAGAGGAAAAGTACCATGCAACATTAGAGGAGAACCAAATGCCTGTTTCAGTTGTGAACTCTGCTGAAGTCACAGGAAAGTGTTAAACTGAATGCTGAAAACCCACACATTTGATATGGAAGAGGCCTATTATGTCAACTTGCATAGTCCTTGCCAATGCAGCACACTGACTAATGTTAATCATTCTGCATTCTAATTATCTCACCATTATAGCAATTTCCCTGATGATCATCCTTTTTTTTTTTCCTTTTGCTGCTGTTCAGTGTTTTTCAATGATGCAAGCTGTATGGCTTGGACCACCTCTTTGCCACCCCAGTTTCCAAAGACTATACCAAAGGGTATGTTATTATCTCCCTCCATCATTCCCTTGGCTTACCAGGACATACTTCCCACTCCTCAACAGAAGGATGTGAAAGGGGAGGATGCTGCTTTGCTTCTGTCCCATCCCATGCTATCCACTGAAACAGGCTGTGGAAACCTCCCAGATGCTAACCTCTCCTAGCATTTGGTCTGGTGACACAGCACAGCAGCTCTTGCCCTGCTGGAGTCTGACTGCCTTCATTAAGAGCAGTAGAACAACAATGGGTTTCATTTATTTTCTTCTTTACTCCAGATCTGGAGAGAAAGAGGCCAGATTTACCTACCCCTAGAACATGAGTTACTTGCAGATTTCACAGTGAGTAGACAGAAGCAAAGATACAAACAAATCTGTTGAATCAAGGAAATTATCAGTTCTTTAGAAGAATAGGACAGAACAGAACAGAACAGAATAGAATAGAATAGACCAGACCACGTTGGAAAAGACCTTTGAGATCATCAAGTCCAACCTATCACCCAACACCATCAAATCAACTAAACTATGGCACCAAGTGCCTCATCCAGTCTCTTTTTAAACACCTCCAGTGATGGTGACTCCACCACCTCCCTGGGCAGCTCATTCCAATGGCCAATCTCTCTTTCTGGGAAGAACTTCTTCCTGAGATCCAGCCTAAACCTCCCGTGGTGCAGCTTGAGACTGTGTCCTCTTGTTCTGTTGGTGGTTGCCTGGAAGAAGAGACCAACCTCCACCTGGCTACAACCTCCCTTCTCTCTCATTACCCTCTTGTACATACAGTGACACTTTGTTTAGCTCCCACTCTGTCTGACAGGCATCCTGGATCACTCACAGAAACCACCTTTCACTTCCTACCCTCACAAAATCTGAGAGCTTAAAAACCCCAAACAAACCACCAAACCCCCTGCTCCCCAAACCAACCAAAACCCAGCAGCAACAAAAAAAGGAACCCAGTCCCCTCTTCCTTCCTAGCCAAGCAATTCAGTTACTTGCCAGACAGCACTAAGAATCCATTAGAGAAGAAAATACTCTGCATTTGCTGTGGAAATCTCCTGGTGATCTTATCTGTCTCTCAGTTCAGGCTCAAAGCTCAATGGTTGTTTTTTTCTGCCAGTACAAGGAGACTTCAGGCAGCACTGAAATAGTTTTGGATGGGGAGAGTCATCTCTTCATTTAGAATTTACAAGAACAAGAGAGAGTTATGGATAAATTGAAACAATAAGAGGAATGGCTATGGGGCAACCAACTGGATTCTGAAGGACTTTGCTCCAAGTAGCAAATTCAACATTATCTTGATCTGACTGCCTAAAGAAATAAATACTTCAGAAGCAGCCTTGCCCAGTAGCAAGCTTTCAAGCTATCATTGAGTAAATCTGCAGAAGGGTATCATCTCTAACTTTCACACATATCTAAAGGACTCAGACTATCTTTTTGATCCCCTGGAAGCAAGCCACATCAGTAAAGAGTGTTAAGTTGAACAGAAGAGCCAAAGAGCCGAGAAGGGGAGGGAAGAAAGGGGAGGTTCAGGAGGACTATGCTGGTGAATTGACTGAAAGGTCTCTTTTGCAGGATGTCCAGTACTCTGTTTCTCTAGGATGCTTAAGAGAATGGACCACACAAAAATCTCTGGGTGCAGACACAGATCTGTCTTCCAAGCAATTATTGTCAACAGCAGCATCATGCTCAGGAGAAAGTGGAGATCACAGGAAAGCAGAAAAGCCAAAACACATTGGACATTCAATCCCCCTAAGAGTTTCTACATGCCACAAGAGCACAGCCACCAGGCAGCAGCCAGGGAAACCATTTCATGATGCACAATCACTGCTCCATCTCAGCATCCAGCTGATGGGGACCCTAATGAATGTCAATGATATTACCACCCCCTTCATTTCAACTTCTGCGAGCCTTAAGGGAACAGTATGACAACTGCCACGGCTGCAGTATGTCCAGGCAAGAACCTCCAGCCCACGTCCTCCATCTGTTTTCCCTCCCCAGCAGTAATTTCCCTCTCCTTTCAGCCACCTTTGCCATCCCTCTGAGCACACTCCAGTCAGCTTCTGTCGAAACAATCTGGGTGACATTCCCTGTTTTACACCCGGATACGCCGAGTCACGTCTGCATGCAAATACAGCTGCATGCACTCCTATAATTGTCTGCAAACATACACATATATCTATATGAATTAAATCCCCTGGGGTTGTATTTCAATATTCAGGCTGTTCCACCATGATACCACTAATCACACATATCTAATCCTGCTTTTCTTTACACACTAAACAGATTGACCTATGAGCAAGCTCTGACTCCTAGGGAAATAACCTTAAGGTCAGCAGCTCTAGCTGTGATGGATCTAGAGGGAAAGAGGTTCCACAGCTGAGCTGCCTCACACAAGACAGCCCTGCCAAGAGCTTTGCACATCCCCCTACTCATAAAAATGAGAAAATTTCTGTAATTACTACTGATTGCAACTGTGGTAGTACAGCACGGAGAGAAAGGATGTACCCACTGGAAGACAACCAAAACTACATGAGAGGGTGTCTGTGGAGCTCATCCTTGCTGCACAGCCTTCCTGTGACTGGTTTGTCAAGTCTTTTTTTCATCTTGCTGAGCCAGAAGCACAATGAACCCCCTTTTTCATAAGCAGCATCTTTGTTCTGGAAGGTTCCAATCTCGACTGAACATCTTATGTTGTGTCCAACACACACAATAGTTTTCAGGGACTTTTTATTTCATTTCAAATGTCCTGCCAAAACTGCAAAGAACAGGCACAGCTTCTGCATTATTCAGGCTATGTGGGGTTTAAATGGCGAGCAGGGGAAGCAGGAGTGCTCCTGTTGGAGCTGAGCCCTCTGCTTGGGTAAACACAGATGTGATGGATCACCTGGGAACCCTCCCACCAATATTTCATACAACTGGGCTTCACAGAGACTACTGCTCCTTTGTACACACAGAACTGCCTCATGTGACACCTCTGGTTTTCAGTGAAAGAGAGACAGTTGCTCTTTCCACAGCATATCGCTTCTCCTGCCGTCCTGACTGTCCATGCTCATTTCAAGAACCCTTCTACCTAAATTAGGCATCGTTTTCCATCCCACTCTTAGCTCTTTCAAATCTAGGTAGGAAAGCTCTCAAAAACAATTATTTTTGTTCTGAGTTGCCTGGATCTGTGTCTCTCCTGAGTCACATCAAACAACAGCAAATGGAAGCTGAGGAAAATTTGGAACCCTAGACTGGGAAGAGAGCATATTGTGATCTGGTGCATTTGGGGTGTGCTGGCGGAGATGCCCTGATGTTACCTCTCCCCACTCACACCCCTGGATCTTCCCAGGCACATCACCAGCTCCAATCTCCAGCATGCCTGGACTGCAGATCACATTGCTCAATGCCCCCTTTGAGTGTCAGAGGCATGTCAAGTTTTCCTTCAACTATTTGATACAATTCTTTAGGGGAAACTTATTTTCCTTACATAGAGCTCTGCCTCCAGGCATCAAATAGGTGGTAGTGTCTGTCTGATCAAAGGGAAGCATTCTGGGATGTGTAAGATAATGCATCAACATCTCACACACTTGAATGCCCCGACAAAGGCCACAAAGAAACACATTTCTCTGATGCACATTGCCATCTCCAGCCAGGGCTCAGCTCACAGCATCTCCTCACTTTCTCAGGTATACTTTAACATCATTAAGACTGCTGCCCATTCTTAACTGTGATGTGAAACAGTCACATGAACACAGAAACTGGCTATGCTCTGACTTCATTTCTGTTCCAATCTATTTAGAATAAACCTTTATTTAGAATAAACCAAACCAGGTTGGAAGAGACCTTCAAGATCATCGTGTCCAACCCATCAACCAATCCAACCCACCCAAACAGCTAACCCATGGCACCAAGTACCCCATCAAGTCTCCTCCTGAACACTTCCAATGACAGCAACTCCACCACCTCCCTGGGCAGCCCATTCCAATGGGCAATCACTCTCTCTGTGTAGAACTTCTTCCTAATATCCAATATTTCTTAGAGGTGATGTTGAGTTTTCCACATAGGGAACAGCAGAGTCAAAATCCTGCCCTGAAGCCAGAGCCTTACCATCAGTTTTGTTGCCTTCCTCTGCACTGCCTCCTGCACCTTCATATCTCACTTGTATTAAGGTGTCCTAAACTGGACACAATACTCAAGGTGTGGCCTCACCAGAACTGAGTACAAAGGGAATGGAATAGAATAGAATAGAATAGAATAGAATAGAATAGAACAGAACAGAACAGAACAGAACAGAACAGAACAGCACAGCACAGCACAGCTACAGGCTTGGGGAAGTGTGGCTGGAAAGCTGCTGGCAGAAAGGGACCTGGGGGTTCTAATCAATAAGCAGCTGAATAGGAGCAAGCAGTGTGCTTGGGTGGCCAAGAAAGCCAATGGCATCCTGGCTGGGATTAGAAATGCTTTGCCAGCAGGAGAAGGAAGGTGCCAGGGGAGGTTTAGGCTGGATGTTAGGAAGGAGTTCTTCATAGAAAGAGTGATTGCCCATTGGAATGGGCTGCTCAGGGAGGTGGTGGAGTCACCATCACTGGAGATGTTTAGGAAGAGACTGGATGGGGTGCTTGGTGCCATGGTTTAGTTGATTAGATGGTGTTGGGTGGTAGGTTGGACTTGATGATCTCAAAGGTCTCTTCCAGCCTGCTCTGGTCTGCTCTGGTCTATTCTATTCTATTCCATTCCATTCCATTCCACTCCATTCCACTCCACTGGGAAGGGGTAAAATAGCTTCTGTCTAAGACAAGAAGAAGCGACAAGAACAGCATGGAAACTGTGACCTGTAACTTTGTTTTAGTCAAAAGCCTGAAAATATTTGGGTCATCAAAGGCTGCAATGATAATGAGCCTAAAAGCCTAAAATGGAGAGAACTGCAACATATGGCTGTGGTATTCATAGAAATCTGAGAAACTCTTCAGTAAACAAACCTTGCCAGGCATTTTTTTTCCCCTCCACGGGGCTAAGCGACATTTTTGTTTTGTTTCTGTGACATTGCAGAAGAATTCAAAGCAGCGAAAGAGTAACAGAAAATGAAGAAAGAGCAATTGAACACTAATTTGTGCCATCAAATGACTACAGAGGAAAACCCAGCAGACTATAAAGGGACAGTCGCTCTCATCGTTTCCTGCAACTTTGTTTTTTCTTTGCTGAGTGATAAATAAGATTAGAGGAGCTTAAAAGGGAAGCCTCTTCTCAAAATGGTTGTGTCTGTCTCCTCAGCCTTGGCTTTCACCTGCAGGATGATTTTAGGGAATCAGTGAAACTTGCTTCTTGCACAGGAGCCTTTCTGGAGCTGCTACTTGCTACTCTGCCATTGGCCAGCACTGAAAGTCATTGGGTGTATATGGACCACAGTGTGTATATGAAGCACAGAATCCCAGCCTGGTGGGGAATGGAAGGGACCTCTGGAGATCATCTAAGTCCAACAGGTGTAGTTGTAGCTGAAATTACTGATTTTCTCACATCCTTGCTCTAACACCAACAGTGTGGTGCCTCTCTTACCATACTATCACAAAAGCAGCACACAGACACACATAAAATACTCACAGAGTCAGAGGTTTAGTGCCCCCCCTGCCATACAACCAAGCACAACTTCTAAAACCTCACCACTCATTCTGCAATACCTGTTCAGAAAACCAAGGGCTGGTCCAAGCCAGCTTTCTTCATAGAATCATAGAATCAATAAGGTTGGAAAAGACCTCAAAGATCATCAAGTCCAACCTCTCACCCAAGACCTCAGGACTACTAAACCATGGCACCAAGTGCCATGTCCAATGCCCTCTTGAACATCTCCAGGGATGGGGACTCCACCACCTCCCTGGACAGCCCATTCCAATGGCTAGCAACTCTCTCTGTGAAGAACTTTCTCCTCACCTCGAGCCTAAACTTCCCCTGGTGCAGCTTGCACCACAGCAGGACTTGAACAAAGTCTTGGTCTTTGCCCCTGCAGAAATAGAGGCACTCTGGAAGCAACCTCCTCATCTGCATTTTGTGCTCATCATTGATTTTTCTTCTCTAGCATGGATGCCACATCTTCAAGTTTGTGCTTCATGTGTGCTGGTACAGCAACCTTTTCCAGTGGGACATTTCCCCTGCCCCAGCTCTCTCCCTGCTTGCTTTGAGCTCTCCGTGCTGTTGCTCAGGTACTGACATGGAGTGCATTGACCTTTCCCTGTTCCGGCGCTGTTCAGGAAACCCAGCACTCACCCTTCCTCCCCCTCTGCTCATCTAATGAGCTGTGAGATGCCACACAACTGCTGATATTTCCAGGGATAGTGGCAGAAGTACATTAATGAATTTATTATGGCTTTCTGTGTTAAATGTATTATGCAAATGTTAATCAGTTCCTGCAGAACCCTGAGAAAGGTGCAGCATGAAATAAACAATACGGCGTTAGCTCAGGCAGTCAAATTTATGGAGCTTCAGGTGTTTAATATTCAATGTGCAAATTCCTTTTAAAGGCTTGCCTTTTCTTTTCTTTCTTTTTTTTTCTTTCTTTTAAAGGGCATGTTGGTAAAATTTCCCTGCACAAATGTGAATCTCTGCACTCCTGGTCCCCGATGTTAACAAACACTAGCGAGTCAGTACTGCGCGTGTCCTTGTTTTATTCGACATCCACCTTCACATCACATTTATCAGGGCCACTGAGGCCAAGAAACAGCTTCTCCTTGAACTGCCTAATGACAAAGCTACAACCTGATGACATGTTTCTACTTCTCCTCCCTGCTCCCATGGAATGTTTCTGATTCTTGTCAATCCTAACAGATGTGACGTAGTCAGGATTCACGTACAAATATTTGCACAGCCCCAACCAATTCCACGTTGCATGGTCCTCGAGGCTGGGAGCACTGCAGGTGCTACACCTACACCCACATGAGGTTCAACAAGACCAAATGCAAGGTCCTGCAGCTGAGTCAGGGCAATCCCAAGCACTGATATAGGCTGGGCAGCGACTGGCTTGAGAGCAGCGCTGAAGAAAAGGACTTGAGGGTGCTGGTGGAGGAGAAGCTCAACATGAGCCACCAGTGTGCACTTGCAGCCCAGAAAGCCAATCACATCCTGGGCTGCATCAAGAGAAGCAGAGCCAGCAAGTCGAGGGAGGTGATTCTCCCCCTTTATTCTGCTCTGGTGAGACGAGACCTGGACTACTGAGTCCAGTTCTGGAGCCCCTAGTACAGGAAGGATATGGAACTGCTAGGGCTGGAGCTGCTCTCCTATGAGGACAGACTGAGAGAGTTGAGGCTGTTCAGTCTGGAGAAGAGAAGGCTCCAAGGAGACCTAATTGTGCCCTTCCAGAATCTGAAGGGGGCTACAAGAAAGCTGGGGAGGGACTCTGTAGGGTGTCAGGGAGTGATAGGACTGGGGTAATGGAACAAAACTAGAAATGGGTAGATTCAGATTGGATGTTAGGAAGAAGTTGTTCCCCATGAGGGTGGTGAGACACTGGAACGAGTTGCCCAGGGAGGTGGTGGAAGCCTCATCCCCGCAGGTTTTTAAAGCCAGGCTGGATGTGGTTCTGGTCAGCCTAATCTAGTGTGAGGTGTCCCTGCCCATGGCAGAGGGGGTGGAACTAGATGGTCCTTGAGGTCCCTTCCAACCCTATCAATTCTATGATTTTACACCAGTTCCAGGATTTTCCTCAGTACCTAATGCAGGTGGCACAAGATACAGGATGTTTCCTCTCAAGTAACACATACAATCCATTCAGGACAATTTATAGGCACATAATAGGAAGTTCTTTTCCCTTACATTCATTTGGGCAGCACTTCAGCAGTTCACTGTGAACATCACAGATACCTGCAGAGCAAAGCAGTTTTACTGTAGTTTAAATATCTAGCTCCAGTAACAATCAAAGAAAAGGTCTAACAGCAGAGTTTTTTGGTCATGCTAACCAAGAAAACACATGCCTGGGGACTCCACAGTGCTTCTCTAACCCCAGCACACTACTGCCCATGCCATACCGTCTCCAGTGCTGCTGCCATCCACAGATGGTACCAAATTCACTTGGCCCCTGCTGCTATCACAGCCAACTTGTTGTGTGCATATTCTTCAGCATTCTACAGAAGCATCACACACCTCTCATCCATCATAAATGGATGTCCATCATCTCTAGATATAGACTTAGAGTGAGTGGCAGAGGCATTTAGGTCATGGAGAGACTCCTGAACATGAAAAAGTAGCTGCAAATACCTGAAAATACCTTTGTGATGAGGCCAGGACTTAGCAATGCCAATCCTGAGTGAAATGCCTGTGCTACACTTGAGCTGTTGGGTCTCCTGCCATATGCTCTCAGCTATGCTATCTCCTAATTAAATCCCTCTGAAGCGCACACAAATTTGTTCCAAAAAGCTACACCTGACAGAAGAGATGCCAAGTGGTTTGCCCAAACACATTTATATAAGGTTTGGGGTTTTATAAGAAAAGAGCTGGACTCGACTACCTGAAGCTTTCCACGAGGAACAGCTCTGCCACAGAAACTGATCCAGACCACAGCGTGCACAGAGGAACTTAAAAAGGTCAGGAAGTTTGTAGAAGGGAAAGCACGGAGATAATCCTGGTAGAAGACTCTGAGAGGTCAATTAGGGAACCCTCAAAGGTTGACAGTGTCCCTTTTAGTTCTGTAAGAGTGTAAATGACTCATTCATCATTCTTCACCAGTCACATAATGAACAGTTAGACTGTTAAATGATCTCAGCTTTGCCTTGGGCTCTTAACTCCAAGCTAGTTACCGCCTGGCCGCCTGAAGTACAACTATAAAATGAGTCATTAATGCTTAAAGAGGAGAAACATTCCCTGTCAACCACACAGAGGACTTACAGCTCCCAGATGTTTTGTTACTCCCTCAAAACGGAGCAAGAGTAAAAGGGAGACTAGCCCAATCACAAAGGTTGCAGAGGTAGGGAAAAAAAAGGAGTAGAGTAGAGTAGAGTAGAGTAGAGTAGAGTAGAGTAGAGTAGAGTAGAGTAGAGTAGAGTAGAGTAGAGTAGAGTAGAGTAGAGTAGAGTAGAGTAGAGTAGAGTAGACCAGACCAGACCAGACCAGACCAGACCAGACCAGACCAGACCAGACCAGGTTGGAAAAGACCTTTGAGATCAAGTCCGAGCTATCATCCAACACCACCTACTCAACTAAACCATGACACCAAGCACCCCATCCAGTCTCTTCTTAAACACCTCCAGTGCTGGTGACTCCATCACCTCCCTGGGCAGCACATTCCAATGGCTAATCTCTCTTTCTATGAAGAACCTCTTCCTAACATCCAGCCTAAACCTCCCCTGGCCCCAGCACCTTTATCCTCCATGGACAATGGACTCCTAGAGAAAATACAGCAGACAGCAGCCACCCACTCTCCCTGCAGAGCTTCCCTTCCACAGAGCCTCCTGCTTTGATGAGATCAACCACCACAAGTCCATACCAGCTCAGGCAGGCCAATTAAAATGACCTAAAGCAGACAAACAGCACAAATCTTCAGATTCTATTTGTATCTAACTTACCTAATTATTTCAGCTACTCTTACTAAAAAAAAACAACCTGGTATTATTTCTGCTTGCAGAACTTGATTGTTTCTTCAAATCATTACAGCTACAACACAAGTACCTCTGAAGTGGACTCTCTTACACTTTAATTTGTGCACAAATAATCAATTTAAAGCCTGGGAAAACCTGAAGATTTAATTTAATCAGATTAATATCTTAAAATGTAAAATGGTCAATAACAATAGCAAACTTGGACATTTACAAAAGCAGCTACTGCACAGGCATTAATGGACACCTCAAAGCACACTAATGAAATCATAGAATCAACAAGGTTGGAAATAACCTCAGAGATCATCAAGTCCAACCTATTACCTAATACCTCATGACTAACTAAACCATGGCTTCAAGTGCCACGTCCAATCCTTTTCTGAACACCTCTAGCATGCAAAAAGTACCCCAAATACTTTGTGGAGGATGTTTTTCTCAGGTAGTTCATTGATGGACACTGCAGTAGGGAATTCAGTTCCTCTTATACTGCGTCCAGTTCTGGAGCCCCTGTTTCAAGAGGGATATGGACCTGCTGGAACTTGTCCAGAGAAGGGCCACAAGGATGAGCAGAGGGCTGGAGCACCTCTCCTATGAGGACAGATTGAGGGAGTTGGGGCTGTCCAGTCTGGAGAAGAGAAGGCTCCGAGGTGACCTAACTGTGGCCTTCCAGTATCTGAAGGGGGCCTTCAAGAAGGCTGGGGAAGGACTTCTCAGGATCTCAGGTAGTGATAGGACTAGGGGGAAGGGAATGAAGCTGGAGGTGGGGAGATTCAGGCTGGATGTGAGGAGGAAGTTCTTCACCATGAGAGTGGTGAAGCCCTGGAATGGGTTGTCCAGGGAGGTGGTTGAGGCCCCATCCCTGGGGGTGTTTAAGATCAGACTGGATGAGGCTCTGGCCAGCCTGATCTAGTGTGGGGTGTCCCTGCCCATGGCAGGGGGGTTGGAACTAGATGATCCTTGTGGTCCCTTCCAACCATGACTGATACCACTACTCTGATACTACTACTACACTGACAGCAAAAATTTAGCATCAATAGCAGCTACGGGCAGGGGAAGGTTTACTGGTGCCTGCTCTCATGCTATCTAGCCAGTGTTGCTGTCACACTATTGGCTGTCAGCAAGGCTAAACACAACTAGTTACTACTACAACCATAGTGCTCAAAGTGCCAAACCATGAACCCTTCACATGGCCAAACCATCCCTGAATGGTTTCAACTGGTCCTTGAGATCAGTTGTGTGACCCTGCTCAGATTTCTTTGATTGCCAGCATCCACAGGTGATTCCTTTACTCAGAAACAAGTGAGAGAATAAAGACTCCTTCCATTCAGCCTCATCCATATACATGCACACACTCAAAGAGATGACACTGTATCTTGGCTACAGGACTAGAGGTGATTTTCAAGCCCAAACACATCTCAGTGTAACAAAGAACAACTCCCTGCCTTCCATCTGTACAGATCCACTTATCTGAACTCTAACTGGAGTTCCATTTTCTTCACCAACCAGCTGTGAACTAATTATGAGGACTTCTAACTAGTCCTGCTCCCTCTCCAAGCATATGGATCCAATTAAGTCAAACTGCAGCTGATTCTAATCAATCTTCCTTGAAGCAGCCAAACTTGAAGAATCTCTTCTCCTTCAGCTCGAAGAGTAGAGGAGAGCAGGAAAAGCAGGAGAGTAGTATTTGCATAAGGAACACTTCACATCCGCTTGGTTGCCTGCAAACACAAGGCTCCTAGCAGCAAGAAATGCTAATTGAACACTCCTCACAAGTCTTTCCTCCCACTTTATCCAAAAAGCACTGATTTGATCAGTCTCTTTTCTTCTTGGCATTGAGCTGCACTTTTCCACCAGCAGCCTGATCATGTGAGATAACTAAACAAACCAAACCTTTCACCGAAATCCCTGCAGGTCTTCCCACCACAGGGCAAAGCAGTCACGGTGCATTTGCTTTTCTGGAAGCCTTTTTTGCTTCATGGAAAGAAAGAAGGGTAGGGAAGAGGAGATGAAATAGTCTGGTTAAACCCACTCTTTTCATAGACTATTGAATCCCTCTCCTAAGCCACGGGTCAAATGTCTTTATTAAGATAATGTCCTTGGCTAGAGGGAGGCCCCCTCAGTAGGGTGCAATTTCTCTACAGTTCCAACATTTCTCGTGTTTTTGTAATCTGAGGTTTTTATTAGCAGTAAAGACCTGACCAGTGAGTAATACCCATGCTAAAGTCTTTATACCAGTGAAGGAAAATCAATGCAGCCTGCAACTAGGTGTCAAGAGCCAAGGGTTTTGGAAGAAGGGGTGTGTGGAGGTGGAAAGTGCCTTCAGCCATAATTCAAGCTGTCCCCACACAAGCACAGAATACAAAGACATGTCAGATGTTATATACACTGCTGCAGATGGCTATCAGCATCTCAGTTTCTCTATTTTCTAATACTGAGCTCAGGAGCTTGAATCACACACCTAACAGAAACATACCTTCCCATGTGCTCCTCTGCCCTCTGGCCAGGGTCCTGTAGTTCAGAAAGTGATCAGTTTGGCTACAGCGGCCAAAGCAGAAATATTCACGAGTCAACACCCAGATACAAATGGATGTGAGAGAAGGCAGACAATTTTGAAGCTTTACTGCTTTCCACACATGAACACAGTCAAACAGCAATGGTTTTAATTACCAAATATTAGCCACATCTCCCTCAATTTCATTCAGCCTTGGGAACTCAACAGACTTGACTCCGGTGTAAAGCAGTCAAAGCCTTAACTCTGCATCCTGCCTCTTCCCCTTACAAATCCACGGCTTCAATTCACCCCCTCCCATGCCTCTTTCATTTAGCAGATACAATTCCACAAAGTCAGAGGTTTTGTTTGAAAAAAGAAGGAACTTCAGATAAAAATGTCAGAAATCACCCTCATCCCACCTTGGCTAATGCTACCCCCTTCTTTCTCTCACACTATTTGATCTGGTGCTGTGCTGTTCCCATGTTTGTAGTTTCAATCACCTTTCTGCTCAGTAAAATGTGCCTCTGGTTTCTGTAAATAAAGTTTGTCTCCTGTTTTTTCTCTCCCAGTCTTTGTGAGACATTATTTTAACCCCTCATTCCCAGTGATTTCTTTCAGAGGTGGGAATAAATAACCTCTCAAACCAGCAACATTTCAGTGACCTTATCTGAGTGCATAATAATATTTTCAGTGTGTTTGCTCAGTGCTGAGAGAGGATGTGAATTTCTAAGCCTATCCTTAACTTAGTGGGTTCCCACTGTAAGGAACCCTCTCCAATGTGTTCACAGTAAGAAATTATTCTGAGCTTGGCCTGTCAAGGGATTTGATTCTCAAGGTAAATAAAAAAAAGAGAAGGCAAATGCCTTCCCCTTTGAGTTCTGAAATCTTGACCATTCAGGTGGGCACACACTGATCAATGCTGACATTTTAGCATTCAGCTTACATATTCCTGTATTTATGCTTTCCTCTGAAATCCTCTTTTGGAGCAGCTGCCTTTGACATTCAGACCTGTAAGCCACAGGTAAAGTGAAAAGCTAAGGAGCGGGGAGCTACCTCCTGCTAAATAAAGTGTTAATCCTATGTCAGCATCCTTGGCACAGCAGATGTAAGAGCATGATTACCTCAATTCAGTTCACTAGCCTTTCAGGGGACTAACAGATTTGTCTTTCCTAGACTTGTCAAGCTAGCTTACCCTTCTCTTGCTCCACACCTGCATATTAACTCCCACATAGATTTTACTCTGTTCCACCTGCAGGTCATTGCTGTTCTTCACTGCTCACTCCACAAAGCCCTGACCTCTACAACACTGCACTCCAACAGTGAGCACCATAATGAGGTAGGTTATGGGGATGCTGTGATGAACTTTCAAAGCCTTTCTGTTGAACAGTACAACTGTCACTGTAGAGCAGCTTTGCCACAGTATGAAGGTCCCATCTTGTTGCTATCATCACTCTGCTCTTCTGTACTATGAAAGCTCAGCTATATAAATGGTAGCTACTGGTAATCTTTAGTGAGGACCAGGAGGCAAATACTTAGCAAGATCACACTGAAGAATTTGAACCTCTCCTCTCTGAAGGTGCAATTAAAAAAGCTTGGTATTTTGACATCTCAAGAGCAGTATGAGCAAACAAAGCAGAGCATCCTGAGATACCAGACAGAAAAGAGGGAAGTTCTCTGGTCAGGCCTCATTGGAAAAGCAGCAGCCATTGTGAGGCAACATTGGCAGACTCATTTTGACCTAAGGGAGTTGTAATCTGCTCTGGAACCAGAGCTGAAAAAAACTAGAAATGGGTAGATTCAGATTGGATGTGAGGAAGAAGTTCCTCCCTTTGAGGGTGGTGAGACACTGGAACAGGTTGCCCAGGGAGGTGGTGGAAGCCTCATCCCTGGAGGTCTTTAAGGCCAGGCTGGACGTGGCTCTGATCAACCTGATCTAGTGTGAGGTGTCCCTGCCCATGGCAGGGGGTTTGGAACTAGATGATCCTTGAGGTCCCTTCCAACCCTAACAATTCTCTGAGTCTATGATGTTGTGTTTGTTGGAGACCTAAGCATCCAAACACCATCCCAAAAGCTTTCATCTCCTTCTGATGACTGCAACCCAATTAAAGGGGAGCCGGGTGACAGGTTTCACACTAAACATGGCTCAGCAGAGATGCTCAGCAGCTCTTAGCTCCCTGCTTTATCAAAGCTGTCACTTCCCCTGTCTCTAGGAATTGGTAATAAAAAAAAAAAAAACAGGCAAAAAGAAAAGAAAGATTTGATTTGCCTCTAATAGGTGTCAAGATAAAATCAATGGTTGGTCTGAAATCTGGGTAATTTCAAACCTGTAGGTTTTCTACCATGAAGCAATTTACATGAAAATGGGGAGGAAAAAAAAAAAAGAGAGGAAAAAGAAGAAAATTAAGAGAATGAAGTACTACAATGCTGATTTGTTTGGCATAGCAGAACAGAAAAGAGAGGTAACACTGTTCATAGCAGGATGGGCTTTGATTAAACAACCAGGCTCAGGTTCTTGTTTGCTCCAGCACCTTTCAAATAGGAAACACTGTAAAAGCTTGAAGCAACTCCCCTGTCCCTCCTTTGCACAGAAAAGCTGCTCCCAGAATGAGGGCAAGCTGAACAGACAATCCAATCAAGTGCTGCAGGTGCCCTTGGCCTCCCTTCAGGGACTTCATGGATCTATGCATAGTGAAAAACTGAAGACCTTCTGTCACACAGGACAGCACTACCTCAGGAAAAGGCAAAACACCCAGAGCAGTACAGCAAAAAGAAACACCCTTTTGCCCTTCTGATCCTTCACCCTCTGCTCTCCACACCTGTGGTCTGGAGATGCTGCTGCCCTGTCATCCTTTCAGTGGAGCTGATGCTTCCTGGCTTGGAAAACTACTACCTAATGAGGCCAGAAAGTGGTAGTCTCTGCTGTCTCCATCACTGGTAGCAGCAGTACAAATGGAACTCAAGCCCTGTCTACACTCCTGCTTTGGCATGAATCACTTTGGACAAAGATAACTTACAGTAGTGAAGTCGTTTAAAAAGGAACAGGCTTTAAGGCTCCAAGAAGATGAAGAGAGTGAAGGCAAAGGCACAGAACGCATTTGTGTGATGGTATCTGACATAGAAGCACTCCAGCAACACGGTCAGGGACACAGGTGTGTTGGTGCAGTTTCCATAGGCTTCTGAAGAATGCTTTGCCCAGATGGAGGGAAGTGAAGCTGTGTGCTGTGAGCATTCTGGCACAGCTGTTAAAACAGCTATGGGGACTGGACCGTGTCAGGCTCCCCAGCTGCTCTGAACCTCCACATTTCCTACCTGCAGAGTTAGCTTCTCCAGTTTCATTTCCAGAGATCTGTTCTCCTCTTCCAGCTTACTGCGTTCAGCTTCCAGCTCCTCAATTTTCAGCCTGGAGAAGAAGGGAAACTTAATTAAACACCATGTCCCTGCACAGTCCCACCACAAATAATCAAGTAAAACAGGAAATGACAAGCAGAATCAAATTATTCCTGTATTCAGGAGGACACAGCTACACCTCTGGGACAGTTCAATCATGACTGCAAGATACAAGTTTAGATGAAAATACAGTTTGTAAAAGTCTATTAAAAATACCCAACTTTGAATACAGAACAGGACAGGACAGAACAGAATAGAACAGGATTAACCAGGATGGAAAAGACCTTTGAGATCATCAAGTCCAACCTACCATCCAACACAGTATAACTTAGGTTGGAAAGGACCTCGAGGATCATCGAGTCCAACCTATCAACACCATCTAATCGACTAAACCATAGCACCAAGCACCCCATCCAGTCTCTTCCTAAACACCTCCAGTGATGGTGACTCCACCACCTCCCTGGGCAGCCCATTCCAATGGCCAATCTCTCTTTCTGTGAGGAACTTCTTCCCAGCACCCAGCCTAAACCTCCCCTGGCACAGCTACAGCAAACCCAACCTAGACACTTCCCGATCCACGAACTGAGTCTAGCCCATCACGTTTAATAACTACCAACAGCTAAAATCTCCATGAGTGCATCAAATCTCATTTTGATCTGATTTATGCTTTTGGCCTTCACAATAACTCCTCAGCAGTAAGCTCCCCCATTTAATTATGTGCTGGATGAAAATTCAGCTCATTTTGGTTTATGTTTCACGTGTGGCTACGTCGCTGAGTGCCTGTAAGGTCTGCTATGGAAAGCTGTGAATAACTGCGCCACTTTCCCTATCACTTCACAGGCCTCCTCTGTTCTTTCCTGAAGAATCTCCATTTAGTCTTTCCTCACATTAAGGATTTTCCATATTTCTGCTCACCTTTATTGCTTTCCCTTGTTCTTCAAGTTTTCTGCAGGCTCTTTTTTTTTTCTTTGCTATGAGAAAAGCTGGAACTACAAACAGCACTCAGATGTATTCAGGGGCATAATGGAGCTTTCTGTTTTGTTCTCACCTTCTTTTCCGACACCGCCTGGTAGTCTGTTTGTCTTTTTAACTATGGAGCACTTACCTGATATTTTTAGAAGCCTGCTCACAATAATGCAAGATCTCTTTCTTGAGTGATAATAGCTCATTTAGAGCCCACTATTGTGGGAGTGAAAGTAAAGGCATTTCTTCCTTCTGGGCATGGGGTTTGCAATTATTGATGTACAACTTCATTTCCCACCTCGAGCAGCATCATAAGACTCTTCTGAAACTCTGAACAGTCTGATAAGCTGAATAATTTCATATTATCTCAATTTCTGTCACCTCACTACTCATAAATTCCTCTTTTGTGTCGGACACAAATCATTCTAGGACCTAGTGGAAACCCCTGGTATTGTGAAAACAACATTTATTCTTTGATTTTTCCATCTCTTAACTTCGCATTATGTGAGCACATTAGTGGAAGCAAAATGCATCAAGCTTTACAAAGTGAAAGATATTATCTTATCTCTGGCTCAGGAAATCCTGGAGACAAAGCACTAGAAAGTGGGAGAGCCTCCTGGCAAAGTACCCCTGGAGCTTTGTCCTGCCTGCATGGCCATCCTTGCAGACATTCCCCTGGGGCAGCCAGGCCCTGGTGATTTTTATCTTCTTATTAATCCCGCAAAGAACCTGCGTTCTTATTCCACCAGAGTAAAGTTTCTTTGTGACATTTGGCTCAAAGCTTTGTGAAAAGTCAAATGTATCAACTATATCAGCTTGAGCCAAATGATTGCTGAATCCTTCAGAGAGCTCTATCAAACCTGTTAGGCAGGAGATACTATTATAAAACATTTGATGCAACATTTTTGTTTACATTTAAGTAGAGAGTACAAAAACCTTACTGCTGCTTCAAGAGTCTCACCTCTCACATGCTCACTTCCTGCAATTAGCTGTGTACCTAATGCATTTAACACTGATCTTTGCATTCAGTTTTCTCAGGATCTTTTTCCAGAATGTTGGGGGTTTTATAATTAGTTATTATCTTGGTTGGTAGTAATCACTTTCAAATGACCCGAATCATAGACTGGTCCAGGCCAGAAGGGACCTCCAAAGGTCATCTAGTCCAACCTCCCCACAGTCAGCAGGGACATCCCCAACTACATCAGGTTGCCCAGAGCCCTGTCAAGCCTCACCTTGAATATCTCCAGGGATTGAGCCTCTACCACCTCCCTGGGCAGCCTGTTCTAGCATTCCACCATGCTCACAGTAAAGAACTTGCTCCTAACATCCAATCCAAATCTGCTCTTTAGTTTGAAGCCACTGCACCTTGTCCTGTCACTGCAGGGCTTTGCAAACAGTCTCTCTCCATCCTCCTTGTAGCCCCCTTCAGGTACTGGAAGGCTGCTATTAGGTCTCCCCAGAGTCTCCTCTTCTCCAGGCTGAACAACCCCAGCTCCCTCAGCCTGTCATAGAATCATATAATCAATAAGGTTGGAACCTCATAGCAGGGGTGCTCCAACCCCCTGATCATTTTTGTGGCCCTAAAAGAAGTCCTAAAAGAAGCTGCACATCTCTGCACCAAGACAATAAACAATGCAACCCATCTGCCACCATCCCAAGAGGTACAACGAAGCAGTTGTCTTTCCTTATCCACAGCACAGAAGTTTCCAAACTTTGCCAAGGGAGCTGACTGAGCTACGAGATCTTCAGCACAGAAAAGCCTCCTTTACAAACATGCAGCCTGAATTGCTTAAATTATTTGTAAGCCCGACCCCTGCTGGTAATTTCCAGATGTTTTAAGGTGTCAGCTTTCCCCCCCCCACACACTTTTGGAAGCGTCTGAAATGCCGAGGAGCAGCTTTTAGCATCGTCCAGGCCATTAAAAAAGATCATCAATAATTTCCCAAAGAGACACAAAGCTAGCAGGGATGGAGGATGCTGAAGGAGCAGGAGACTGGAAAGGTCGGGGGGGAGGGGGGGTGGGAAGGGGAAATTCAAAATGGAATTAATGCTTTTAACAGCGTGTTTCTAAATGGATTGCAGAGAAGGCCACAAGAAGAGCAATGTTTTTCTCTGAGGACCAACAGCACAGCAGCTACTGAAAGGTCAGAGAGAGACACAGGACTCTCTCATCAGTACTTTCTCCATATCTGACATGCTGAAGTTTAGTTTCAAACACATTCCTCCCCATCCAGCCTCCCCAGTAAGCTGAGAGGGTGCCACTATCTGCCTGCAGAACTTCTCTCTGTGTGGAAGTTTAAACTCAGGCCTCTTAGATGCCCTTTAAAACCACTCATAGCAGAAAACACTTCAAAGATCCGAGACACAAGCGAGCTGTAACAAGGGTAGGTTTAAGTCATTATATTGTTTGGTGCTATTTCACCTGCAATTTTAAGGTTTAATGGCTTCTTTGTGCCTCACTGAAGCAGATGTACCCACGCCGTGTATTTTGCAAACAGCAGCATGCTCAAGACCACTTGCAAGCACAGCTGAGGTTCACAGCCTCTCCCCATGAGCTGGCCCTAAGGCTCATCCCTCAGATGCCATCTCCTCCCCAGCAGCCCAGCTATGAGGGTATCCTCCTTCCCAGCCACAGTGTGGAGGGCCAGGGGATAGCCAGCACTGCCCTCCATGCCACCCCAGCTCTGCTCTCCCTCAGAGATGCTTCCTCTGTGCTGAGCACTGAGAACATCACTGTAACCTCTTTGTGCCAGAGAGGCTGGTAGGACTGACTGGTGCTTTCACTCCTTACCCCTCTTCTAACCTATTTTTAACACTGTTAAGTGTCCTGGATCTCCAGTGGGAAAGCATTAAGAACCATTAGCAAACAGTTTGTGCTGTTCTAGCTTTGCTTTCCAGCCCTGGGGAGCTCTTCCCAATGGCAAAGAGAGAGGAGCAGGGGAAATCCTATCTATATATAAACACAGCAAAGCATTTGCAGCTGATGGTTAAGATACAGCAGTCAAATACTGAAAAATATTTACTTGTTTTGCTCTTGGATTTTTTCATTGACATGAAACTCGGGGACAGGGCCAACTGAACTGCTTTTGGATGCACCAACATCCACAAAGGCAGCCTCAGTCTGCACGCACCTTGTGCTCGCTCTGCCCAGGGACATCCGCACAAGATAAGTGATGCTCTTTTATCACCAATTTGCATGCCTCAACTCGTGACACATGGGAGTTGCTTTCAGGTAAGGAGAACAATCCAAGATAAATTCATGTGAGAACCTCAGCAAGCAGAGCACAGAAACATCTGGGTACAGCAGAACCATTTATCAACTTAATGTTTGGCCTGGAAAGAATGTCGGTGTCCATTTAAAAAGCAGCCCTGCAGCACAGGGAAGGAAGACACATCAATTACTTTCTGAAATATTGACATCATTCTCAAGTTATGTGATACAGGGGGGAAAAAAATATCATTTGGATTAATTTCTGGAGAGTTTACCAACTTGTTCTCCCTAAAAGGGTTTGAAAACATGAAATGCTTAAACTGTCTGCAAGAAATGCGCTGTTGCCCTCAGAAAGTGCAGTTATTTAGAAGAGACTGAGCTGAAAAGTCAAGTCACTGAGCAGGATTAGTTCTGTTCTAGCTCAAACCAGAGCACCTGACAGAGATCTTGGTATATCTGAAAGACTTTTCCTGCAGTAGATGCAGATGGCTTCAGCCAGGGCCAAAGGCTCCCACAGGCAGGCACAAGGTAAATTGAAGCCACCCCTGCAGCCTTGCACAAGATCAAATTCAGTGCAAGGATACAGATTCACTGGCATTTGCTCAGACTTGTGGGTTTTCCCACTTTCAAGACCTGAGCTTTACATTGCTCCCATTGCATGTTTCACTGTCCCAAATTAGAAGAGGAAGCAAGGATTAAAAAAAAACCAACAACCTACAGCCTCAGGTCTCTCAAAATGACACTTGTGAGAATCAGGAGATACCCCACTGTGTGCATTCAGACTACCTAAAACATGCTTGGATGGTAAGCAACAGCTGCTGGAGAGAAAGGCCAGGCTGCTCCTGCTTTAGAAAGGAATAGGGGAATCTGATTTTGAGCAGCATCTAGGCACTTCCAAAAGCCTCTCTCAGTCCAGAGCTTTTCAGTGGAGCTAACCAGTCACCACTCCCCACCACCACCCTTTTATCTTTCTTTTATTTGTTTTTAATCTTCTCAGATGTGTTATGTGATTGCCTGGAGCACAGTGTGGATATCACCAATGAGGACATGTCTCACAGAGGCCCCATCTGTGAAGAGGACATGGCCATGTGGAAAAGCTATTGCTGAACAGGAAACTATTGAATGGAGCAGAAAATGTATGTGTTGGGAAGACGCTATTAAGGGATCCAGATGGCATTGAGATGGTGTTAGGAGCAGAGCAGACAGAATTCCAGCAAGTGTGACTAATAGGCATTGGCAAGGACATGAATTTCTTTTGAATTACTGTAACTACCCAGTCACTAAATCCACAGAAAACACTTAGGATTTACTGGGGTTGTAGTTTGACAGCAGAAGGAAAAAGTTCAGATTCGTTCTAGCTGAAAAGGTCCTTCAGCTGTTGCCACTTAAGTTTAGTGAAGCTCTTTTAAAACAGATTACTTTTGTTGATAGGTTCTGACAAAGGAGTTTCTGGAGTTACCACCTGCCCTCTAACACTGCTAACGCCTAAACATCCTCAGCATGGACTCCTAGTGCACAGACTCAAAGGTTTGACCACTTCTTCTGCAGCATATAAGCAAATGTTGTTTCAGAGGGAGCAGTGAGAGGTGTGAGAAATGACAGCATTAGCAGTGCCTTTTACTGCCTCTTCAGGAACGATGATGCTGGCAGAGAGCTGCACATTTAAAGCTAAAAAGGGTCTGACGCAAGAGCACTTTGTTCTCAGGAGAAGGAGGAAAAAACTGATCAAGTTTTTCAAGTTTCTCACTAAAAATTTACTTTCCATACTGAAGAAAAATGAGACAAAAGTTACATTGCTCAAAGCTCTCATTCACTCACAAGAGGTGAGTACAGATTCAAAGGATTCATGTGGATTAGTTTTTCTGGGGGTCTCTCTCTCTGTTCCATGTCTCTCCTGCTTTTGTTGTCAGAAGTTAGCTTCTACCCATGGGGTACATATGGAAATGCCTGGAGGCTCACTGCTCATTGCTGCTCTGCAGACTCCCCTCCTTGGCTTCTGCTGGCTTTCCTCCATTTTTCACACACCTTCATGAGAGCAGCTAACTGGGCTGGCTCTACCCAGAAGAGCAGACACACCATACTGCAGGTCAATGGGATTTCAGAGACCACTACAGGAACGTGAGTAACTCCCTCATAAGCTCTGGCATCTCTTCTCCCACTTTCCAATTGTAAAGTTTGCATTCTTCCCCTCTATTTTGCTCCCTAGAGAGGTTGTGTCTCCTTCTCTGGAGACTTTCAAGACCCATCTGGATATGCTCCTGTGTGACCTGTGCTAGATTCTATGGTCCTGCTGTGGCAAGGATGTTGGACTCAGTGCTCTCCAGAGGTATCTTCCAACCCCTAACATCCTGTGATAGAAGGAAGGAGTAACAGTGAAGCTTGCATTGCTTGCTCCATCTTAGCAGCTATGTAAAACTGAGCAAACTGGTCCTGTTGAGGCCCAAAAGGACACAGGAGGATAAGCATAGCAGACCTAATCTCCCATGCTAATCTCTGTTCTCCTCCAAACCCCTTCTGCTCTTTAATTGTAGCCACCCAATTCTCCTCTGCTGTATGGAGAGAACACATCCAGCCAAGCCACAAGGAGTGTTCTGAAATGGACCACATCATATCACTCATGAACCCCAAAAGCCTGAGGAAAGATAGGGATTCATCTTGCATTCCTTTGAGAAGAAGCTTCTTCTGTGAAGAAAGAACTTGAAAAGTCTGACAAGACACCTGAAGTCTGAGAAGGCATCTGGAGAAGACACAGAACAGCCAACAGTAAGGAAAAAGGAGCAGAGACTCATGGGCTGTCTTACCAATTCTCCAGCAAAGAAAGCTGCAGCAGCACTTTGCACCAAGTCATTTATTGCTAGAGCTGAGCAGTGAAAAGGGTGATTAAAACCAAACAAATCCATGCTTTTTGGAACAGCTTTGTAGCTCAGTGACTAGCATCAGAGCCTGGGACAAGTATTTAAATCAGCTGTAACAACAAAAAGCGGTTCAGTAAAAAGAGAGAGAAAAAAATCCAGCCGGGAATTAGACCCTGGGACTGCAGCCTTTGTGCAGCCATAGCCTCAGGAGCATACAGCACTGAAATGGGAAAGAGAAAAGACAAAGCATCACCGTGAAACAACTGCAGAAGCTTAGCCTCTGCTGAAAAAGCTTTCAGAGAACGGCCCATCACTGGAGAGGAGCTCTGCACCATCAGCAGCCTTACTGGGAACAGGCCTTGTGTTTCTGTCATGCTCTGTGTGAAGGGCTTGACAAAATTCCACAAAAAAAGGAAAGATAAGGCTAGAGAAGAAAATTATTTGAAAACAGAGAAAAAGCACTGCCTAGGGGAATTTAGGGCTACCTTTGAGCAGAACCAAACACAACCCTGTAAGAAGCCAGTACTTGGGAGATCCACTTGTCCTTGCCCAGGAAATAGGTCTTAATTCAGGGCAAAGCCAGACATCTCTATCCCCACTGCCAAGAGCCTTCTGCAACATGAAATGGTCCTGGGCTATGTGGCAATCCAGCTGTTTCCCCCTACACACACTGTCCCTGAAGCTGCTCAGTCAACAGACAGCAAATTCTGTTCAGTGAAGATAAAGACCAAATAATGAGCCTTAGAGATGAGAATAAAGAGGCTGAACATTTCCTACATGAAAGGGTGCTGCAGCCCATACCAACCCAGGGAGGGAGAGACTGAGGAGGTACTGTAGAAATAACTCTAAAAATGTTCAGCTCCCAGAAGACAGCAAAGAGGATGCTGGCTTTTCTGATACAGAGGCATGGTATTAATCAGGAGTGATGGGTTTAATGCTGCTGAGAAGGTGCTGAATGCTTCTGCAGCAGTGTAGACATCAAAGGGGCTGGTGTGCCTTGGCAAAGGAAAAACCTGAATGAGCTCAGGACAAACAAACATCCACAGTATGCAAAAGTAGCTGGAGATAGGTTTATTCCTCCTGAAAAATAAAGGGAAGTTATAGCATACTATCCTTTAGCAGAATGCAAACATGGAATGGAATGAAAAAGGGAGATGTATGCCTTGGGTCTCCAGAACTATTAGACCATCCTGAGGGAACCACAGACTATGTGTCTCTAAGATTATGTGTACAGCCCTAAAATGTATTGGAATAGCTTGGATGAAGGTGTGTTATTTGCAAACACCTCCTCTCTGATGTGGAACTGGGCTTTCAAAGCTGTAAAACAAGCTCAGGAGGCAGAGCACAGGAGCAAAGTCATAATGCACCAGCCAGTAATTTCTGCTTTCTGTGAGATTCTGCCTGCTGCAAAATCCTGCTTTTGTTCCTATGAGGCAGTAATGCTTCATAGTTATGGAGTTGAAAATAGAAAAGAATTAAGAAGTGAAACTCCAACCAAAGTCCTACATTGCTGAGCACAAAAACCTCATCCTGTCCTGATCTGATTTGCTCAGCTCAAATGAAAACCAGAACTTTATTCTCAGCGTTCAGGAACAGATGAAACTTTTCTGTGCTCAGTATTTACTGTGGCACCTGCTTTGGAATGGAAGCTGTAAATGCTTTAATAAATACATGGAAAGGTTGTCTAGCTTCACTGTATCTCTTGTAAATGCTCATGCAGCCTCTGCTGAAACGCTGTTTTGTAACTTCTCTTTCACTGAATCACAACAGGTATCCCTCTGCCATCTGCAATGCATGAGGGGAAACATCCCTCTTTTATCTCCAGTGCTGCATGCACGTCGGTATCACAAAAGCTAGATTCTACACCTCTTCACACGTGTGCCAACAGATCCTCTATTTACAGGCGAGATTTGGTCAAAACAAGAAACAAACAGCATACTGTTTCCACAGGAAAGAATGTCAACAGGGGGGAGAGAGACACAGGAGCCAGTCTTCTGAATTAACTGAGAGAAAGGGATCCTAAACATTAACAGGAAAGAGCCTGCAGCCTCCCGAAAGAGAGGAGAGCTTATAAAGCATCTAAGTGCAGGAGAGATCAGGGGCTGAGGCTTTCTGTCAACACTTCATGGGTTTCTCATGTCCATAAAAGCTGGTGGGAAAGTAAAAACCATGTTCAGAAAAAGAATATCCTACTTCAGCAACTGAAGGAAAATGTGCTCTGATCAATGCCACCATGCTGCTCCCTGAGTCACAGGCAGCCTGTGCGCACAGGCAGTCTACATAGAATCACAGAATTGTTAGGGGTGGAAGGGACCTCAAGAATCATCTAGTTCCAACCACCCAGCCATGGCCAGGGACACCTCACACTAGATCAGGTTGCTCAGAGACACATCCAGCCTGGCCTTAAAAACCACCAGGGATGAGGCTTCCACCACCTCCCTGGGCAACCTGTGCCAGTGTCTCACCGCACTCATGGGGAAGAGCTTCTTCCTAACATCCAATCTGAATCTGCCCATTTCTATTTGTATTCCATTCCCCCTAGTCCTATCACTCCCTGACACCCTAAAAAGTCCCTCCCCAGCTTTCTTGTAGGCCCCCTTCAGATACTAGAAGTCCACAATTAGGTCTCCTCAGAGTCTTCTCCAGACTGAATACATGCAGGCACTTTTCCATTTGCTGTAGCATGGTGAGGTCCTATACCTGGGTACTCCACCAGGAGATGGCAATATGCAGATTAGGTAATGAAACTGCCCTGCCATTTCCCTTCTCTTTAGTTACACTGAAAAGAGCTGCATTTTCTCAGCCTTCCCCTTGCTTTGCCCACCTGAGTGTGTCGACCTCCTCCTTGGAGATGATGGTACTTTGCTCGGCTGTGCACTCTTGAGACTTCAGGGCCTTCAACTCCACCTCCAGCTGCAGAAAGGAAAAGGTGTTAGTTGCTCCAGTACTAATAAGGGGTACACACACACAGTGAAAAGAGAAGGAGGAAATCACAATGTTCAGCACAGATCAGACCTTCCTCAGAAGATGGGCACAAAGAACAACTCCTTGAACTTCATAACCTTGGTTAACTCTGCTTCCTTTTTGCCTTCCCCAGCATTTTCTCCCAGGTAGATGAGGCAAAGAAAGTTGATTGCTTCTAAGCATAACTTTGGCTTTTCTTGCAGATATTTCCCCAACCTGACCCCCATGGATAATGGCATGCAGAGAATTAGCTGTGTGGTATTAGGAGCTCACTGGCACCAGCGATTCAGCATTGACAATTCAACCTCATTTAGCTTCCATTCCTCCCCAAAAGAAATGAAGCACAGGATTATCCTGTCTTGCCCAGGACAACTCTGAGATACACACACTGAATCCAAAAGGCTGGGGAATATTTCCAGCACTTTCCAATATGCACTTCTAGCTCAAGCTGCACAGGTAGCTCTGATGGAACAAAGAAACAATTCAGAATGCTTTCTGCCTCTGGCCTTGCTTGGGAAGGAGCTCCCGGGAAAGTGCTTCAAAACTCTACAGGCATGAAAACTTCTGACTTAGACTCCACCATTCCCAGGCTTCCTGATTCATGGGAATCTGTATTCCTAATCCAGCTATCATGATGATGCATAGATTGATAAGCTACTTATGTTACTACCTTTGAAACCCCTCAGAAAATGATTTAGTATGACATGCCAGCAGAAACAAACTACCAGGAGGATGCTCAGACTTCTGTTCCAGCATCATCTCCCAGCTCTGACCTCCTCCTTTACACTCACCCTTCAGATTTTGGATTTCCTTTTGTCATCTGTCTTTTAAGCACCTGGTAACTAACTACCCTAACATATCTCTTGACAGAAATGGTATTTTTCACTCAGGAGTAAAAAAACAATAAGCAATCCAGCTCTAATTATAGATGCAAAACTTATGACCACAGAGAGCTCAGCAACAGGGAAATAATCCATTCATACACCACTCCCTTCAGCAGCAGAATAAAACCCTTATAGAAAAAAACTCTCTTGGAACAGCAAACTTCACTCAAAGACAGCAGGCTGGTAGAAACTCCTCAGTTTTACAAGGAAGAGGAACATGCTGACACGTGCAGTCATACTGCTCAGCCAGAACTGAAATTTTGACACACTGCCTCTTTGCCCTCCCATGCTTACCAGAAAGGACAGACAGAGCATGGCAGCACTGTTAGCAGGAAAGGGCAGAAAAGGGATGCTTGGATTATTTTCCCTCCCCTTTTTGATACCACAGGGACTGAGCAGAAAAGAGTAGGGCAGAAAAGAGGTTTTAGCCAAATTTCCCTCTGGCACCCCCCCAGAGCCCTGCATTTCCCCCCCCCCCCCCCCCCCCGCCAGTCAAAAGGCATCAAGGAAGAAAAAAATAAGCAAAGGCCAACCTGCATCATCAGGCTGTACAAATGTTAATGTATATTAGCTGCCTGATAAGATTATCACAGCCAGCAATGCTTCCCTCAATTTTCTGATTACTGAGCTTATCTCTCCCAGCTCAGCCCATCACAGATGGCTGGGGATAAAGCAAGCACACCAGATAATTCCAGGAATGTGAATAAAAGGTGCTGGGATGAGGAGCAGGCTTCAATTCCAACCTAGCAGCAGGCAAACACTCATTATATCTCCTGTTTCCCCACGTCTGCTGAAGCCTGGATGTGTTTACTATTCAGAGTTTTGTGCTGCTTTCTGGACTGCATGTGGACAGCATTTGAAGATGGAAGGGCTGGTAAATATGTTATTTATCACAGGCTAAGCGGGCTCAGCCTTGAGTCCAACTGCCACCTGCTCACCGACACGAGCAGATAAATCATGGCCACCTTCTCGGGGGAGAAGGGGGAACGGATGGGGTGGGCCAGTAATCTGCTGCTGTGAGCTGGGGGTCTCTTGTGTGGGCTGCACAGAGAGGGGGGAAAAAATGGAGTGTGTAATGGGAAAAGGAGCCGGGAGAGTGAATGCTCTCGAGTCAATGCTGCCGTGGAAAGCCCCAGCGCAGGTCTCGCCTGATACCCAGCGATGACAAATTGGTGCCAGGTACGCTCAGGAGCAGCGTGATGAGATTCTGCTGGGTTTCTAAGAATAAGCTGTTGAAGGAGAAAGAGCAGGGAAAGGCACAGGGACTGTAAGGGCATTTTGTGTAATTTCTGTGTTCAAAACTACCTGGCCTGAAATTCTGATGTGCCTGAGGAGAGAAGGGAGAGAAGGGCACAGTTATAGCTCTAAAGATGAAGCTGGCTCGAGCAGTTCGATGTCGATGCAGACCTGCTTCCCAGAACTAGCATTAAAACTTGTGGGAAGTTTCCACTTCAGGACAAGACATGACTTTGTCCCACAGCAAATTACTGTCATTAAAGCCTTGCTAATAGTCTATGACAAAAATGAAGTAAAACAATTAAGGTATTACATATTTAATTCAAAATGAAGTGCTTGCTTCCTTTAACTGTTAGGCTTTTAGTAAGGAAAACATCCCTGCCTGACAATCTCAACAGGTTGACCATGGGTTAGTTGTTTAGGTGGATTGGTTGATGGGTTGGACGTGATGATCTTGAAGGTCTCTTCCAACCTGGTTTGGTTTATTCTATTCTAAGATTATATTAAAAATGTTATTTAGGCCTTTTCCAGGGCAAAAAGAAAGTTAGTTAAGAGGAAGTGGCTCATTGCTGAGCTCTGATCCTGTTTGTCTGAAGACAGCACCGTGCAAGCAATTGGTCTTCACAAAACAATAACAAAGAAAATAAGGAGGGGAACAACAAAACATAAGGAATCTGTTTACAAAACTTTCCTCTACTTGGAGTTTTGTCTGCTGGACAATACCAGCATAACATGATCTCCCCAGCCTCTGGTCTAGACCCAACACACAGGTACCAGCATAACACTTCACTATCCATTGCCACTGCCTGCTCCTCCAGCTGGATTTTCACTCCAGCTCTGTACCTGATGCACTCAAGACAAAGTGGAGAAAAGAGAAAGAAAAGCAGATCTGAATGAGGAAAACAGGCAACAGGAAGGCAGTAACAGGAGAAATACAAACTCATGTTCTACATTGTTTTCAGTACTATGGGCAAGCCTAAGAGGTGAGGAGGTGACGGGGTTGGAACTAGATCATCCTTGACGTCCCTTCCAACCCTAACAATTCTATGATAGCTCTGAGGAGCAGGTGGTCAGCATGAAATGACTCACTGTGGTGGCAGAGCCTTCCTGTCCACTTGGTACCAGGGGCAAAGAATGGCCTCAAGAAGAAATAAGAAAAAACCCCACTCACCTCTTACTGTTTTCTCTGCCTAACTCCAATCATCTCCCTTTTCCTTGATTACTTTCCAGTCCTTGTCTCTCCTCTTCACCAGATGCTACTTTCAGCAGGTATTATTTTGGGGTTTGGACTAACTCCTAAGTTCTTCCAATTTTCATCAATAATTTTATATAACTAGCCAAGTTAAACTTTTATTACTTTGAATACATTAAACTAGTAGAAGCCATTACTCAGCAGAGAGGGGAAAAGGGCTGCTCAAATTACAGCTCGTTGCTGTATTCCCCCATTCAGTACCAAACGACCTAGGTCAAGCTTAGATCCTTTGGCTCCCTTTTATGTTGATCTGGCTCTTTTAACTAGCATTGAGAGCAGAGAGAGATTTGTCCCAAAATACAGCATTGTGTCTCCTATCCTGAAAACCGTACCTACGACTTCTGCAGGGGCTTCAGGGTGAGCACCGCCCAGAACCAGACCCCCAGCATCATCCCCACTGCACAGAACCCATTAGCAACTTGAAAAGAAACCAAGCCATTACTTTAATGATTCTTTTTGAAGTTATCCAAAGTTTTTATGACACTAGAAAAGCCAGGATAATGAGCAGTGTCAGAGCCCATGCCTTGTGAATAAAACACATAAACAGGTACTTAACATTTTGACTATGCCATGTTCTTCTCTTCTCGCAGTATTTTCTTGCTCTCAGCTTAAAATGATCTCATTTATCCTGAAACTCTTCTGGTCTCTTTCACTTTATAAGCATGAATTTCAGTCCAGCTTTACTGCTTTCAATAGGAAGTGGCCAGGACACATCCAACATACAGAGTAATTTTAGAATGTCCACTTCCACAAATAGGCAAGTACCCCGAAATGCAAAAGGAAAATACTTTTTCCAGCACAAGTCCTGTCATCACAACATTTGAAGTGAGAAAGAGAGGAAGGAAGAGCATGGATGGATTTGTATCTAGTGTTTAATTAAATGCCATATCATTCTTCTTTCAGCCTTACTTTTAAACCTGCCTGGACAGGATCTCAAGATGGTGGTTCTCCTCCAAGTGTTAATGACATAGCAAACACCCACAGCGGTGTAAGAAATATGTTCCTTGCTGGTTCTCCCTTCTGTGGGAATTATTTAAGGATGTATGAGATGACAGGAGAAACATAACGTTATAAATTAATCTCCTTACAGCTAGAAGAAACAAAATTTGACTCCAGAGAGCTGATTTCCTTGGTATTTGTCATTTGTGACCCATATTTGTCCTCCTCCAAAATGAGACCAGCACCAGAACAAGGGGACGCAGTCTCAAGCTGCGCCAGGGTGGGCTGGATTGGTTGATGGGTTGGACGCGATGATCTTGAAGGTCTCTTCCAACCTGGTTTGGTTTATTCTAAATAAAGGTTTATTCTAAAGGTTTAGGCTCGAGGTGAAGAGAAGGTTCCTCACCAAGAGAGTAATTCGTCATTGGAATGGGCTGCCCAGGGAGGTGGTGGAGTCACCATCCCTGGAGGTGTTCGAGAGGGGATTGGACATGGCACTTGGTGCCATGGTCTAGCCATGAGGTCTGTGGTGACAGGTTGGACCCGATGATCTTTGAGGTCTCTTCCAACCTTTGTGATACTGTGAGCACTCCTGAGTCTCTGCAATGCCAGAGACCTGCTGTTCCTCCCACTTGACTCCAGCAGGCTTCAGCAGTCCTGAGGATGAGCCTATCCAAAGCACCCTGCCCACTGTCCACACCCATCTTCAAAGAGACTTAGCACAGGCCTCAAACTTCAGTCCCCACCGAAAAACCGCACTCACGAGCTGCTGAAAACTTTAACGCGCTGCCCGAAGCAACGACCCGAAGCTCTCTTTGGGTGGCCTCACTTTGGGTAGTAAAGGACTCCAAATCTCAAGTAGTTCAACTTGCTGCTGAAGTTAGAATTTGCATGTTGGGGGGGGAAAAAAAAAACCCCACAACAAGAAAACAAAGCAAAAACCGGGGCCGGTTTGTTCGCCCACACCATGTACACGTATTGCACAGAACACATGCTGGAGACACACAGTTATTATTTGAATAATGAGTGCATTTTAGTGAGGGGCTGATACAGCAATCTTGCCCTGATGAAGTGTGTCTGCACGTCATTCAGCATTCTTGGAGCTGTAAAAAAGCAGGAAATGCTGAATCCATTATAAATGTCTAAAGGTTTAGTTAACAATGGGCTGATGCAACATCCTTTGAAAGGCCTTCCTCAGCAAAAGAGCTGATTTTAAAAGGCAGAGATAAATAGGAACTGAATTGCACAGAGCCAGCATGGAAAGGTGAATTGAGAGGTTGTGTTTGACTACAAGTCTCAACACAATTCAAGGAGCTATTTAAATACATAAATATTTAAATGTGCGAGAAGCAAGCAGGCTTGGAAAGGAAGAGTGCATGCCAAAATAGACAAGAACAGAGAAATGGGACCCTGAGTATGACCAATACTCTGAGGCTTGAAAACAGGCAAATTCCTCTTCCCTAGCAGCTAGATATGCCAGTTTGGTTAATGATGCCTTTCTAAAGGGTGTAGCGGTGACTAAGGATCTTATTTGCCTCTCTTCCCACAAAGCAGCACCATAAGACTGGCGACTTCCTGTTGTCTACAGGCTTACAAATCCAGTGAAAGGACAGAAATCAAACATGTATGAACATCAGTGAGTTTAATTTGAGTGTCCAGCAACACTACCAGGTAGTGAGACACCACACTGAGCACTCCCATAGATCATTCTGCTCAGCACAAGCTTTATCACCTCTTCCACGCACCCAGCCCACTGGCAGTCTGAAGGGCTGCTCCCCTAAAACATCAGCAGAGAAGCACACATGGGGAGAACTGAGCCTCACCAGGTTTCTTAGTGAACTTCACTCTTCAGTGGAATAGGACAATACTTGCAAACCAAAGTGTTACTTGCCATTTAAGAGACAGGCTAAGCAGCCCAGGATTAGCTGGTACATTTCCTTGGGAAAATTAATCCTCGATGCTATTGTGAAACAAAAGCAATAAAAGCAAAGAAAATCAGATACTCAATAACAAGTGGTTTAGAACTACCTATTTCCCACTTAGTTGAAACAAAACAAACATTCTGGGTTTGGTGGTGGGTTTTTTTTCCCCCTCTTAAAGGAGAAAGCCTAGCTTGGATCAGAGCTGCCAGCCTCTTGAGTCACCCAATCTGTGACACGCTCGGTCTGCTTTTATCACTGAGAAGACAGGGCTAGAAGCAGCCTTCCAGCAAACAGCTCCCCCCCAAAAAAATATGTACTCATGCATATATTTTCTTCTAGCTCCACACAAGCTGGGAAATGGCCATGTGCTGACTTCTGCTTCTCTTCAATGCAGCCTGGCTTGTGGCTTTTCCCCCCACCCCCCGCCTTCTGTTGCAGTAAAAAGAGAGCAATTTTTCAAGTTTATACCGAATGTCATTCTATTTCATTTCCAAATATAATCTCCCAGAGAGAAGGTTCTCCTGCCCCATTTCCAATCTCCAAAGTTAATACACAAATTTATATTCCTTTCTCCCACTCGCTCTCCTGAATTAAGAGGTGTAATTACCAGGAACGCTTGCCACAAACGAACAAAGTGCCATGGGAGAAGGAGCTGTCACCGCTGGACGGCTGCAGCAGCCACCCTCCTCTCTCCCTCCCATCCCTGGAGGATCCTGCTTATGAGGCAGTTTCTGCCTTTCCCATTAGCAGGGGCAGCTCACACGCAGCAGCAGACACCAACCCCTCTCCCTTTCCAGGCAGGACAATCACAAGGAACGAAATTACAGAATTAACTTCAGGCTGCCAAGGAGTCGCCGGTGCCTGCAAGGATGATTCCTCACAAATTCACCTTCTGCCTCTCCCTGGCGCTGCTGACCTTCTGGGTGACGTCAGGTTTCCTTGATGACAGTGGAGAAACTCAGAGCTGCCATCTAAAAATTCAGTCCCAGCCTCATCCCTCTCCCCCCCCCCCCCCCCCCCATCTCCAGCACCCTTTCAAAAGGAAGATTGATTATTATAATCAGACTTAGCTCTGACACAGCATTTGCATTTTCAAAGCACAGCACAGTCATTAACTAATTCATCTACCCCAAGAGAGCCCTAATGAGCTTTCACCTCTCTCCCCTTTGATTCCCAATCTGCAGGCAGCCCCCAGCTCTTCTTCAAACACCTCCCCTCCACACAGTGCTGCACAAGTGTAACTTGGTGAAACTCCAGACAAGCTCAGTGAGCCAAATTCAGCCCTGCTGCAAAGGAGCAAGCTCTGCTGCTGGCAGCTGAGGAGAACAAAAGCACAGGCACTGCAGGTTTCCATGTCTCAGCACAATGGTATAGGGTATTACAGGAGACAGTTTCTGTTCTCCAAATAAAGCCAAAGGGGTCCCTAAATTACCATGCTCCAGTATGAGCAGCACCACCCATGAGCCTGAACTGTGTGCCCAGCTGCAAGCATGCGAAGAAGGAACTATCACCACACCACACTGCAAATCTCCAGCCTCCTCCAGCACAGCCTATCCAGCAAGCTCTTCCCCAAACACCTAAAGCACACTTTTGCCCCAGCCCTCAGCCTCCTGCTCCTGATTAAGTCTCCCAGATGCCAACCTTCTCCACTCACCCACCTCCCCTGGCTCAGCTCCACACTGTCCCAGCAGAACTGCAGAAGCCCATACACCCATGGGTGCCCATGCAGTAGCCCATTACTGTTGCTGAGCTGGAGGTGCTTAACCCAATGCAGGTTATCCATTTCAAATCCTACTATCTGAAATGCTTAAAGACGAAAAAAAAAAGAAACAAACCAGGAAAATATTTCTTTCCCCTCTTGATTTGTAATCTACAGCAAACAGGGCTGTTACTTGAGCAGGGGATAATGGGACAGCATTGGTACCATTACCCTGCAGCAAGGCACTAAGGACCAAGACTTGGTATGTCACTTGGAGGTGCAGAAGACTGTGCAAAGCCCTGCAGCTCTGAACAGCCTGAATGCTCAGGCTGAATGCTCAGCACAGCACTTGGGGCCCTTTTTACCCACAAGTGACATGTATAAAACCAGACACCAGTGCTGGAAAGAGCCTGTCCTTCTGGCTGAAGGACAGATGCTCTGCTGATGCTACAGCACGTTTGAAGGCAATTGCCCTGGCCACCACCACAGACTCCATGCCAACAGCAAGTAACAGCAACAGCAGTTGTCATCTGAGTACCAACTTAGGATGGTTTTGAGAGCTGTTTTCTTCAGCTTTATTGCCCACTCCCAGAGGAAGGAGCAGACAAGGAATCTTCCTCTCCACCTTGCTGCAGCCCTGTCCTGTCCATGCTCCCAGGCACTGATGAGACCTCACCACTGCACAATGGCAAAAATCCCAGACAGCTCCACATCCAACCCCCTCTCTCTGCCCTAACTGATCACCTAATTTCCATGTTCGTTCAGCTCAGAGCCTCTCTGCTGTTATCAGTCTCGCTCCACTACTTTCAGTCTGTGGATGACTGTTGCCTTTAATCACTACCGAAGGCTCCTCCCATCGGGGAGAGCAGAGCAGCTGGTGTCCACTGAGAGGAGGAAACTCCAGAGTAATTAGCCTTAAATAGCTGACACCTCCTAATCGTTACTCCTGGTTAGAACAGCAAAAGCCTCTTCGGGGAACCTGTCAAGGTGTCAGACCGAATGTGCCACAACCTCATCCAGGGCGGCCGTGGCACTGGTGCAATGGAGTCGTCTGCTCTCCGGAACAGCATCACGCAGGTCGCCTCTTGCATGCAGCTACAGAAACCTTTGCTGGAAGCAAGTCTTCCAGCAGCTGTAATTCACAGGCAAAGCAACCAATAAATCTGCAAAGATGTCATACTTCCTCTGTACAAAGTCTGAATACAGTCTCCTATAAAATATATTCTCAAAGGGTTTCTGGAGCATTCAGTCAACAGTTCTCATTAAGCAGTAGCTGCTAAACCCATCTCTCACTCCTCCCCATCAGTTCTCTTATTGAAAAATCATCACATAATAAGTCAGAGAAGAATCTATGCATTTTGCCTACCACCTAGGAAGATCAAAGAGGAAAGGGAAGAAGAATCTCGCAACCGTTTCTGTTCCTTCATCTCCTAACATAAATACAGTGGAATCAATCTCTGCTTAATATTGTAAGAGAGCAAAGGAGCCTTCACTGAGTGCTGGACTTGAAAACTGAACTTAATCCTCTTGCTCCAGCTCACATGGAACAACCCACAGCCTGTACTTCAACATGCTTTTAAGAAGAGTTCTCGCACTCCCACTGCATCTCCAGCCCAATTTTGCTGTTCACTACAGCTGGGAGCACTGTTTCCTGGCATGTCTCAGCAGAGAGAGGGAGGGTGAGCAGGGGCCAGCAGACCTTAATGCTCAAGGTGCTTTCTGAACTCCCAGAGATGGGAAATATGAGGATGGGGCAAGAATTCCAGCCATGGGAAAGCAGCAGCTCTCTCCACAGAGCCTCCCAGCTGCCTTCAAAAAAGTGTCAGATGCTGGAAAGAGTCTTGTTCTCCAAACCCTTCCCAAAGCACATGATAAGAAGAGCAGATTGAAGGTTTTCTAGCTAAATGACCACTCCTGAGGCTCTCCTGAGACAACAAACAGTGGGCTTTTAATGCATAAGAAATGGGAAATCTCACTCCTCTCGCCAAAAAGGAAAGGTTACAGGGCCCTGCCAAGACTGCTCTGCCCATTTTAGCCTCTCAGGATCATGCCTGCAGTCCCCTTCCCTTGCCAGAACAAAAAGCAAAGAAGCAATTCCCTCTCAAATACCATATGTTCAGTCCTGGTGCCAGAGCAGAAACCTGGCATTTTAACCTTTGGTGAACATGTTCTTGCTGCCACCAACATAAACTCCGAGGTCCAGCTCATAGGGGAAGAAAGGCGTAATAGATGTGTGGTGGATGACATTAGCACTGAACAGAGCATCAACAGGACAGGGCCTGGCAGGAGCTTGGTTTTATACAGCCAGTCTTTAGAGGTTAATGAAATATTCATAAATAAGTTAAAATTCTCCTGACAAGCTAGATCCTGTAGTACAACAAAGAGTTGTCAGCCTCAATTAAGTGATTCCAAAGAGGCAGGGCACTGCCATTCATTATTTACCAAGAGGTCACAGGAAAAATTCTGCTCTATGATCTTTCTTGTCCCTGTGGATAAATTAGGTTTTACAGCTCCTGCTGGAGGACTCCACTGCCCTGATAGAATGGCTGACATAGACCCCAGCCTGCACCACTACTGCCTACCCCCAGCATCCATCAGCCAAAGGCAAAAAGCTCTTCTAAGGGCACTGAGACACAAAAAGATCAAAAGCAAAGCAAATAACGTAGCAAACTGATTAGGCTGTCAGTGCAAGGACTAAGACTGTCTTGAAACTTCATGTTTTTTCAGGCTTTACCTCCCTTTTTGTAGACACAAAGCCAGGCCTGGGCACGAAAACCTTTGATCTGCAGGCACATCCATTGAACCTTCCCTCAGTGCCCCTCTAGGTCCCACAGCTAGAGATCTTCTCATCATCTCTCATGCTCAGGATACACTGTGCCTACAGAATCACATTTCTCAGGTCAGATCTCTCAGGATGGTCCTCTTCTCAAGCAAGAACAACTTCCCAGGACTGTGTAAGCTGGAGAAAATTGGTGTCCATCTTTCTTACAAACCGGAGACGAATTATTACTTTGCCCTATCCTAACACGACTGTTCAACAGACCAAGTCTGCCTTTCCCTCCATGGTCATGCACTGGAAGCACACATTCCCTCTACAGCATCTCCAAGCTGCCTTTTAGGTAAGGCAGGGAAAAGGAGTAGAAATTACTGAACTGCATCCAGGACCTCTCACTCAATTTTCCTCTACTTCTCAAAGTGCTGAACATAGCAGAGAGCCCCTGTACCCTCCTGGAAATATTAGTTCATCTAAATCAAACCACAGGGATCTGAGGTAGTCCATAAACTTCTTACAGACTCTGTGGATGTAGCCTGGAAAATCACAATACCTGTATGCATGTGAATTATACCTTTTGCACCTCAAGGTTGTGGCTGCTATAGTAAGGCTTCTGATAATATCCCTGTCCCACTTCTTTTTTTTTACCAGGTAACTCAGTAAAACTCAGATTTTGGAGTGACAAAAGCAACACTGACAACAGGACCACTCTAGCTGCAGTACAGCAGTGTCCTCCACACAGGAAAACAATCCACTTTCTCCTCTGCTCCACAACTGAAGGGAAAAAAGCACTGCCCCTTTCTGCCTCCCCAGTCTTTCTTCCAGTTATAATGCTACAGTGTGAAGATGGGAGCACACTACCAGCCCTCAGCCTGTTTCCAAGCTGAACAGTGGAGCAGTTGCTCTCATCCTTGCCACCAAGAAGCCACCCGTTGTGTTTGTCAGCAGCACTCAGGTTTCAGGGATACACCTCTAGCATGGAGGCCTCTCCAAATGATGATCTGAGATGATCATTGTTCATGCATCCCATCTCAGAACCTGAATTTATGTCCAAGCTTGGCTCAGACTGTTTTCCTGCAATCCAGCAGTACCTGTCTCACAGAGAGCCCAAAGGAGCAGCAGCAGTAAGGCAGCTCTCCACTTTAGGCAGCAGCGCTTCCTCCTCCTGCATGTCTGTCCTGGTTTGAGGCCAGACAGATCCTCTCTTGCCCCTGAAAGGGGCAAAAGAGTGACACACTCACACAAAGGGATTGCAAAGTGATGGAAAGTTTGAATGGAAAAGCAATTGGTGGTTTACAGAAGCTACAAAACAGAGTGACAAAAGAGTCCCAAAGCATACAGAGTCCCTTCCAGCACACTCAAAGGTCTCCCAGCACTTCCCTTCTCCCCACCTGAGGGTATACCCAAAATCCCCAGGGGTCTTTCTTCCCCTCCCGCTGCTAGGCTACGCTTATGTGGCAGTCCAGGAAGCCCCCAGCCTAAACTGCCACAATGTCCTCCAACTGCATCAGCTGGAATTGCCTTCACTGAGAAAATGAAACAATCCTGTTGAAACCAAACGGTGCTGCCGAGTTCCATAAAACTTTCACGCTAATGGATCCAGCAGCAGGTTCGTTTGTGTAATGGGACTTTTAACCAGAACCTTTATTTCTTTTTAATTTGAAGGGAACGTACTATTTGATCCCAGGTGCCTGGCTAGGTTTTTAAAGCAGAGATAAACCACAAGGACTGACTCACTAAGTCTCTTCTCCTAACCTTATTAAAATAGCATGGAGATATTAACGTGCAGAAGCGTGATGAACTTATCACCTCTCCGGTCTGCAAGCAGTTTGTCAGCAGTCCTCTACCAACAGTCACGTGCAATAGATACTTCTGATGTTGCCATAGTGTTGCAGATGAATTTTCCAGCAGATGCAACACAACCAGCTGAGGCTGTTCATCATTCCCTGTGCTAAGAGAGAGGGGCAAAAAGGAGACACCTGTCTCTCTTCCTCAGAGCTCACTGTATTCTATGCCACGGGGAACAGTAAGGGCAAATTTTAGAGCAGCAGCCACCAAGAAAGAGATCTCAGCTCGGAAAATGAGGAAAGTAACCCTCAGCAGTCCCAACTCTGTCTTCCAAGGTCTACTCTACCTGGAGAGCCAAAGCTCTACAGTAAAAACACAGGAAAAAGGAGAATCCTGCCTCTCTTCCTCAGAGCTCACTGTATTCCATGCCATGGGGAACAGTAAGGGCAAATTTTAGAGCAGCAGCCACCAAGAAAGAGATCTCAGCTAGGAAAATGAGGAAAGTAACTCTCAGCAGTCCCAACTCTGTCTTCCAAGGTCTACTCTACCTGGAGAGCCAAAGCTCTACAGTAAAAACACAGGAAAAAGGAGAATCCTGTCTCTCTTCCTCAGAGCTCACTGTATTCTATGCCACGGGGAACAGTAAGGGCAAATTTTAGAGCAACAGCCACCAAGAAAGAGATCTCAGCTAGGAAAGTGAGGAAAGTAACTCTCATCAGTCCCAACTCTGTCTTCCAAGGTCTACTCTACCTGGAGAGCCAAAGCTCTACAGTAAAAAACACAGGAAAAAGGAGAATCCTGCCTCTCTTCCTCAGAGCTCACTGTATTCTATGCCACGGGGAACAGTAAGGGCAAATTTTAGAGCAGCAGCCACCAAGAAAGAGATCTCAGCTAGGAAAATGAGGAAAGTAACTCTCAGCAGTCCCGACTCTGTCTTCCAAGGTCTATTCTAAATGGAGAGCCAAAGCTCTACAGTAAAAACACAGGGGGAAGAGTTGAAGCAGGGCAGGCGACCCCTGCACACTCACCCCACTCATTCCAGCAAATCACAGTTCTACATTAATAGGACCACACTGACTGAAGAATAATACAAACAACTGTGAAGTACACACAGAACAAACAAGCAACAACAGGCTCTGCTGCAATAAAACTACCCAATAGAGAAACAAAAAGATGTCTCAGGCATTGATCATGAAAACACATTTAAAGCAAACAAAATTCACTGAAGATCTTGGGTGAAAAAAACCCACAAAATGTCCAAACACAATTACTGATAGCACAAAGCAGGGAGGCTTTATCACAGAGGAGCATAAATAGACCAGACAGAAGCAGCAAGCTGGAAACTGAAGGAACAGTAGCAGAATTGCAATGTAACAGTGCAAGTCCCACCATAGCTAGAACCTCTCCTGCAAACCAAGTCTTTGTCAGTCAGGAGCTAGAGAGGAGGACTAAGAGGTGGGTGGTTAACTGACCACAGGATGGACATCAGTGCCATGTGGCAGTGGAAAGAGGTAATGGGAGTCTGAAATGGAAGAGTTGAGCTATATCCAGGATAGAGAGTATGTAGAAGACAATTCTGTAGAAGCCACTACTGGGATGATGTGACTACTCTGGTTGCTCATCTTCAAAGGAGACACAGGGAAATGGGAAGATATTTAAGGAGATATGCAGGATTCACAAGGAGACTGAAGAGCTTGTTTTAAAAGAGGACTGCAAGAGCTTGATTTGTTTAACCTAGACAAATGAAATGCTGGGAGAGAACAATTGTTCTCTATAAATATGTCACAGCATAAATATGAGGGAGAAAGAACAGTCACTGCTCTTTAAGGAGAGCATTAGCACAAGGGGAAAAAAACAACACCACATTAACTGTACATATATTTTCAGTTGGAACTGGGAAGATTTCAGCTGTCAGAGCAGTCCTTCAATGACAGCAATGGCACAAACAACCAAAGCAGTTGCAAGACAAGCTTGGCAAATTTATAAACTGAGGTGTGTATGCTGCAATTGCCTCAGTTACCAAAGGTCTGGATATTACGATCTAAAAGTCCTCCTTTAGTCTTTTGTTACTACATCATTTCATTGCAGATCAGCTTTTGGGTTTGGCTGTTTCTCTATATGCAGATTCATGTTTTTCAATCTGATTTGAGCCCTGGATACTTCCCCTAAAATTGCCTTACTCAAACCATGGCTGTGCTCATGCTGCTGCTTAGCTGAGTGACACGCAGCTCATCTGTCTTGGGTTTGCCAGCCTCACAGAAGGAGCCTGGATAGAACCTGACAAATGGTAAGGAGATTTGCTGTCACCTTGCTAAATCAGTTCCGAAATGATGAAATACACTTTTGATAGATGGAGACTTTCTGCACTGCTTGGTCCTTTCCCTTCCCCTCCCAACCTGTTTCGCTGTTTGTTGCAGCAAAACTTCATTTTTATTTCTAACTACCATGGCTCACTACTCTAATCCCACATTTAATTGTCATCCCATTGCTGATAACAGAGGGAATTTACATTTCCATTAATGAGCACCACTTTCATTCTTATGCTTGGGCTGCTGCATTTCTTGCTTTGTTTAATAACTCTTAAGAAAAATATTAAATGAGCTACACTGGCAAGTTAGCCACAGCAGGTCTTTCTCTACTGAAGTTCACTTCTTTCACATCATCACTTATCACTTGTACAGCAAAAAGGTAACAGAATTTTTATCCCTGCCAGGCATTTGTTAAGTACCCAGAAAGCCTGGAGGTCTGATGCAGCCACTAGAAAGCCCTACAGTAATAATGAAATGTTTTGGGAGCTGTATGGCTCTCCTCTAGTTTATGTGCTGATGCACGCTGCCATTTCCCCAAACTCTTTGCAGTTGTTCCATGTTGCCTTACAGTTCCCAGCTACACCAGGCACAGCATCCTCCAAGTTCCTTTCTTTCTTGTATTCTCCTTTCTCTCTTCATCTCTGCCTCTGGTAACCATCAGTGCAGGTAGTCACTGACATTTAAGTTAGCACTAAATATTATGGTTTCACCAGACTGAATGCAAGATTTGGCTCCTTAACTGTTCATGACTTGCTGCCTTTAAATAAAGGTCTCCTGCTCCTTGCAGACAGTTAACCAACACTTTTTTTTCAAGGCAAGGGGCATTTGTTATTTTCAATTTTAGGTGTCTTTATTTCTTCTGTAAGGACAGTCACTTCATGCCATTCATTTTGTGATGGCTACATCCTTAGAATTCAAATCTTCTTTACCTCCCACTTTGCTAAGCAATTCTTCTGATTCTTACATCCATCCTTTTTTATCTGCTGGAGGGTGAAATATAATTTGTTCCAATGAGCAGTCTAGATTTCAGAGCCCACATGGGCCAAGCTGTCTTTTGAAGACGAAAGCCAAAAGATACCCAGAGCATCTCAGAGTTAGCAAAGTACAGGTGATGCTTTTCAATACCAAGCTGACTTCCCCCAGGGATTAATGAAGAGGGGGGTAGGGGGGGGTGTGAGAAATCTGACATGAATGCCCCCTGCTACAGAACCAGACTGAAAGAAAGTGTAAGATCAGGGATCACAGCAGTTGCTCAGATGGCAAGCTTGAGCCAAACAATTTCTTCCTGTCTATAGAGGGACATGAAAAAGGCAAATGAAAATCAGAAAAACTTAACACATTGCCTGCTTCCCTCCCTCAGGGAGAAGATGGAAAAATAATACAAGAAGCAAGAAAGTATTTTCCACAAATAATATTTTGGTGTGAGTGAAGCTAGCTCTCAGCTGTATGCCAGGAGAGCATTAAACTAACATACCACGAGAAATAAGTTCCTGCGACCACAAAACAGGGAGCCATATGTGTGAGCAATCTCCTGGCACATCTTGGAGATAAAGATATTGAAGCATTAGCCTCAATAAAGAAAGCTTCCAGTGCTGATCAAACTGTTCAGAAGAGTGCACATACATACACAAAAATGGCAGGAAAGAAGTGTGCTTAGGCATTGGAAAAGATATTTCACAACACAAAGTGTTCTTTTAGGGGCTAAAAGAAACACAACAAAGCATGGATCTGTGGGACAGCTAAGTCTCCTAAGTCCTATCAGCCTGGTGACTTCTTGGAAGTCTGGACAAGAACTGTTCCCTTACTATAGATAGGAACACACTCAAACTGTGAATAAAGACAAATAAGTGAGGGAAGGGTGAGAGGGAGAGAACAATTAAAGTTCCATTGTTGTAATTACACAGCACAATGATAAAGGTAATTTTTCTTAAATCAGAAAATAAATTCTGGGTTCAAGTTCCCTGAAGGATATAAAATATGAGAGGATTTTTTTTATGGTTGTAATCACAAACTCATTTCTCCAGCCACTACTGGCCGTGTCTAATTAGGGCAAAGTATGTTAATGATACAGCAGCACAGCCCAGAGACGTCTTCAGTTGCAATATTAATTGCATTTAGGGAAAGAAGCATGAATTGTGCTTATACAAGCTAATTAGTATGGGTTTGCTAATTAATACTGGAAAGTCAGACTGCCTTTGTCTTGTCAACTGCAATTAGCTGAAGATGTTTAAATTTCTTTCTTATTTTTTTTGTTCTTCCAGTAGTAAGCTCACTCCAGCTGACAAGCAATGAAGTCGCTAACTGCATGGCAGTTAGTGCAGCAGGTCCGTCCCACTTTCTCCCAGCAACACCTCATGCCCTGGTCTAGCTCAGCACTGCCTCTAGCACATGCCACCCTTTGTCTCATATTATCCCCACAGACACAATTCCATGGCTTCTCTTCTCCCAGGAGGGAATGGAATGGAATGGAATGGAATGGAATGGAATGGAATGGAATGGAATGGAATGGAATGGAATGGAATGGAATGGAATGGAATGGAATGGAATGGAATGGAATGGAATGGACCAGGTTGGAAGAGACCTTCAAGATCATCACATCTAACCCATCAACCAATCCAACCCACCTAAACAACTAAACCATGGCACCAAGCACCCCATCAAGTCTTCTCCTGAACACCTCCAGTGATGGTGACTCCACCACCTCCCCAGGCAGCCCATTCCAATGGGCAATCACTCTCTCTGTATAGAACCTCTTCCTAACATCCAACCTAAACCTCTCCTGGCGCAGCCTGAGACTGTGTCCTCTTGTTCTGGTGCTGGCTGCCTGGGAGAAGAGACCAACCCCCACCTGTCTACAACCTCCTTTCAGATACTGCCTCACTGAGACCATGATCCCACCAGATTTATCCCACAAGTCTTTTCCTTCTCAGTATCACTGTGTAAAGAATGAAACAGTTACAAGGGCATCTAAGCTGCTCCACATCACATACAAAAGCCCCTACCAAACTCATCAGTGAGATGCAGTCAGCTAGTTCATTAGCCCCAGAGCACATGGCTTCATTTCCAGCAATCTGGGGAAGGTGGCAAAGCCATTAACACTCTTCAGGGTGGCAGTAAAGATGTCACCTCCACAGAGGTTTATCCCAGAAGCAGCCCAAAGACCTATCAGACTGTACGATAGCACCTGTCAGGTGTTTATTCCATCTCACCTAGGACCATAAGCCTGTTTGCAGAGTGGCTGATGAAAAGCAATATCCACATCTGTCAGCACCAGAGCAGGATGAGCCCCTCTGCACCCCCTGAGCCACGAAGGCTTAACATCAAACAAACAAGCAGTGGCTCATGGGGGAACAGGGGGGAGAGGGATGAAAAGGAAGGCGAGATGCCAGGAATCCAAATAAAGCAAACAATTGCTGAAGTGTCAACTTTAAGACAGTCTGAAAAGAAGGCCATCCAGGTGAGACTCTGATCTGGAGAGGGAGGAGGGGAAAAAAAAACATGCAAATTGTTGGATGGCAAGGAGGAAAGTGGGACTGCTGGTACAAGTGTTGGAACTCTTGGGCAGGCAGCTATCGGAAGAGCCCCATCCACATGGGACAGACCTCTGTACCCCTCGTAGAAGACACAAGTGACATCCTTCTCTACCAGGGATGGAGGAGAACCATCTACCTCCAGTGATGAAAAGATGGACTATACTGTCACATCTCTCCTCAGAAGGGAGAAGGGAAAAACAATCTCTCTTCCTCTGTATGAATCAATTTTCTCACAGAGAACACAATTCCAAATGCCGAACAAAACCCACACCTCACAATCTGCAGTCCATCGTCTGAAGCACTACAGAATGCAGCCTATTCATGTGAGATTGATGTAAGCTTTCCTGGAAGATCACAAGACTTGCAGTTTTCCACTGAGCAACCCTTGGGAATAGGCACTGAACACTGACTGCTGCTTTATCCTCTGCTGATGGATGATGCACAACACCAATTAATGCTTAAACACCGCAAGTTCCACTTTCTCCAGCTCTTTGCTAGCCTGTTTAATACACCAAACTTTTGAAGGCAAACAAATAGCTCAAAACCCCAGGCTTAACGAGCCAAAACAGACAAAAAAAAACTTTGAAAGTGTTTAAAAAATCCACACAGCAACATTTAAACCATAACAGCAAACTTATCCTCTGATACGTCCAGTGAGCACAATGCAAAATTGATTGTATAGGATTTCAAGCTGTAACAAGGCAGCCTGTAATGAGATCAGATGGCAAATAGGATTAATTCAGTTTTCTTTGGAAATACCAGCTCTGACCTGCATCACCAGAGAAACTGGCTGAGCATACAAAATTGTTTGCCCTCAATGTAAGACCACCCCAGAATGGGAATCAATTAACACTCTCATTACAGAAAATCTGATGTTGAAACAGCATGGAGCACAAATTAAGGAAGAAAGGAAACCAGCAGACGTGTGGCAGCCTGTTAATAGCACAGCAGAGTTCTGCCCTTCACAGTATCACAGGATCACAGCACGTTAGAGGCTGGAACAGACCTCCAGAGATTATGGGGTCCAACCCCGCTGCCAAAGCAGGGTCACTCAGGGTAGTCTGCACAGGAATGCATCCAGACATGTGTCCAGAGAAGGAGACTCCACAAACTCTCTGGGCAGCCTGTTCCAGGGCTCACTGTAAAGAAGTTTCTCCTCGTGTTGAGGTGAAATCTTCTATGTTCAAGCTGGCACCTGCTGTGTCTTGTCTTATTATTGCACACCACTGAAAAGAGATTGGTCCCCTCAGAGCTTAGCACAAGCCTGAAACCTCTAATGCTGGCACTGCTGTTTGTGATTTGGGTTTTAGAGCAGAAGTTGAGTTAGCACCTCTTTACTAGTCAGTGATACATGCCTGGTTTTTCATTAGTAACAAAATTAACCTAGTGTAAAACATATCTAAAGAGTGAGTCTCTACACTTGGATGCTGCTCTGGTCTGTGGTTTTTTTGGTGACTAGAAAACATTGCAGGAATTCCCCAACTTGCCTATAAGCAAAAAAAAGCAGTTCACAAAACAGCTTAGTGCTGGTATCTCATTTGTTCCCAATTATGAAGAAGCATCGACAATGGTCATGAAACTGCACATAAACCTCCCTGCTGCCTGCTTTTGTGGCCTCTGTTATTTTTGGTCCTTGAGGGAACTGCCAATAAAACAGACAAACCCAGCAGAAAATTAACAGATATTACAGAGAAAGACAGCTTGTGGTAATTCTGTTGCATCTTATCTGCTCGTCCTTTGTGCACTTGAGACAGAATCAAAAGCCTCCAAAGAAAGGAATTAATTCAGTATGAAATTAAATGCTTGCTTCTGATCTGGAACTGCTAACAAAGAGAAAGGGTATTTCCAAAACCAGGAAGAGAGGCCACTAGATCTCACCCAATGCTTGCTCCAGGTGAATACAGAGACAGAGGGTGCCAAGACTAGCAATGACACAAACTTTTACAAGCTTTATATTTGCCATTCCTTTCTGAATATTTGGAGCTGATCCATGATTTAAGTGAACTCAACTCTGCATATGGTGCTGCTCTGTAAAACAATTAAAAGGAAACCAAAAGAGGAACACTTACCATCTCTGCTCGTTGCTTGTGATTCCCCACTTCTTCCAGAACTTGGGACAGCTGAGCCTTCAAGACAAAACAGGTAGAAAATGAAGTCTAGGACATACTTGGGGCTGTTTAGTAAGGCTGCACTCCTCCCTCCCAACCAAAACAAACAAACAAGCCAAAAAGAAAGGACATGATTTTCACATCATTGAAAAGGAATTACAAGCTTTGCTCTACTTATATCCTCCCAGCATCCCATTCTCTGAGCCAATCCTGTCCCAAAGAGCCTGCAGTCTACATACACAAGAAAGCAGAGGTTTATTGCTGAGTGGAAATCCACTGGATTAGCTGTCCCAAATTTCAGTCCCATTGTCCAGAGAACTGTGCCTCCTCTCCACTTCTTTGGGAGGAACACAAAGCATTTTCTGAGAGGAAATTTGAAATGTAAAGAATCTCAACCCAGAGTGGAATCATCTTCTGTTATCCCTGCATAACGTGGGGAGAAATGGGAACCTGACTCAGAGGAGGAGCTTTCAGAGAGGTTTCATGGAAAAGGCTTTAAAACAAAATGGGTATTCTGGAGATGGTTAAGAGAAGCCCCACACATGACTTGAGTGCTAGTACTTCCCACCTTTTATTTCACGACACTTTGCTAGCCTGCTCTCAGCCTTACTCTGGTAAGCAGAAAGCCTAAAAATGAGTCACAACTAATGACAGAGAGGCTAATTGAAACAATGCACACAAAAAAGTCAGGAACTAAGAAAAAAGTAGTTTCCTACAAACTAAATCACATAATCTTAAGCAGACAGTCATTAAAACCCTCTGCAGTCCCTCTAGCAATCTCTCACCAAACATGAAATGGGTCTTTTGAGTCCTACATCTAAACCACAGACAAACAGCAAGCAGTTTGTTACAGGGAAAAGGCAAACATTCAGCTTTGAAGGGTAACTGCACTGAAACACCAGCAAACAAAAGAAAACAAAACAAAACAAAATACAGTCTTAGGATTTGGCACAGCAGAAGTTCAATTCTGCAACCAACCAAACAAACAGTTTGAGACTTCCCTGGCCCCAGACCTCTGGAAACTGCAGAAGTTACAGCCTTAGTTACAGCCTCTTGCTGTGCAGGGCCTGGGCTGATCTGACTTTATTTAAGGAACAGACACCCAAATAAGATGAAAAAGGTTTTTATAGAAGCCTGGGACCTGGCACAGGGAAATGAAACACACTCATTAAACACGGCAGGAGATGCCAGCCCCAACCAAACACCGAGCGCCTGTACATGGCAGCGAGAGGGGAAAAACGAACTCATCACCAAGTCTGATGCTGAAACATCAGGAAGCTACAAATGTGCAGACACCTTGGAAAGACTTTCCTCCCCACTACTACTGAATCAGGTGGAATTACAGCAGCAGGCTGGAACCAAGGAAAAGTCACATGGAGAAGAACCAGAAAATGCCCTCAGAGCTGTTATTTATGAGACGCCAGCATCACCTTGCTTTGCACCCCAAGAACAAAGGAATGTTTTTGATCAAAACCAAGCACAACTTTTCTGTTCATTTATTAGCCTCACCTGTACAAAGATGGCCTGTAGATGGGACCTACTGCTCTATTCTAAACTAGATGTGAAGATCCATTAAGAATTACATATTTGCTTGCAGTAGCTAACATCACTGAATTTGGGGGTCTCTGTTCAGCCCCTGCTAGCACAGACTTCTATGCAATCACAGACTGGAAAAGGCCAGCTCAATCCCCTGCCCAGAGCAGGGTCATGTGTTTGAAGATCCTAAGGGCTCTTGGTCAGTGAGCTTCTGAGTATCTCCAAGGAGATGAACTCCAAAACCTTTCTGAGCAACCTGTGCCAAGTTTTGGTCACCACCACAGTGATAATATTTCTCTTTCTAATATCAAGACAACAGTGTCCTAGAATCCTGTTTAACTAGATGGATATAAAAGCATTTTTAAGTACAAGACCTTGACACAATTCAGGGAGGAAAGAAAAAGATGGAAAAGGCTCTGACACATCTGACTTCAGGAAAAAAACTTCTAGATGGGAAAGGAATAATACAAAGGGATGGGGGAAATTGTAAATACAAGTAGGAAATATTCCATACACATAATATGGCTTGGGGAAAAGAAACAAAGACAAACCACTCAAGCTGCTATCCCATCAGAGACCTAGAGGCAAACCTGGGCAGCAAGTTCAAACAGCAGCATTGTAACAGCAGATCAATATGATTTGGAGAAGCAATTAAATATTAATTCAATCACAGAGAGGATTTTCTTCATTGCACTTATTTCTAGGCAGCTCATCTCGAAGGCAAAGAGTAGCTAACTAGTGGGAATTCAGAGACCAGCAACTAAACTGACTAGATTGCTGGAAGAAATGATTTATGAAGATTAAAAGATTTTAAACCGTCTGGTTTGACTACAGCTCTCACAGAAGAGCAAAAGGGACATATTTAATGCACTGTGAGATGTTACAGTGATACAGCTGGAAAAAAAAAGGAGGCTTTCCCAGCACAGCTGACACTGCCTAATGTGTTCACAGGCTGGAGCAGGGACCCCCTAGACTTCCCCACTTCTCTGCCCATGACCATGCACACCAGCATCTGTGGGAGCACAAGACCAAGCCCAAACTTTTGGTGGGAGCCCCTGTGCCTCCTCTTGCCTGGCTGTGAAACAGATGATGTGAATGCTTTATCACATCCAGTTTGTAAACATTAGCCCTACCCCAGACTTTTTATTAGCTTAAATCAAATATTGAACCTAGCTCAGCTGTTAGAGGACAGCTGCTTGCAAAGTGATTCACTGCCATATTCCTTCTAGGCCACAAGAAAATACAACCTAATCACCAAGCAGCATGACAGATGCACACATTTTTAATTATGAAGAAGAAATTAGGCTTTGAACTTATCCCCACATCTCACTTAATCAGAGTGCTTTGCAGGAGCTGCCAGCCACCACTGCCCTGGACCAGGGCCTGCCAGCATGCTAAGCCCCTGCACCCAGCACCAAGCTGTTACCAGGAAAGAAACAGTGGAGAAACACATGCTTTCTGGGAATTCACCTGTTCAGGACTGAGCTGTTGGATTTCTCAGAACAATCATCTCTGGTCACCTGCAGCTACCAAAAGCATGAGCAATGAATCTGAGGCATTCAGAGTGGTTAGGAAGGAGACAGCACACAGAGTCCTTGACCCTGGCACCAGCAGGCATGTGAGGGCTACCTGCAGTAGCTGTTGGAGCAGTTTGCCAGTCCCATCTCAGACCTTCACACTGGGAAGGGCAATGTCCTGCTTACAGCTAGTTCAGGTCCATTTTAGAATCAAATCAAATCAAATTGAACTGAATAGGATAGGATAGGATAGGATAGGATAGGATAGGATAGGATAGGATAGGATAGGATAGGATAGGATAGGATAGGATAGGATAGGATAGGATAGGATAGGATAGGATAGGATAGGACAGGACAGGACAGGACAGGACAGGACAGGACAGACCAGACCAGACCAGACCAGGTTGGAAAAGACCCTTGAGATCATCAAGTCCAACCCATCATCCAACTCCATCTAATCAACTAAACCATGGCACCAAGCACCCCATGCAGTCTCTTCCTAAACACCTCCAGTGATGGTGACTCCACCACCTCCCTGGGCAGCCCATTCCAACGGTCAATCTCTCTTGCTGGGAAGAACTCCTTCCTAACATCCAGCCTAAACCTCCCCTGGCGCAGCCTGAGACTGTGTCCTCTTGTTAGAGGCTTTTTGACTGATCACATTCCCCCCAGGGGGAATCTCAGGAACCTCTCAGTGGGACTCATTTGTGTGCTGAATTTTCAGCCCATGCATCAGAGTTAACTTAAAGGTCCAGGGAAATTCTCATTACTTAATACACATGTTAAATTCCCATGGATCACTGAGCTCAAGCATTAAGAAATCTGATAAGCAAACAGATATTAAGAATCAGATTTACAAACACACATAAGGTCCAATTTCCCCACTGAAGTAAGCACAACCAGGTAAAGGAAAATCAAACAGCAGAGCATGGGGGAGGGAGGGAAATCCCCTCAAGTATTCAGTCAATTACGTTAAGCCTTCAAAAAACGGGTTTGTCAATTCACAACATTAATCTTACATGACAACACAGTCTAATCTACTGTCAATGCTAGTGTCATTCTCAAAAGAGAGTGGCAGGAAGGGAAAGATAACCTGCGCTCTGGCCTCGCTGGGATACTGCAGCTCAGGGCTGAAAGAGGAGCAGGAATGGTTTCCAAGGAGAGGAACCGATTCGGCTCCCAAAGAGACGTTTCTGAATTGTTTAGCTTGCTTCCCTGCATCAAAAATTCCTCTTCTACACCTTCCAGAAGTCAGCCTTCACTGACAGCGCTGGAGGAGGAAGATTTAATGAATGAAACTAAAGCAATCTGGTGGTTACGAGGCAGGTGTTAACAGCGACTGCATCACCAGCCCCACAACTCTTCTCTGGGGGCTGAACGTGAGCTGACCGCCCTGACTGAGAGGGAGGGAAGTGGCTCAAATGTGAGAATGGCTTCTAGGAAAATATTAGCTACTCAATCTCTAATGAACAGTCTTCCCCTGCACAACAATACCCTCCGCTCTACAAGCAATTAGCAAATCGAAGCGCTCTCTTTGTGGGCCTGCATTAATTTACTCCTCGATGTTGGACATTAAATAGCTCACAGGTACAGCACAGGAGGAGCAGCAGCCAAAGCCATAAAATTAAAGCTTGCTTCAAAGAGTTAGGGAAGCAGAATTATGCATGCTGCACACAGGGAATAAATCAAAACAGCCTTCATTTGGAAACATCATTTCAGTCTTATGCTTTCATCAAAAAACATGATTACCTTAACAGTCACATTAATACAATGGAGGCACTTTACAAGGGAGAGAAACAAGCAGCACATTCTCTACCTCAAATTGAGAAGAGCAATTTTTATTCTTCTTCATTAGGGTGAAATACCTGTGAGCAGACATAGCTGCCTGTTCTGGAGTTGTGCCTTCCCAGCTGTAAATCCTACCTGCGGGGTCCCAGAAGGAAGGCCACTTGTTGGGAGAACAGCACCACCCCACAGGAGGAGAGAATGAGGAGGAGGAGGTGCAGCCTGGCAGAGCTGTACCTCAGCTGCAAGAGGTGGCATTTGTACAGCACAAGGAAGCCCAAGACACTCTCAGCAGTATTTTATATGCAACAATTGTATGCAAATTCAAGTCAAGCGTGATGATTGGCAAATTTAGGTATAATGTTAATTAATAGCTACCTCAAATTAATTAAATTCTGAGATAAATTCTTGCCTCTTCCCTTTGAGAAAGTTAAGAAACAATTTAAATTTACAAGGATGTATCAGCCACCCATCAGAGCAATGTGGAATCTTGTATGTTCTAACATGCCAAATCATTTCAGCTTCCTTGTGCTGGTTCTCCACCATTCCCTGGGTAATTTCACAGCAGATGATGCTTCTTGGCTTAAGGTACATGGCCTTAATGGGTGGTTGAAGTGTGATGTGACCTCTAATGGTCCAAGCCAGCATATCTTATCTGATACCATAAACTAGGGAAGAAGGGGGGGAAAAAAAGGACAACATTGACATTTTCTATCAGGAGACACACAGGAAAACAGGATGCATCAAAGCTGTAGCTTTCAGTTTAGGAAGGATGTTGACTTGCTGAACAAGTCCAGAGAAGGGCAACAAAGTTGTTTAGGGGTTTGGAACACAAGCCTTATGAGGAGAGGCTGAGGGAGCTGGGGTTGCTTAGCCTGGAGAAGAGGAGACTCAGGGGTGACCTTACTGCTCTCTACAACTACCTGAAGGGAGGTTGTAGATAGGTGGGGGTTGGTCTCTTCTCCCAGGCAACCAGCACCAGAACATGATCTCAGGCTGCACCAGGGGAGGTTTAGGCTGGATGTTAGGAAGAAATTCTTCACAGAGAGAGTGACTGCCCATTGGAACGGGCTGCCCAGGGAGGTGGTGGAGTCACCATCATTGGAGGTGTTCAGGAGGAGACTTGATGTGGTGCTTGGTGCCATGGGTTAGTTGTTTGGGTGGGTTGGATTGGTTGATGGGTTGGACGCGATGATCTTGAAGGTCTCTTCCAACCTGGTTTATTCTATTCTACTATGATTTGAAATACAGAAGGAAACCCAAAACCATGGCTGCACTCCCAGGACAGTTCTGGTAATGAAAGCACTGATTGTAACACTTAGAATTCAATCAAATCCAAACCAATACAGCTCTATGCTGCACACTGATGAGTTACACGGAACAACAGAGAAATACCATGAGAACACTTTGAAGGGAAGGTTGCAGTCAGTAATTATCTCACAGACAAAGTTATTTTTATAAGATTCTGGCTTGTAGGGAAAACAGGAGGAAAACTTTTGATTTCACAGAAGCCACAGACAGCTTACTTCTGGGGGTGGCAGAGGCTGAGACAGAGACAGAAGTAACTCATCAGACACTTGCAGTTAGGCTTCAGTTTATTTGCATACTGTGATCCCGCATTTTAAAATATTGTGAGAAGTGAAATGAAATTTTCATTAGTGTTCAATCTGAAATCTCCCCCATGGGATTCAGCTTTCAGCAGTTAATGCATGCATTTGCCTGTTTATACTTCCAATTTATCCACTTCTATCACGCTAGCCACCGCCTTCTGCCTCCAGTCCATTAGCGCGCCACTACTGCAGGCTGGTAGCAGCACAGGATTGTTTCAGGATCTCTGAAGTGCACTACAAAAATTACACTGGGATAAATGGTCATTTCTAATTGCAAATACTTTGAGGCCCCTGCAGATGAAATTGCTGATCTTTCTGAAAATTGGCATCAGTTGAGATCACAATCAGGAGGAAAGTTTAGTACCAGGCGCTGCTAAGTCATTTCCTTGCTGCTTTACAGATTCAATTTTGCTGCTCTCAAGAAAGTTTTCCTCGTTGCAAAAGCAAATGCACATCCAAATAAACTCCGGTGCTGTGGATCAAAAGCCTCACTTTATCTTACAGCAGCTGGACTGGAGGGGGCAGAGGGTTTGGTCTGAAGCAAAGGGGGAAAGGAAAATTTACCCAATGACTTCTGAATGAATTTCAGAAGTGTGCATACAGTGAAGCAACACTCACTCTGACTAGCAGAAAAGCTGCAATGGGCAGAACAGAGACCATTGCTCACTGACATAATTTATATTAGGGGCATATGCATCAGAAGCCTGTGTCCCAGGCCACAGCTGACATGGTTTTCCCTGGGATTTACTCCTTAACTTTGTCCCAAGCAAGCACAGGAAAGACAGGAAACTAGAATGCCTGCAAGCATGATGTCCCACATCTCTAGGGACTCATTCTCCTGGGCAGCTGAGGGCTAGGGCCTCGTGGGACTGAAGGCTACAGCTTTGTGCAGAGTACTGAAGGGTGTTTTTCATCCAAAAAAAAAGCAAGAGCTGCTCCTCCTTCCACAGTCAGTTTTGCACTGGGCTTGATGTGCAGCAGGGAAATGCCGCCCCCAAGTGAGAGACAAAAAGCAGCTGGCTACCAAAACCAGGGATGAAACAAGCAAAGGTTCCTGGGTGCTAAACAACAAAAGGAAAATGATACTGCAAATAGGAAAACTGCTGGAGCCATTGTTATAATGACTGAAGATACAGGGAAAACATCTGCAAGATGTGGGCTCCTGTCAACACACTCTCAAGATTTACTGGACAAAGAGCTAATAACTAAGCCTTCCTCTTGGCTCTTAATCCTCAAGGACAGACCAATCTCTCCTCTTCTAAGAGACACACTTGGTAACATCAAGAATTCTTGACAGTATGCTCATTATCGTGAAATTACCCCAAACCCCCACTGGTTAGGTCATGAAAAAGGGGTGTATATAAAGTCACTGGAAAAACTGATAGGAGGAAGATAAGATTTCAGGCAGACATTGCCTGCATCCTTATTCCTGGCAACTCTCTTGACCTAGCTTAAAACAAGCTGCACAGTTCTGCAGCAGAGACCTGGCTTTTGTTCCCACCCTGCTTCTCAACTGCTGGGAGATCCAGGGCAAAGTACTAAACTCTGAAATTCCCTTTCTCTCTCTCTCTCTCTCTCATGTAAAGATAATACTCACTCTGTAAAACCATTCAAAAGTTTTTGACTGAAGGTAATCTCTGAGCACAAGGTACCACTATTGACACAAAATGCACCTGATGGGCCACACCACTTGGGCAGTAAGCAGATTAAGCATCATATTAAGAACAGAACTTGAGCACCTCCACATTCAGAAGTGGTGGTAACTTTGTCCCCCTGATCTTCTAAGCAAAGGTGACCCTCACAACTGCAATAAAATGTAGAACTTGGAGAAAGACTCTCAACTTCTCAAAATCTATTCCATTTACACTGCCTGCATAATCTCCCAGGCAGATGTTGTGATGTAAGGGACACAGTACCAAAGCAAACTGGGAGATGGGAAAATGCAGAGCATTATATTCAGGAAAGGATGAGTCCCTGGAGATGGGACAGTCCCTGGAGATGGGACAGTCCCCCTATGCCAGACTGAAACACTTACAAAGGAAGCTGGTAGGTGCAGGTAGGTAGGAAAATAAGGGGCTCAGGTACTACCAAATCTTTCAGGTGACAAAAAAGCACCAGATTTGCAAAAACATCTCAGAACAAAAGTAAGCATTTGTTGATTTACTCTGAGCTGCAGCTGTGGTTGAGGCTGAGGCCAGACTGAGAGTGCCTCCCCTCTCCTTGTTTTCCCTGATGTTTTCAATCCACACCTTGCTAAGACAGAGCACAGAGACCAAAAGATTGTCACGGCTCTGCTGGGAATAATACACTTCTGTGGTAGGTCTCCTCCTCTCCATCCTAATCAAATGGTGCTGCAGCCCCTGGGGAGAGACTACTGTGCCAAACAAAAATATGTGAGGTTGCAGCTGCTTCCTCAACAGCAAAGGGCAGCCTGACTGATGAAACTCTGCCAAGCCAACTGCTTCGAGCATTATGCAGCTGGCCAGTCCAGCATCTCCCGGACACACACGAGCGACTGCCGGATGCTGATGGACTCTCCAAAGGAGTCATTCCCCATCACTGCGACACCCATCAGAGCAGCCTCTGCTACTAATATTCTCCTTGTGGGCTCAGAAATATTCCTACCTCAGAAAAGCAGCTGAGTGTGCAGTCACAGCAGGAGTCCCTTCTCTTTTGCTGCTCCCCTAGCACAATTTTAACCCAACAGCAGAAAAAGATAACCTGGCATAAAATCTGTCTGTTGAGGGATGACCACAAATCTCATGCCAGGAGTAAAATAGATTATTAATATATCAGTGCAACTAGAAAATAGTAGAAGAGCATCAGCTCATTCCACAGGGAGACAGCCAAAGGGAAAAGAATACAAATCATTTGGAGGGCACTAAAGAGAATTAATTTTGCTGCGCTGATCAAATCTCTAAAGTTGAAATGAAGGAATACCTGCACCAGATTCTGAAATGAATGTAGTGCCTGGGGGAATCTGGTTATTCCTCACTATTTAGGTGATCTGAAAACCTCTCCTATAAGCAGTTCTGGGGTCCAATAAGCAAAATGTTTGGGTTTTTTTTCAGATTGCATTAACCCTACTTGAACTGGGGAGCAGCAGAAGACACAGTAACTAATGGGAACAGAATCTCTTGCTATTAGATGCAAGCAGAAATTTGGCAAGGGAGAAGCAAATGTTAGTGCATTGGCTTAATTTTGTGGCAAAACCTTAACTTCAGAAAAATGTATTTATACTTTTTTTTTCTCCTTTAGATTATCAGTAGAATGAGTCCAGGCTCCAAAACCCCTGTCTTGATAAAAGCCAACTTGAGCACTCACCAAACCCAGAAAGAGGGAATCTCAAAAACTAAAAGTGGTGGCAATGTGATGCCCTGTGACTCCACCAAATTGTCAAGTTTCCTCCTACTCCTTTCTAGCAGTTTTTGCAGTACCTCCTCCCTGGATAGAGGTTCTCTCCCTGTCAGTTGCCTCCAACTAGGTTTGATAGCTGGAGGGGAAGGAACAACATTTAGTTGATGAAGTCTGTAAATGAGCCAACAAAAATGTTCACTCTTATCCATTCATCAGAAGAAAAAATGGTGGAATTACATCTCTACCTAAAAAAGCCCTTCTAATTTCAGCCCAATGAGTCAGCACTGCTGCATCTCATCACTGAGAATGATTCATTGTCACTGCACTTCTCAAAGTCAAGAATGAGGGTACTCACCCCAGTTCACCATCATCTCCTAACTGCTCTGGATCCAGGCACTGTGCTTGCACACAGTGCTGTTATAATGATTTATGTGAGTGTGTCACTTCTAATTTAAAGGTATAAAAAGCTATAGTCAGCCTACCAACCATAAAGCAACATTTTCTTTACAGTGGACTGACAGTTGACTATCTGGGAAATATTCATGCTTGCCAAAAAGGAGGGGTCTCAACACCCCTGTAGCCTAAGGGTGGTGATGCCTCTGAAGACATGAGTGATGGCCATTATCTTTGGAGAATACATCAGTGCTTGTTTAGGAATTAAGAAAAGCTTTTCAGGGGAGTTAGAATCTGAATAGAAATTCAGACAAAAGCAGTAAGGATAGAAAGCCTTTGCCCCAGATGGAGGCCAGGGTGCGGAAGAGGGTTTTGTGCATGGATCAGACCCCAGCCAGAAGATCTGCAGCTGGATGAAATAAAGAATAATGGAAGCTAAGCAGCAGTAGAGCTGAACTTTTCAAGCATGTGTCTTAATATCACAGACATTTTCTACCCTTTCTAAGGCTACTAACAACTCATACTGACCTGAGCATCCCTGAGTAGTCAGTGGCAGTACTCTAAGCTGCCTAAGGCCATTTGGTAGCTGGTGATGTGTGGTGATAGTTCAGGAAAGATGTCTTTAATGACATGTGTGTCCCTAACTATATCTCACTGTTATCCCCACAAACAGTCCTAACAGGAGCCCTCAAGAATGTCAGCACATTTCCCAGTGCAACTATGGTGAGACTGCCAGCAAATGCCATTGGGAAAGTGAAGATCCATGTTTAATTAAACTCTTTTTTTTTTACCCTTCTGGGTTAATTTTAATCTAGTTTGGTTTCTTGTCCTGGTTCTCTGTGCTACGAAGCAAGGTTGCGCTAGCTCAAATAAAGGTCAAGGAGGTGATTAAGGCAGCACCACCCTTGGCTTGTGAAATTATTGCCAGCATGTTTTTGGCACCCTGCAGAATGGTGGGTGAAGGGCCTAAGCCTCTGAGGGTCTCCAACAAATTTCAGACACTCTTGGAAGTTGCTAGGTAACAACACTCACCCCCACCCCCAGACAAGATTGTGCAACGTTTGCTCTGACAAAGCAACGCTTGGATTGCCCTTGCTTCCACCCTGGAAATGCTTCTGCTGAGGACCAATCTCCTCTGCTGCCAGAGTATTTCCAGTCTGGGTGTGTAGTTGGATTTTGCTCACTAAAGCAAACATTACATTTTAAACATAGCTATTATAATTAGCAGAAGCTCATTGCTCAATTCCCCTTCCAGACAGGGATTTCCAAATGTCACAGTGTGCTTAGCACAGCTGATCTGAGCCGACAGCTGCTCTAAATGTGACTGGTCTAGGAGGGTCCAGAGCAAGGAACCAAGTCCTGTCATAGTGGGTGATATGAAAAAACAAATAGGGTAACTGTCCTCCTTCATCATCACCTTCATTTTCTCATACTAACTGTAAAGCACTGTGAGCAAGGCAAGTTTAACAGACTCTCCTCTTTGATGCAGAAGGTATATTCACAGTCGAGACCAAGCAGGAATTTCTCTTGGAAGTTCATACCTGCTCTGTAGGTCTGCCCTTGTGGATGATTCTGCCTCATCCTGGTTGTCCTGCTAGGGTGTCATGGCATACAGCCCAAAGACCAGTTAGGAGGGGGGAAAAAAGCAGCTACTGGCTGCTACAACCATTTTGCAGAGGTTCTGGCAAATGCAGAGACTCAGTTTAAAACAGCATTTGCCTTCTACATCTGTTTGGGAAAAGCAAAACCAGCCTTCACCCTGTGAGTAACACAGACCACTAAAACAAAATTGCAAAGTCTCTTTTCCCAATGCACAACTACCCACAACACAGAGCTCCTACCCTTGGGGAAGAATGCCAGCACTGACACTTCCAGGTAATGCACAAACCAGTGGTTTCCAGCCTCCTTGCAGACAAGCCTCACTTCGAGAGCCCTGGCAATGCTCCACATCTCAGCATGTCCCATGGAGCTAGCAAAAGTCCAGATGAGTTTATTAATGTAGATCTCATGGAACATCTCACCTGTGATGTACTTCTGCCTTATCCACAACTCCTGCCTCACTGCTTGGAATATGCCAGTATAAACTTCCCCCACCTTCCCTGTGCCACATGATGGACAGCAGATGATTATCACCAACTGCTCAACAAAAGGAGAAACCAAGTGCAAAGGCCATCTGTCCTTTGCAAGGCCACAGAGGCAGTCACAGTGTACAGCAACACTATTGTGCCAGGGGAGGTTTAGGTTGGATACCAGGAAAAATTTCTTCCCTGAAAGGGTTGTCCATCCCTAGAAGAGGCTGCCCAGGGGAAGGGCAGAGTCCCCATCCTTGGAGGGGTTTAACAGCCAGGTAGATGTCATGCTGAGGGAAATGGACAGGACAGAGAATGGAATGGAATGGAATGGAATGGAATGGAATGGAATGGAATGGAATGGAATGGAATGGAATGGAATGGAATGGAATAAGAATAGAATAAGAATGGAATAAGAATAGAATAAGAATAGAATAGAATTAGAATAGACCAGAACAGAATAGAATAGACCAGAACAGACCAGGTTGGAACCCAGTGGTGACCTGGCACTGCTGGGTTAACAGTTGGACTTGATGAACTTAAAGGTCTCTTCCAACCAGAATGATTCTATGACCAGCTTTGTACAAACAGACTAGGATTGGCCTTAAGTTGAAGGGGGGGAAAAATTAACCAAAAATAAAAAGGGGTTAACAGTGCCTCTATCCAAAGATATTCCTTAGGCTGGAAAAGGAACAAAATCCTCCAACAGGACAGCTGGAAGAAAACCATTGTGACAAATACATTTTTACCACCTTGAAATACAACCAAACATCCCTCAGCACCATGGTCACAGTCCTGTAACTTCCTTGAAGAGGAACAGAACTCCTCTACCTTCATTTGAGAATATATTCAGAATAAACAAATCCCCAGGGAATTTAAGCACACCACAGAGGCTCCAGCAAAAATAACATAATAAATAAATAAATAAAGAGAGAGAGAGAGAAGGAAAACTAAAAAGCTCCTCTCTTGGCACACTCTTGAAAGGAGGATTCACCACATTTCTGACTGACTGCCACCGTGGCTTAGATGAATAACCTATAAATAGGCAACAAACACAAAGCAAGCACTTGAAGGAAACAGCAAGAGGATTTTTTGTTTGTTTGTTTGTTGTCTCTTGTTATTGCTCAATGGTTTGTTGGGAAGGAGATGGCTAACAAGGTAGAGGAAACGTGGTAAAAATATAAAGAAACAAAAAAGGATGGGGTGTGGGAAGGAGGGATGACAAGACATGAAGCCATTCAAATGTGTGAAGCACACAAATAGGTTTTTGCCTCTAGTTTTCTGGAGGACTGAAGGATAAGGGATGGGAGAAGGCACACAGACAGAGCAGTCAACAACTGCATTAAGAACAGTGTGGCCAGCAGGAGCAGGGAGGTCATTCTGCCCCTGTACACTGCACTGGTTAGGCCACACCTCAAGTACTGTGTCCAGTTCTGGGCCCCTCAGTTTAGGAAGGATGTTGACTTGCTGGAACGAGTCCAGAGAAGGACAACGAAGTTAGCGAGGGGCTTGGAACACAAGCCCTATGAGGAGAGACTGAGGGAGCTGGGGCTGCTTAGCCTGGAGAGGAGGAGACTCAGGGGTGACCTTATTGCTCTCTACAACTACCTGAAGGGGGGTTGTAAACAGGCAGAGGTTGGCCTCTTCTCCCAGGCAGCCAGCACCAGAACAAGAGGACACAGTCTCAGGCTGCGCCAAGGGAAGTTCAGGCTGGAGGTCAGGAGGAAGTTTTACACAGAGAGAGTGATTGCCCATTGGAATGGACTGCCCGGGGAGGTGGTGGAGTTGCCGTCACTGGAGGTGTTCAGGAGGAGACTTGACAGGGTGCTTGGTGCCATGGGTTAGTTGATTAGGTGGTGTTGGATGATAGGTTGGACGCGATGATCTTGAAGGTCTCTTCCAACCTGGTTTATTCTACTATTCTACTACTGTTTCATGCTTAGAAGAAGCAGGGACAGAGAGGTATGAGAGCCAAAGAGGTAACATAGGCAGCATCTATCACATACCAAAACATGACACCCAGCCATGATGCTGACTTTGGTGCAGTTCATTCAGAAGCAGCACTCAGGAACTGCATTCTGCAGGCAAACAGAAGCTGGTGTTTCAACCTTGAGTACACAGGGAAAGAAACGTGCTTATGACTTAAGTCTGAAGATGCCCTTCAGAGCCCCAGGTACCCACAAGTAGAAGAAGGTTTTTATGTTATCAGTAGAGTCTTATCTCAAAACTCAAGCTTCTGTGGCCCACCTTGGACTAATTTCTAGTCTCTTCTACACTGCAGATTCAGAACATCATGAAGTGCAGCCGCTAGAGCACTAGAAGTGTTCATGCAGTCATCTTGTGGTAAGAGTCATCCAAAACAGGAGTGGACTCAGAACTATTGAAGTTAAGCAGCCATCCACATTATAAGAACAGTGGAAATACTCAAGTCAATGAACAACAGAGCTGGGAGAATCTGAGTCATTCCCTGAGAGGGTCCTAGTTTCTGGAAAGCATCAGCAGAAAAATGTCCAATAAAGTCCATTTTATAATACTGAGTAACAGCTTCTCAAAATAACTGGAATTTTCACCTCACAGCTCTTGTTCCAACCTGTCTGCTCACTCCTCTCCTCCCTCCCTCAGCAGCTCTGACTGCCCACAACACCCCCAGTCTGCAGCTTTCCAGCATTCTTCACAGCAGCCAACTTAATTATCCTTTTTAATTACTCCTCTTAATCCTATGCTCCTTCTTTCAAGGCTGAAGGAGGCTCTCACTGAATCGAAGGAGCAGAAAACCTTCTGGTTTTTCTTTCCATAGAGTTTGACTAGCTTCAAGGTCCTTCATTCCTCCTGTAAAGTCCTTCCTTGTAACTCTGTGGCAGACACAGTTTGCCAGCAAGCAGCCCAATACCTCTTCAGAGCCTTCTCCTCCACAGGGATGGAGGCTTACCCCATGCCATCCCTGCACACATTAACAGCTTTCTCAAATGATTTCCTCCAGCAGGGAGAAGGCTATCAAAATGGCCTCTGATCCAGACTTTTAAACTCCATCAGTTAATATCTTCTTTTACTTAAAGAAAGGTTTGGAAATAGGTATGCAAGGCATAAAAAACCCCAACTGCAGTGATAGGAACAGAAGTAAAGAAGCCACCCTTGCATAGCACAGGTTGAGATATTCAGTCTGTGTCTGTCAACCATCAGTCCAGTTTTCATTGTAAGAACTTGCAGGAGAGTTTCTGTGAGGGCAAAGTCTGGGATTACTCAGCTTGAGGCCAAAGCCCTTTGTTTATCCATAAAATGGAGAGAGCAGAAGGAACAGAAGTGTGTATTTCTTTCCACTGCCCCATCAGTGCTTCTCAATTTTGGGCTGAAAGGATTAACTCCAAAGGGAGCACTGCAATTTTCTTAGCCATGGTCCACTCGTTCTTTGGCCCCTCTGCTGAGACTGCCAACAAAGATGCCAGACAGGATGATATTTTTGAGATGCGAGTGTTTATCTTCTCTGAGTGAACCAAACAGCAAACAACTTGTTTCAGGAAAGCAATCCAACAACTCACAATTGCTTCTGGCTCTAGCAAATGCAGACTGACAAGGCAAAAGGTGAAACAGCTTGATGGTCCCATTAGGAACCTTTGAGGATCCTCGCACCTGAATGCCAGTCTAGCAAAGCTGTGCTATAGAAACATAAAGGATCTCCATTTGGCAAGGATAGGGAAGAAGTCAGAACATATGCCAAGATCATTTCAGTTATTAGCTCCTGCCACAAAGGTACAAGATGTATTGAATTGCTCCTCCACTGCACAGCATGGGATGCTCTGAGGCTGGGAGCTCTATTGCAGAGGCGTGCCCAGGCTCGCTGGTGGATGGGCAGCAAAAGGGCTGCAGAGAGTTACACACAGCTAATGCTGCAGGCAGTTAAATTGAGCAGGAGAGCTGGGGGAAGGCAACATGGAGCAGGACAGATAGCTCCCTTTGGTAAATACCTGCAAGAACTGTGAACACTGGATTTTTAACTGCCTATTCACACGTACGTTTTCTTTCTTCTTAACACAGCAGAGGAACAGCAACGAAGATTCACCTTTGCCTAAAAGTAGCTGAGCTCAGGACACCTTCTCCATCCTAGGCTGATGAATGCCCAAATGGTGACTCACTCTTTGTGGAAGAAGCCATGGAGGAAAGGCACACATAAAATGCACATTAGTTGTAGCTGTGCCACGCAGCAGCTCCCAGAAGTTCATGAAGACTCAAGCCTGGCCCTTTTTCCTCTCTCAATCCCCTTTGCTCTTCAGAAACAAGGTGTGGGATCCAAAGGGCAAGTGGAACGCCACAGAAACTAACATCCACAATAATTACAGTAATGTGTAGTGTTGATGGGCTGTAGAAATCAGATACAATGAATTTGGGTCTTGCCTGGCCTAAATAAAAAGGTGTTCATTATCGTGAGAGGAAGCAGCACTTAGGAATGATAAGGTCAGGCTGAACTGTGATGGTAAATGTCATTTCTCTATACAGCTGTGATAGCCTCACCTACTCTCTTCAGAAATGTACATAAACAGGAAAGCAACAAAAAGCCTGTCAAATTAGCCTGGGACATTATGTTACAAGTGAATACAAGTGAACATGGTTTAGCCACTGTTTCAATGTTCCCACCTAGGGAAATACGGGTTTCTCAACACAGTCGTGCAGACATCACTCCTAGCTGCCCACAACACCTTTCATTATACAAAAGGTCACAGAATGCTTCAGAAGCCAGGTACCTTATTTTGCAGGGTGTAACTAGATCCTCAGAGGCCAAAGGAGCACTCATTCTATCTGAATATGTGAGAAATCAGGTCAGGGAGCTGATCTCTCCTGAGGTTCCTTTTCCCACCAACGAAAAGGCCTCTTAATAAAGGGAATAAACCAGATGATTAAAAAGTGAAGAATGCTGCACCTGCATGATCTGCTAATAAAATTAAGAGCAGAATATAATTGCCAAAGGTAGGCTTGGTAACAACTAACTTAGCAATAATATCTGCCACATAAAGATCCTTGGTTTACTGCCTCCATTAGCCCCGTTCCCAACTGCATTGCACAGCTTTGACCTAAAGAAAAATTCTGAGTTTGTGGGCTCTCAAGAGATCCTCCCATAAATTAATACTGATACAGGCATTCACCACTTCTTTGTGTACATAAATAATGTATGGTGACAGTCTTTACACAAAGAAGCCTCAAATAAGTCTCCCATTACACAAGATATTCTGCTCAAAATAACCTCAACAAAATAATTGCTCCGCTCACATTCACAGCTACTGAATATATCATTGGGGTTTCATACATCAATAATAGTGCAGCACAGAATCCTTCAGGCTTCATGTTGACTTCCTTTAAAAATTAAAAGTGTTTACGTTTAGCAACTCTTCCAAGACTCAACTTTTCAATGAAAAAGGAGCTGTTTCTACAGTTTTCCAGAAGGGAGGAAAGTTGACGTTACAAGGACTCGTGTCTGGGAGTGTGAGGTGTGGAATGCAGGCGAAAGGACACAGAAGAGATAAAAATCAATGCTTTAAACCAAACAAAACCAAAAAAATCAGTTCTATTTTTAATGTGGTCTTGAACAGAACTGAAATTTGAGTGTACATCTGTCAAAGCTGCAGCCATTATAGCCATTTAAACAAATTGAAAGCATAAATCAGTTCAATATGTCAAATCGATGTGCCATGCATTTCATAGCTACGTTGCTGTCACCGCGGTTGGATTCATGGCACATGTGCCGTACAGCACCACTGCCTGCTTTATTAAACAGCATAAATAAAAGCCAAAAAAGAAAACTCTTACAACCTGCATCACAGGGAGACTGAGGCTTTTTCCAAAACTTTGCACTTCCAGTTTGCTTTGCTGGAGAACTTTTAGCGCGATCAAAGCCCATTTGACATTAACACTGATTAAAGCAAATAGATAAAGTCTCTGAGAAAGCAAAAGCTCTGAGAAAACAGAATTGTTCCTTACAATTTACTTGGGCCACCCCTGAACAGAGGAGATCTATATCAACAGCTTAGCTTTTATTCACAGCTAGGTGAAAACCACCATCAGCTGGCTTTTCACTTACTCTGTTCCCAGCCTCTCCCAAATATTAGTAGGCTAGTCACGCTTCAGTCTAAAAGAAAGAGAAAAATAAAGAGAGAATTCCAGCCACTCTCCCTTAAATTCTGTCCAAGGTAAGACTTGCAGTGGTGCCATAGCCTAACTCATTACCTTAATATGAAACCAAACTGGGGAAATGGAGAAGCTGCAGCCTAGCTAGCTAGCTAGCTAGCTCCCAGCAGGAGCAGGGAGGTCATTCTGCCCCTGTACACTGCACTGGTTAGGCCACACCTCGAGTACTGTGTCCACTTCTGGGCCCCTCAGTTTAGGAAGGAGGTTGACTTGCTGGAATGAGTCCAGAGAAGGGCAACGAAGTTGGTGAGGGGTTTGGAACACAAGCCCTATGAGGAAAGACTGAGGGAGCTGGGATTGCTTAGCCTGGAGAAGAGGAGACTCAGGGGTGACCTTATCACTCTCCACAACTACCTGAAGGGAGGTTGTAGACAGGTGGATGTTGGTCTCTTCTCCCAGGCAGCCAGTACCAGAACAAGAGGACACAGTCTCAGGCTGTGCCAGGAGAGGTTCAGGTTGGATGTTAGGAAGAGATTCTATACAGAGAGAGTGATTAGCCATTGGAATGGGCTGCCCAAGGAGGTGGTGGAGTCACCATCATTGGAGGTTTTCAGGAGGAGACTTGATGGGGTGCTTGGTGCCATGGCTTAGTTGTTTAGGTGGGTTGGATTGGTTGATGGGTTGGATGCGATGATCTTGAGGGTCTCTTCCAAGCTGGTTTGGTTTATTCTAAATTCTAAATATTCTATGGATAAACCAGTCCATAGGGGAAGACAGGATGAACATATGGAAGCAAATGCCACCCAGAACTATGGAGGGGCATTAAGGGTGGAAAAATTATTGCATGCTCTGAAATAAAGCAATTGCAACTGGCTCTTGCATTTAGGCACCATTCAACTAACTGTGCTCATGCACTATGCTGAACCAGGCTTTTTAGACTGATTACTTCCCTGAAGAAACACATTTTCTACTACTGGTAATTAAGACCCAAATAAAGAATCAATGGGCTTCAAAGAGAAGAAAGCAAGAAAACAAAGACTGCAACTACTGTTGTTCTAATTGCCACAGTAACCAAAGTGTTAAGCAGATTAAAGTGGATTCTATAATCTTTGAAAACTGCAAGAAGCAGGATCCACAGGAGCATGGCAACAAGCTTGTGATGATGTTTTCTCAAAGCACTTCTTCTGTTCACATATTCTGACTATTTGGTAACAGGGTTTCAATAAAACTCTGTAGCTGGAGCCCACTGAAACACGGTGGGCAGAAATGTGTTGAACCATGTATGAAGGCTGCATGGAGGCCCTGCAGGAAACATTCACAATATGTTTTTTTAACAGAAAATAATCATTAGAATATTAAACCCTCTTTCTTACAGGAGACTGCCATCATGAATTACAAGATGACACAAAAACACTTGCAAACACATACTTGAAATCCTAAATTATGCAGAGACCATGCAATTATTCTGAAATGAAGCACTACAAATCACAGAATTCAAATCCAATCATTACAAAAATCAACAAATCTCAACAAGTTCAGAACATCTCTCAAGACACCCAGGCAAGCTCTATGTCATTAATACACCACAGAGTGAGAGAACAGCTAAAAATCTCCACGGCATTTTCCTTGTCGAACAGCATCCCAATGCACAACCTTAGCTTTAACTCTTTTCATCAGATATTTTCCTCCTTTCTCCCCTGGAATTGCTTGGTTTCCATGGGCTGTTAAAGCTTTCATCAGCATGAAGATGTTCCTAAGTAGTAATTCTAATAATTAAGAGACATCTAACATCAACCTTACCTCTGTGCCAGAACCAAAGCCTGAATCACCAATGCAGTTAAAAAAAAGATGAGCTGCACTGGCCTGAGAGCACCTCTGGGAGATCCAGCGTAAATGAAGCCTGGTTTTTAGTTTGGGGAGAAACTGGCCAGAAATTGGACTGGTACATTTTCCCATCTCTAATGATCCAGGCACCAAAATATTTATCTGCTGGTGAGCCACATGAACACCCACCACACATTTCAGGCAGTTTTAGTCTGGAAGTGTTCTTGGAGGTTGGGATCCCATCACTCTGCTCCAGAAAAAGATATCACAGCCTGGAAGCTGTTGGGAAGCTTTGAGCATTCCCATCCAAGGATCACTCAAGTACCCTCAAAGTGAAATCCTGCTACCAGACATGTGGCACAGCAGTGATGTGGGCTATAGCTGCACGTTGCAAAGGGATGAGACCAATGCTACATAAATTACCATGCTTTCCAGCTTGAAAGAGATTCAAAGAAGTTGAACCTCTGGATTAAGTGCAGTTTGTCCTGTTTGTTGAATGTTTCTCTAACATTACAAAACCCCAAATGATTCTTTAGTTGTGGAAAGCAGTAGAGGAACTGGACCAGCACTGGACTGCCAGCCTCCCTTCCACACTGCCAGGCTTGCAACAGCAAGAGATGGAGACCAATGTAAGGCATAGGAACATATTTCTACACATTCAAAGCCTTCCCCCTTGAAAAGCTGGAAGGTGTCTGCTCCTAATATCATCCCCCAAAGGATGATATATTTCTCCTTCTGTCTTCAGCCTGTGAGGTCAGAGACATTATCACTCGGCTACTTGCCTCCTGATTCCAGCCCCCTGCTCCCACAGCTGCACAGGAGGTGGCATGCCCCATACTGCACAGAAGCAGCTCTTTCATGCAACCTCTTTGCTGCTGTTTGCTGCAAATGTGGCTACTGCTCCCACCCCAAATGTATTCTTGCTGCCTCCTCCACCTAAATACATCTAATTGCAGAGCCTGTATCTCTAGGCACAGGCATGCAGGCTCACCAGTGTAAAGCATTTTAAAGCTCTCAGCACTGTGTGAAATGCTCTCCCCTGTTCCATTGTGGTAAATATGACTCATAACTGCACATCAGTTATCTTCTCTTTCCAAAACATCACTGAGAAAGAACACAATTTTAAATCTTCTGTAGGAATTCAGACCCAGTTCATCTGTTTCTCTTGTCTACTGCAGCCAGGTACATCTGAAGCCAATCCAAATTCCCTAGGTCAAGCCTCGTTCGTGCTTGGTTATTCATAGCCTCACTGGAAAGAGGCTACAGAAAGATTTGTTCATACCAAGAGCACTTTTAGAGGAGCACATGTTGGGTTGGAGGGAGAAATCTTTTTGTTGTTGGCATCTATCAGTCTCTATGGGGCCTAAGTGAGATCCTTCAGAGGCCAAGAACAGAAGCATTCCTATGTCCCCTGAGCAGCATGCCTAGACAGCAGGTTGATGACTTCAGCACAGCCTGACCTAGGCTAGGTATGCCTCCTGCAGACTGAAACACTTCAGAGAGTGGAGACTGCAAGAGTTCATCCTAAACTCCCTGCACTGCTAACATAAGTGATGATTTATATTTATCATTGTTAGAGATTTTATAGTTTAGAGAGAGTCAAGAGATGATCCAATCAGTCAGAGAACCGGGGACAGAATGTCACACACTAGGTCTACATTAGGAAAATGACTTTCAGCAAGAGGTGATGGCAATTACAATGTCTCCCCTTGTTCTTGCTGCTCTCAAAGCACAAGGCAGCAGCAGAGCTGGGAAATGCTTTTCTGTCTCCTGCACTTCAATAGTCTATTTCAACATGCAGCCAAGTACAGCAAAAGGATCCTTATGGCTGCAACTGGTCATTTTTCTGGGGTCTTGTCTACAAAATGACTTATCACAGGCTAAAGGTGAAGGTATTGCCTTAGCTGATTATTTAATTTACTCTATGCAAGTTGGTGTTGAGACATTCTTGCTTCTTAAGAATGATGAAGGCTTGTGCTCCCTTGGAACTGCTGAGTTAAAGCCATTCTTAAACTGTCAGAGCATCCAGATACTAAAAATAGCTGTGAAAATCTACCTGTAGTGAAAATGCTGGTTTGTGCAGAATACCTCCAGTGCAAGGCAGTGCCAAGGAATACTTCTCCTGGTCAATCACTGACTTTCAGCAGAGATCTAAAATGAGGAATCTTCTAAAACAGAATTAATAGTAATTGAGTTTTAAAATCTAATTCAACCAAACAAAAAGTCTCAGATACGCAGAGACAGCCTCTGCTGCAGCATCAGCCAGTTTGAAGAGGCACTCTTCCACAGAGCAGAGACTGTCACCTTTAACAAATCATTAAGGCCCTTCCGTGACTTGAATTCCTCATTTATATGACACTTGTTTGCAAGGTGCTCTCCCAAAACACAGCCACTGGCAAGTGAAAGAGGGGAGGAAACGAATGGCTCCCTGACTTGACAAGGTCACTCAGGTCTAAGGGAGATGAAAAGTGTGAAAGAAGGGAGAACCCAAGATAATCCATTCTGTGGGGCTGCCGGAGGACACGCAGCCTGACCTCCTCTCCTTCACAAGAGGAAAGGCGAAGGACCACAGCGGTTCGCAGGAAGGCTCAAGCCTGCCAAAGGATGCTAAAGCCTCTGAGTTCAAAATGCTCTTTCAACAAGGTGTTTGCTTTGTCAGAAGATGATGTCCAGCTCTGTGACTGCTTCAGCAATCAGTGGTTGCTGATGCATGGAGCACACTCACATCATCTCCAGAGAGAGCCTGTTTTCTCCCCCATGAGTTACACATAAGATGCTACAGTGACAGCAGAAGTCCGGGCAAGTGAAACGTATGCCATGGTGGAGTGGCAGGAAAGCCCTGGTGACTTCGATTTGCTCCTCATGGACACCCAAGCAAGCAGAATAATCTTCTCACTGCTTCTTGTAGTTGTCACCATGAAAAAACAGTGCACAAAGGTTGGATGGCAGCAGAGAGGTGGAGAAAGCATGCAAAAGAAAGCTGAAAATTAAACCACACTGCTCTGTACCTGGCACAGATGGAGGGGAAATCTCTCTGTAAAGTTCCCATTATCACAGAAACCCCTTCTGCTATGTAAAGAAGCAACTTCAGGTAGTGATAGGACTAGGGGGAATGGAATGAAGCTGGAGGTGGGGAGATTCAGGCTAGATGTGAGGAGGAGGTTCTTCACCATGAGAGTGGTGAAACCCTGGAATGTGTTGTCCAGGGAGGTGGTTGAGGCACCGTCCCTGGGGGTGTTTAAGAGCAGGCTGGATGAGGCTCTGTCCAGCCTGATCTAGTGTGGGGTGTCCCTGCCCATGGCAGGGGGGTTGGAACTAGATGATCCTTGTGGTCCCTTCCAACCCTGAATGAAACTATGAAACTTACCTTTGAGGGGGAGTGGAAGTAAAGCAGCTGAGGGTTAAAGCAACATAAACAAAGTGTGGATCAAAGGGAGAAAAACAAGAAGGTAAAAACGTAGCAGCACACTGCTGGAAGAAGCCAGGCGAGATGTAAGAAGGAACTGTTAAGTGCTCAAATAAACATTTTATTGCACCTGCATGTAAAATGTAAGCACTTTAAACACTGAGGTGACTGCTGAGTAACTCCCTTGGCAGGGAGCAGATTTGTGAGCAACACCACAAGAATCAACACCGCCCCGCTTCGACGGCCAGCAGATGCACGGCGGTTATCAGGCGCAGATAAGGTGACAATATTTGGTCAGCGAGTTTCGAGGTCACCAGTAACGTCCGTGGTGGAACCAAAACCACAGAACATATGGCATTTCATGTGCTGAAGCTGTCAGACTCGTAATTAACTGATTAGAGTACATATGGCGCTCACAGACAGCGGAAATCTCTCAATGTATAAAATGCTGGCGACCACTGAAGGTGTCAGCGTGAGGCTGCCTTGCAAATCTCTCTTCATTAAAGTTTCATATGGAGCCAAGTGTGTTGTAATAAAATCGCTATTAATGGAATTATATTGATGATGATTTCTCTTTTGTGCAGCTGGATTTAACTTTTCAAACACTAAACCCCACGTCAGACCTTGTGCACAGTCGCTGCCGCGCGCACGGAAGCCTCTCGTGCTGTCACAGTTACCTTGAAACGAGAAATAATAGGAGCTAAGATGGTAAAAATTAACCAAGATTGGCAAGAAAACCTGGTCCCACTGGTATCAAAACAAAAATTCATGCCATGATAGAAATACAGCTACAATTCAGTGTAAGTACTTACAGCAGGCTGGCCAGGGACAAATTCATTCCCTCTTCAGTTCCAAAAACACACTTCTAAAAAGATGGTGAGTGACACTTCATTAACTACAGGAAATAGGCTGACACAGCCTGCTTGCTTTTCCAGCCACCATTTCAGATGGCATTTTTCTTTGCATCTCCCCCCTGCTTTACATTCATCATTCGACAAAGTGCTTTCTTGAACCTCTCCAGCCAGATCAGTGCTGTCGAGTAGGGAGCTGGGCTGGCAGCAGGCAATTCAAGGCAGGATAAAGCAATCATTTTTGGTCCCAGAAGAGACTACGTTTGCATGGCCATGCATTAGAGATCCAGCTTTTCTCATCTGTCATCACTGAAGGGGATTAGTGAAGTTCACCACCAGCCTTGCTTTGTCTCCCACTCCTCTGCTCCATCAGGCTCTGGTAGGACTAGTTCTTGGGCAGCAACACTGTGTCTCTGAACATGAGATGGAATGATAGCACCTTCTGTATTTCAGTTTCTGAAAGGTGGCCACAGTCCAGGTGATGTCTGCAGTGGGGACAGCACCTGCCTTGCCCAGTGAAGGCTGGGAATGAGGGAGTCAGTCAGAACTCAGTGTATCACCTCACTCCATCCTCCCAGCATCCATTAATAAACTACTCACATGTAACACTCCAGGGCTTACACTCCTCTCTCATTCCCTATGTTCTTTCAAATGGCTTCCCACCACCATTTATACATCAAGCAAAGGACTTACCAGAGACACCTCACCACCCTAATGAGTTAAAAGCTGTTGCCTCAGCCCAAAATCTTCTTACTGGGTTATCACTATTACTCCATCTTCACCAAAGAGCTTCCTGCCTCACACAGAGCTGCTGCTCAAATGGATGGGAAAACCTCCATTTTCAGAGTATGGAAAAAATCCCTGTTAGGAAAATAACTTCTTCCTTCTGTGGCTTGCTCAGAGGTGGGGGATGCTGGTAACAGATTAGAGCAGCCAGAAGAAACAAGTGGAAAAAACTGTTGAAGGGCTCTCTGCTAGGGAGCACAGAAAGAGATTTCAGTAAATTAAGTACTCTGTTGAAAAAAAACAAACCCAAACAAACCTGTGAGAAAAGCAGCCAGGGAAGGAAACCACGGTGCATGGTGTAAATTTATGTTTTCTGGAAAAATCTGAAATGACAACAAAATGTAATGCAAGAAGATGCACTGGCCTTAGAGGCTCTAAGGGCTTTCTTCAACTCAGGATGCTCCTGGACCACAGCGATCCCTGCAGCCTCCCCGGGGTGATGCAGCACATGGGGGCTGTGCAAGGGCTGCTGCTGCCACAACCACACAGCATTCCCAGTGTAAGCTGAGCTGCCAGAGCACTCCCTGGGCATAAGTGTGGTTACTTGCAGTTAAATATCCCCTGTTAACCCGTGGACTTGTTTTCCACATTTTGGCCAACTTAGCCCTGCAAATGGCAGCAGTGTCAGCCAAGCCTCTTTAGCTCAGATCCATCACACTCTCTGCTCACAGCATCCCCAGACCGTACCTGGATCTCATCAGCACAGTCATACACATTGCTGATTTGCTGCCACATGCACGATGCCCACAGACAGGTTGTTCTCATTCTTCTGTGCTGCTCTACAAGCTGGCTGTGTGCCACCCTCCCAAGTCCATCCACTCCAGGGGCTCCTGGGACACCCCAACCCTTCTGCCACCCTTAGACTTCTAGGTGCTGAAGTTCTCTTTTTCCTTGCCTTTCCAGCACATCCCACCAGAGGCTTTCTCCCTCATCTCAGAAACAATCGAGGCTCCAAGGTGCCTCATTCCTGCTGTCTCCTCTGTTTGTGAGATGAGTCATGCAGGTGTTAACATTTCTAAAATGTGTACAGAGGCTCAGCAGAGCTGGGAGAGTGCAAAGCATTATGTTAGAAGTTATTAATAGCTTCTATCGACCACTTCTTTGATCTACAGGCAGTTGATTACAGCTGCTGCTCCTGATGATGAGGCACCAAGAATCCTGCCTACACCTCAATTCCCCTTCCCAGTTTTCACATTTGTACTAGCACAAGAAAATATTCCCCCAAATTTCAAACCAGATGGGATTCAGCATCAACACTGCAGTTGGAAAAGGAAAGACAATCAAGCGAAGCATAACATTTTTCTTTACAAGGGGAATCTCAGGTCTTTGAATCTTGCTTCTAGCAAAGTCTTTGAAAGGCTTAAAGGTTGAGATCACAGAAAACAAACCTCCAGAGAACACAGCTCCTTTCTGAAATTTTCCATGTGGCCCTTAATGTGTAGCTATGAAAGCAAACTTCTGATTTGTTTCCTATAAATAAAAGTGTGCAGCAATTGGGTCCCACCCTCTTCCATGCTTTCTCCTGAAGAAGAAAAGGTAATTTGCTATTGCCCAAAGACACCAGGGACATCTGATCTATTCAGTGAAGCAGTTCAGGAAATCTCCCTGCTTTGAGAGAGTCACTGCTGGAAACAGCTAAGAAGATAGTATAAAAGAGCCACCTATCACTTTATGTTGTCACATCCTGCTCTGTCTGGTGGTAAGCAGTGTGGTGACTGAAGGCAACACAGAGAAACATTCTGAGACAGACGAGTTCAGGCAAATTTCCCTTCTATCTGATGTTACCAGCTAACTTGCTCAAAGCTTTGCAGAATTCCCCTTGAGAGAAACAGGGATGAAGTGAATCTATACCATGATACTGAGCTATACCACACTACGCTGCTCTGCTTTGTGAGGCTTTACTGGTCATTGGAGCGAGCCCTGCCTGATTTAAGTTCCCACCTACCAACACAAGAAAAGAGCATTTATTGAGATGCCACAAGCAGCAAAGAGCTTTGTGCACCGTGGGACAATCCACTCTACAGCTTGAGCATGAACCTGAGGGAGCATCAATTTCTACAGTTTTACTCCATTTGAATTACAGCACCTATAAATCTAGATGATGGTGGAACTAGGCACGAAGAAAGGAAAACTCACATACTTATGACTATTGTAAAGCCTATATAATAAAACTGCCAAGCTTTAAGATCACAGATGTATTCCAAATATTTCAGCTCGTGACCATAAAGCCACTGTGACGAAGTACAAGAGAGAAGAGAGGAGCTCTTTGGCAAATGCACCTTAACATTTGCCTCGTTACAGTTGTATTTCAGACCACAAATTTTCAAAAGGAGAGCTAAAAAACGATGCAAGAATTCCTTCAAGAAATGCCTCTATCTTTGGAAAGGTTGGGTTTTTTTTCTTAGGGAAAGCCTAGTAAAAAGCAGTTAATAGAGTTAGTGGTATTCTGGGGTTTCCAGGCCCAATGCCAAGAAGTGAAGAACAGCAGACACAGACTTTACTCCTCCTGCCCTTAGAGTAAAGCCCTTATAAACACACACTCACTCACTCACTCACACTGTGTGCAGATGAGCCTGGCTACACATGCCACGTCTAGAGAATCACTTTGACTAGACCACAGAGAAGACACCACACCTGCTACACTTCATTACCCCTTCACTTCCCCTTTACACAACCCTCTAACCCACAGCGACTAGGCTGTCACTCCAGCCGTGCAGTACAGCTCTGCTTAACACCAAGCACGCTCATCACGCCCAAGGATGATTATTCTTGGCTTCTGCAGGTGCAGGATAATAACTTGTGGGGTCTTATTGAGCTGGGAATTTTGAAGCCTGAATTTTGCAAACCTGTTTTCTCTGAGAGCAGATCACGTCACCAGGCAATTCGATCTTAAAGGCCTCTGCTGCTTCCCCCCTGCTGTTAGAGCTTGGGGTTAGGCTATGCCATTAAAATTTTTTCACAGATCTTGAACAGAAACCAGCAGAATGCAAATAAATCACTATTGGGTGTAACAAAGGAAAACAAAGATAATGCTGAACAATTCTAGTGGAGAGATATGGAACTTAAATAGGTTGCACCAAAACAATTTTCCTCTTCTCACTATTTCTCTCTGGAGAGATACTGACTTGCTTCTGCTTGACCTTGGCTACATTGTTTTGCTGATGTCTAACAGCAACTTTCTCTGCTCCTTTCTCCTTTCTTTTGTACAGAGGGGTCTGGGTAGGCAGGGAAGGAGAAGCTAGTATAGAATGATGGAATCAATGAGGTTGGAAAAGACCTCAAAGATCATCAAGTCCAACGTGTCACCCAACACCTCAGGACTACTAAACCATGGCTTCAAGTGGCATATCCAATCCCTTTTTGAACACCTCCAGGGACAGTGACTTCACCATCTCCCTGGGCAGCACATTCCAATGGCTAACAACTCTCTCTGGGAAGAACTTTCTCCTCACCTCAAGCCTAAACTTCCCCTGGCACACAGCTTGAGACTGTGTCCTCTTGTTCTGTTGCTGGTTGCAACAGGGAAAAGAGACCAACCCCCACCTGTCTACAACCTCCCTTCAGGTAGTTGCTAGGGTTCTTGTGCTGTTTGTTAGTTGTAAATCCTGCATATTTTGTACGTATTCATTGTATTTCATTGTAGCTTCTAGCTTTGCCTGTAAATACAGCTTTCATTTGCTTCCAACTGGGCTGGGCTGGCAAAGTTAATGTTAGGGGGGAAATTTCAACCCACCACAGAGCAGGATGCTTCCTCATTACCTCCAGCTCAGCGTTATGAGCATGCAGCTTCTGCACCATCTCCTCGGCCTCGCGCATGCGCCGGCTCAGCTGGGGCGAGTGCTCCGCCGGGGTCAGCTCGCTGTCGTACGACTCCAGGATCGCGCGCATCCCATCACGCTCCTGCCAGGAACAACAGCAAAGACACCTTTAGGGATAAAGCCCCTGACCTCACCCAGAGGAGAAACTTCCCACACCCATATTCTACATTTTTGTCCACGCATTTTTTTGCCTGCTGTTCTTTTCACAAGATGTTAGGGGTTGGAAGGAACCTTGAGAGATCATCTAGTCCAAGCTCCCTGCCAGAGCAGCATCACCTAGAGCAATGCATCCAGGCGGGTTTTGAACATCTCCAGAGAAGATGACCCCCCAGCCTCTCTGGGCAGCCTTTTCCTGTGTTTTGTCAAACAGTGAAAAAGTTTTTCCTTATGTTCACGCGGAACCACTGCTCCAGCTTGCACTCCTTGTCCTATCATTGGACATCACTGAGCAGAGCAGAGCCTGGCTCCATCTTCCCAACACTCACCCTTCACATATTTATAAACATTAATGAGGTTCCCCCTCAGGCTCCTCTTCTCCAAGCTAAAGAGACCCAGCTCCCTCAGCCTTTCCTCATAAGGCAGATGTTCCACTCCCTTCAGCATGTTTGTGGCTCTACATAGCAAAGAAACGCTGATGGATATACACCCATCATCATCTTTACATAGGCATCAAGCCACAGATGAACTCACAGCCCTAAGAAAACAAATGTTGCTGCTCTTAAAACTCAAAAAATTAGACTATCTCAGGTACATAAAACCACAAATCCCTTGCAGGAAAGCAACATGCACAGACTCTAACAAGCAGATGGCAAATGAAAACAGAGCCTGCCTTCTTCCTGGAGACACTATGCCGATTCAACATGGCTGAATGGGTTGCTTCAGCAAAATATTTAGTGTAGTGACATTTTTCCTGCCAAAGAGTTCCAGCAATGAAGGAAAGAATTGTCACAACAGAAATGAAGCGCACTTGACAAGGAACAAAGCAGCTGAGAGCAAATATCCTCTAACTGGTATGTCACTTAACTCTTGTTGGAGACTGCAACACTCAATGTTTATAATAAATAGTTTTTTCAGAGGTAAATATCTCACAGGCAATGTGTTTGGCTCACTTTCCTCTTTGCTGGCAATTATAACCAAGCCTTTGCAAAGACAAAAAGAAGGATCCCTCTCCCCTCCCTGAGAGTGTTTGCACTCCCAAGTATAAAGCTTGGGCTGAAAAGATAAAGGCAAAACTTTTCGTGTGGGCTCCTGGTTGAAGTATTTCCTAATGCGTTCCCAGCTTCAGAGAGCACCTAATTACTACCTCCAAGGCATTGATGGAGAAGAAGAAGAGGGACAAAAGGTTGAAAATTTCAAAAAGTCAGGTTTGTTTTAAGGAGATTACTGTTTACAGTGCACTATGCATACAGGGATTAGCCAGCTGATGGAGTGTTTTATCTTTTGACTGCATAGAAGAACCTTGATGTTTGTGAGGCTACAGAACAGGGTCAAAGCAGCACAGGCCCCTGGCATAAACCCAAGAAAATCTTACAGTGCTGCCTCCCTTTATTGCTGAAGTTTCCAGCCTTGCCCTATTACAGGAAAGCTCCAGTGCTCTGGACAACCCAGTTCTCTTGTGTGAGTTTTGCCACCACAGAAATCCAAAAGAATATTAGAAGATTACTCAGCTTTATAGCTGTGCAGTTCACATCCAGACCAGGCCACCGCTGTGGCACTGACCTTGGAGCATTTCACATACCCAGCTTGGCCACACTGAAATACATCCCTGAGATGCTGCTCTCTTGGAGAAACCAGGAATTGCCAGGGTAGATAGAAGGTCTTTTTCCCTTGGTGATGTTAACCACCCAGCCAAGGAAACCTGTGTACAAAGGTTATCTACTCCTTCAAAATCTAAAGGTCAAAAAACTGAACATGGAGAGCAAGGGAAGGAACATTCAAATTCAAGGTGTGAAAAAAAGACTAGGCGCACTGCCGGAGGTACAGGGTGTTCAGAGCATGTCACAGATTGAAAGGTCAGCCAAGATGGCTGGGTTGGTCAGCAGGTAAAAGGACCCCAAGACTACAGGACAGCCTGAGGCTACAGGAATAGAGATATTAAAATAATAAAGAAAATCAGGTTTTAACATAAATGGCACTGGAGGCTTTTATTAGCTCCTTGTTCAGGTCTGAGTGAAGAGAAACATTTTCCCGAGGAAGGAACAGCTTTGCCACGGTTTACCAAGAACTATTCATGTGACAGACACATGGAATAAAACACTTGCTGCAGAAGGAGAAAACCCAAACCCAACCACATCACACCTGCCTTACAATGAACTTCTTTAGCAGAAAGGCAGCAGTACAGATCGCTCCATCCTCCTCCTCCTCCCCCTCCAACATACACACGCATCAGCCAGTCTGCCCAGTGCACTCTCCATTAGGCAAACTGCTTTTGCTCAGGAGATGGTTTTCATTTCCCATTTATTGCAGAATCATTGTCTAGAGCACAGAAGAGAATGTAATGACAGCATTTAGCAAAGGTATTGGTTTGATCCTTGCATGTTGTTGCAATTAGATCTGCAATTACAGCATCCTCTCTATTCCTATCTGCTCCGCTATCCTCATTTTCTACTGAGCATCTTTCATCAACGTTATAATTTAACTCTGCAATGTTCTCTTCATTACAGCAGGGCAGTCCCAAAATTCTTAACATTTTTTCCAACAGCAAACAGGACCCCTGGCAATTCCCATCACACTTGGCTTCCAATTAGCTGCCATTCAAGTCATCCCCAGCAAGATCCTAGCAGTTGCCCTAGCTGTTCAGCTGCAAGGAGGACAAACTTCTGCTTTCATGTCAGGATGGGAAAGCTTCATGGAAGCAGGACATCCTTACAGGCTGTCTTTCCCCTAAAATCAACTACAGAACTTGCCCTTCAAAGCCTTTTCCTTCAGGGAGAGTAACAGTCTCAAGAAGCAAAACAAGTGTGGTAAACACAGCACCAGCTGTATTGGGAAAAAGGTGCAGCAATAAAGGGCAGTACAATTAAGCACTTGATCCTGGAGTTCTCCTCTTTAATTATTTCTAAATATTAATACTGCAATGAAATCAATTCTCAGCGAACAAGTGTTCCCCAGATCCATTTTTTTTATGTTTCTCCCTATCAAGAGCACTTACTGAAAGCTTTTTTCCTCCTAAAGATCTTGTTAGTTTGGCAGGAAACAGAAGTTCTCGCTGAGAAGTCCTCTGTCTAAAGAGATGCTCTAAAATGTAGTCCTAATTTAATAATTGCTGCAATATCTCCTCACCCCACACACAACAGGATGTTCCCCCAGCCCCATCAAAAACCTCATCAGAGACTTCCAGATGCCTTTTCTAGCCTTTTTCTAACACCTCTGCCTTCCTGCTTTCTATTAGGAGAGCATTCATCAGAATCACTAACAAGTGGTTCCTCTGGCAATTTCCAAAGTTTACCCAGCTCAGGGCTTCTCTGCTAACTTGCCATGGGCTTCAGACTGCTATGCTTCCAGGTGCTCTTTACCTTCACCAGTTTCAAATCAACACCAGAACACCAATCCAGCTTTCTCTAAACGTGTCTTAAAAGAAGGATAATTGGGTCTGATGTTCATTATAAACCTAGGAAATTAATGCCCTCCAGCAAACTCTGGTGCTGCAGCTTGCAGCTGTGTTTGAGGAGATGCAAGTTTGACAAAGAGAGAGGATGGTGCTTTTTTTCAAAAGGTTGAACAGTTTCCCTTCCTTCTGCCAGCAACAGCCAATTCACCAACCAAATGTGCCTCCTACTGTTGCATAAGTAACTAAAAAAGAAAAGATGCTTTATAATCTTAACCACAATCTAGAGCAAGTCCCATGAAAATCTGCTGAAGGCAAGTACAGGATGGTGCCTCTGAAAAATGCCATCCATAAAATAAAGCTTCTTTCCAGCCCTCCCATCAGCTTCTCTCTTCTCTCTATGCAAAGCCAAAACTTGACCAGGTTGGTGAGCAGCTTGAAGCCAAGGGAAAGGTCTCTGTCCCCAGCATTCACACATCAGAGGTTTACCAGAGGGGTTCAGGAACAGCAGGAATGACAAACTGCCTTGGGAAAATGAGCATGCTGGAGACAGGAAAAGTGGTCTGGGAGTCAAGATTCCTTGCACAAAGGGTGTGGAGCAGGTAGGTGCTCCCAGATCACAGAGCTCCTTTCCTTCTGAGGCATGTTGAGTCCCCATCCCTGGAGGTGTTTAAAAGCTGTACAGATATGAAAGTTGGGGATACGACCTAGTGGTGGACTGGGTAGAGTAGGGTTGATGATTGGACTTAATGATCTTGAAGGTCTATTTCAACCTAAAGCATACTGTGTTCCAAGGGGAGAACTGAAATAGGCTTCCCCAAGACTTCTGGGTTAACTTTAGGGAAAAACCTGAGAGCTGTTCACATAAGCACTATCATCATCCCTACCAACATCCCCCAGTCACTGAAACAGTGCTGCTGCAGATCTCCAAGGGCAGCACGCAGCTTCAACTAGTCGGACACTGAGGAGTAGGAGAGCAACCAGCAGCTGTACACTGGAAGTAAGTGAAGAGTAAAACATGGACTCAGAAAATTTACAAAGCCATCTGCCCTTATCTACATCCACATCAACACAGGCTCTGCTCCTGTTGGTGCTCATTAGCCCCTCCTCAAGCATACATACACACAATTCACCACAGACCTACTAATTAGTTGAAGGCAAGGGGTGGGGGGGAATCAATAAGAAAGAAATTAAAGTTACAAATCTAGCTGCAGTCAGTCACACACCCAGGGAAAATTTGTTCCTGGGGTAAAGTTTATCTAGTGTCATAATTTTATTGAAATCCTATATCTTGCTATTGACTTTTATCGTTTCAAGCTGGCTGCCAGAGTTATCATTATTAGACTCTCAGTGTTGCTTGCAGGTCTGAGGTTTGGGTTAGCTTCTTTTTATATATATATGGGGTTTTTTTTGGTCTTTTTCCTTTTATAAACAAGCTGTAATTGTCTGGTTTATTGATCAATAAATCTTTCAACTGCCTCTCTTCACTCGGCTCAGTTCTTGTAAAGCCTCCTGCGCCGCTCTCGGAAAGAAAATAAAGGGGTTGTTGTTTTTTAAAGAACAGATTGTTTTGTCATTAGCAATGAAAGAGCAGGAATTGTGCTGGTCGGGTCCGATAATGGCTTTTTAATGACAGATTCTAGTCACAGTGAAATCTGCTTTATTTCCACACCAGTGAACTTCAACTATTAATCCACAACCCAAATGCGCAGCTCGCGCGCTCTCGCGCTTCTGCACGGGTTAGAGCCTGGCAGAGGAGACAGGCTTTGCAGAGAGGAATCATAATGACATTTCTCACTTGCTGGGGTTTGGTGGGGTTGTGGGGTTGGTTTTTTTTCTTGATGGTACAGAAATATTCCTGCTCCCAGTGTTAGATGAGCTTTTTGTTTAATTAATGATAATTTTTGGAGAATGTTAATAGACTCCTTCATTATAGGAAATCAGTGGCGAGATTTCCCTCTCCTCTTCCTCTCCAGACTCCTAACTCCAAATTAGTTGTAATAAGAGAACATTTCAAAACTGAAGAAAGATGTGGAGCTCCAGCATCAAACAGATGCTATTTGCAATCAGATATAATTTAGCTAACTATTCCTTGTAAAAACACAAATAAAAGAGAAAGATGACTGCGTAACAGAGGTCTAGGCTTTCTGCCTTTAAGCTACACACAGGCATAAAAGAAGGGAGATGGGAACTGGGGCTTGACCAGATATTCAGGATGAGTACAACCAGCAGCGTGAGATGTGGGAGCATAAACCAAAGTATGGTCAGAAATGACTGAATGCAGGACCTGTTGACAAAATATATCCTCAGGATACTTCAGACCCAGTCACAGTAATCTCTGGTCCACAATCAGCTATCTTTGGTGCACTCACAAATAGCAGGAGAGATCCTGAATAAAGGACAGACAATCAGACCAAACCTTTCAGAGGAGGAATGGGTGAGAAGATACAGACTCTGCAATTATAAATCAGTATTTTTGTCTCTCATAAAATGCTTGAAGAAAACATTAACAATCAAATTGCAAGCAACTAGAGAAGAATTAGAGACAATGAATAATCAACTGAGCCTTAATATGAATAATACCAAAGCAGTCTAATTTCCTTCTTTGACAGGTAACTTGTCTACTGAATAAAGACAAACAATAAACATCATAAATCTCAACTTCAGTGATGTGTTTATCAAAGAAGAGGATTACAATTCAACAACATCTCTGTAAGTTAAGAGAAACAAACTTTTATCAAGATGATGCAATTCATGGAAGCAAAGCACAGAGCCCTGTGGAGCAACACACAGCCCAGGTGCCATCAGCAGGCTGCAGTGTCAGTTGGCATCTACCAATCATCTGCCAAGTACCTAAGTACCTTCTCAAAGCTATCCATTTGTACCTTCCTCACAGGGCACACCTGCATCCTGCTTTAAGCTCAGCTACAGGCAGCTACATGACAAACTAAGAGGGAACATACTCAGGAGTGCTGAGTGTTAACAGGCTCTGCCTCAACCTGATGGCTGGAGGAATTGATCCATAGTTAAGCCTTACTTTGCAACTCGGCTTCTCTCTTCAAACAAAGCCTGTGTTCACATCCCATTGCCTTACAGAAAATGGGAGGGAAAACACAAAACCAAAGTGACAAGAAGATTCAAAAACTAGGGGCCTGAAGGCAGAGCTGTGTGTAGCTAAAGGCACATTTGGCCAGACTCAGCTATTATGGGAATGCATCTAAGGGAGCTACATCCCCTCAGCTCCAACCCTCTTGGAGCACTGACAAAAAACCCCCAAGAGTTCTATGCCAAACAAAACAAGCAACAATCAAATTACCAAAAACTTTTCAAACCTTCCTTGTCTACAGCAGCATCTACTACCACCAGAAAGCAAATGGCTCCCCTATCTCTTCCCACCCCTAGCCTTCATACTAACCATGCTTAAACCAAAATGCTATATTCCCAAACCTCCAAACAGTTTCCTTCTCAGCTACAGCCACTTCCCAACACTTCTCTCTGTGGCTGACCTATTTTCACATTCCTTTGCAAATCAGAACTGACTGCAGACACATATGTATATACACACACCATTGACTTTCTACTCAAGACTTCAATTAAAACAGCATTTACAAAGCAGCCTGTTAACTCCATGAAAACATCCACCAGATTTCATTAGCCTTGCACTGACAAGAACATTAGGCAATGGGCTTTCCAAAATATCCTTACCTCTTGAAAGTGACTTTCTATATATCAAACTCCTGCTTGCATGTTTTGCCCCTCCAGCCAACATAAGGCTATTGCAGGAGGTGGATTTAACCTCTCAAGAAGCCTTTCAGACGTATTGTGCCCTGCAACCAAGGCTTCTCCAACCAAAATATTCATTCTTTCTAAGTCCAAATACCTCCATCTATGTCTAACATGAATAGGAGGGAAACTGGTCAGAAAAACTGGTATGCTCTGTAACCACAAGCACACAGCAAGCCAGGAATTAAGCATCCCTATCTTTCCCATCATCTCTCTACAACTGATGGTTTTCATCACTTTTTCTGATGCTCTCAGAACAGAACCTTTGTCTTTCTAGGAAAGGTTCCATATCACCAAGCTTGAACACCAGCTTTCCTGGAGGAAGCAGCCAAGCAGAGGAAACTACAGTGAGAAGAGGATAGAACCAGGCAGAGAGCCTCAGAGAAAGACGATCGAATGCTTATTTTAGGCGCCAGAACAAGGTACTCAGGGACACACTCAGCTTTCCAGGCATCACTGGTTTTTATAAGTGAGCAGTCTTCCCTTTTCTATATTCTGCATTTTCTATCATTTCTTACAAATTTTGCAGGGACTCTGCAATCTGACTGCTCTTTTGGCAAGCATTCAGCAGGCAGCTTTAAATGTGCACTGCAAATACCTGTGCATCTTACACGCTCTTATATTCTCTAAGTTTTGTTGTCCAGATTTATAGTTCTTCCTCTCTAGCTCTCATCCCTCACCTCCACCACTTCTCTGCAGAGGGCTCAGCTTGCCTTATATCCTGGCAATGAACCAGAGCAAATAAATCCACTGTAACTCTTTTAATCTGCCTCTGATAAATCCCCTGCTTACTATCTTCTGGAAAATTGTGCATGGTCTCTAAAAGCCTCATTTCGCTTATAGCACATACATATGCCAGCTGACAAGCAATCATACAACTGACACTGTAGCAAACTAAATATTATCTGACTAAAATACCCCTGGGGTCCTCTTGCTTCACAGTGAGTTTAACATGTTTAGTTATGTTTCCTAACCTCCTGCTGCCATGAAAAAATTGTATGATTTTTCTTCATTTAACTCCCTTCTGCTGGAACGCTCAGCACTGCCTGTCTCTAGCACAAGCTTGCTTGTCTCTCTCACTGTATTTCTCATCACTTCACTCAAAAACCCCCAAACCAACCTCTCTTCCTTCTAGCATCTCTCTGAGCCCCACTGCTCACGGGGTGGCAACGCTGCACAAATGTGAAGTTGCCTGATTACAGGATCACAAAAATCACAGAGAATGGAACAAAATGGAAGAGACCAGAACAGAATAGGAACAGACCAGACCAGGCTGGAAGAGACCTTTGAGATCATCAAGTCCAACCTATTATCCAACACTATCTAATCAACTAAACCATGGCACCAAGCACCCCATCCAGTCTCTTCCTAAACACCTCCAGGGATGGTGACTCCACCACCTCCCTGGGCAGCACATTCCAATGGCCAATCTCTCTTTCTGTGAAGAGCTTCTTCCTAACATCCAACCTAAAGGGACCTCTGGAGATCATCGAGTCCAACCCCACTGCCAGAGCATAGAATCTAGTGGAGCTCACACAGGAAAACATCCAGATATGGTTTGAAAGACTCCACAACCTTTCTTGGGACCCTGTTCCAGTGCTCCATGACCCTTACATCGAGGAAGTTCCTCCAAATGTTAAGGTGGAACTTCCTGCACTGCAGCTTACATCCATTGCCCCTTGTCCTATCCCAGGGTGCAAGTGAGCAGAGGCTGTTCCTTCCTTCTTGACACCCAGCTCTCAGGCATTTATATGCATTTAATATATATATTTTTTTCTTAGATCCATTATATTTGTTACATATATATATTAGATCCCCTCTCAGATGTGGTGCTAATTAGCCCATGTAGAAGATGAGACAGTTCAACTTCTTGCTGATCTTCTGATTCAGCAAAAATCAGCCTTCACACAAGAATGTCTTATCACAGAAAGATTCTGAGGCAAGCAAAGCAAACAAGAAGAAAAGAAATAATCATTAAATTAGAGGTGGTTCTAAAGCACAGGTAAATCACCACTACCAAAACTAGGAGGCTAAATATGTGTTTTGACAGCTCATCCCTGCACTGAGGTGGAGCTTGACAAAGTGCTGTGCTACTGGTCTCCAAGCACTGTGCCTCTAGCACAGGGCCACTCCCTGCCTGACACTGTGTGCACAGTTCACATCTGAAAAATGGTCATTTCTTTACAAACCACAATAAATTAATCCCATACCTGCTGCAGCATCACCAGCACTGGCAGAGGGAAGGCATACGACTGACAAAGAAATAAATTCATCCTTACTTACTGACAAGAAAAACTAATATTGTATTCATCTAGTCAAAAAAAAAGAGAGAGAGAAAGAAAAAAGTCTTATTCAACCCTGAAAAGTTTTTGTGAGGGTGCATCAGATTCTCCTATTCTGCCAGTGTCTACAGCACATAAAAATTCAGCCCTATGCTCATTCCTTGCCCTCGGATTTCTTTTTCCTCCTGCCTACTAAGTAACCCAGATATTGGCCTCTAAACCTCTTAACAGGCAGTTTCCTGCAGTTTTAACCACTTACATATCATTAACTTGGGAGAAAAGTCAACAGAACTGTGCTCTAAGCTGCTGCAGTTACCTCTGCAAAAATAGGGGAGGAGGAATTGCACCACTGTGTTAGTCCATTCCTGGGGTACTCAGAACTGAACCAGGAGGACAAAGCTCTCACAAAGCTCTCTCTGACAAAGCTCTCAGATTTTGAGAGGACAGGGGGGAAAAAAAAAGATCAAAGGCCTGAGCTGATGTTATCAGCTTAACACAGCACATTTCACTGAACTTGAAAAGTCATTTCTTGGTCCTTGTAGGATGTGTCAACAGCTGGAGCTTTGTAGCATAGAGAAAAGAAGACTAAGTGGGGATCTTTTCAATGCTTATAAACACTTAAAGGGTGGGTGTCAGGAGGATGGGGCCAGTCTTTTAGCAGTGCTGCCCAGTGACAGGACAGGAGGTAATGGGCACAAACTTGAACAGAGGAAGTTCCACCTAAACATAAGAAGAAAATTCTTTACTTGGAGGGTGATGAAGCACTGGAACAGACTGCCCAGAGAAGTGGTGGAGTCTCCATCTCTGGAGACATTCAAAATCCACCTGGATGCTGTCCTGTGCAACCTGCTCTGGCAGTGAGGGTTGGACTAGATGATCTCCAGAGGTCCCCTTCAACCATTCTGTGATTCTATGCTTTTTTGAAAGAGGCCTTTTAGCTCCAGAATATACATCACCTGTCTGCTTTACTGGCAAGTGTTAATAATTCCCCATGTTTTACTTCATTCATAAAACATTCCCTCTACTACCTCCAGGGTATAAAAGATCAGCAATTTCAGTAAGAGTTTCAGAATTATACATCAAGTGATCTCCCAGGTCACCCACAGCACATCTGCATCACCTTTAAAGGACTGTCTAGGGTGTAGGGAAAACAGCTCCTTGCCCTCACAGCTTAGTGACACTTCCTTAGGAAGAGGACACTATGCAGAGAAGACTGAAAAGCCTGGCTGTGTTACCTGCTGCAATAGGACTGTGCCAGGCTAATGAGTTAAATATAGAATTACCCTGGACCCCTAGGATCATCAATTCCAACCACTGATCCTACTCTACAAAGTTCACCCCTAAACCATATACCCAAGCACCACATCTAAATGACCTTTAAAGACATCCAGGGATGGTGACTCAACCACCTCCCTGGGCAGCCTGCTCCAATGTCTGACCACTCTTTCTGTTAGAAAATGTTCCTAATGTCCAGTCTAAACCTACCCTGGTGCAGTCAGAGGCCATTCCCTCTTGTTCTGTTGCTAATTACCTGCACCCTAACACCCATGAAGCCTGCAGACAGAGAGACACCATCACGCCATGTCTGACAGAATTTGCAAGCCATAGGGTTGAATGTATCAGCACAAGAGGTCTTTCTTTTGGATGGGGCTCTGAGCACTGGAGGTGTTCAAAAAGGGATTGGACGTGGCACTTGAAGCCATGGTTTATTAGTCATGAAGTCTTGAATGACAGGTTGGACTTGATGAACTTTGAGGTCTTTTCCAACCTTATTGATTCTATGATTCTATGTCCCTCCTCACTTCAGGGGCAGTGGATCTTTAAAAGTCCCTTCCATGTAGCATACAGAGGGTAAAAAACCCTGAAGAGCTCCCACACACAACAGCACACTGAGAGCCCACCCAGCCCTCATGCTCAATATGATGATGAAAAACCAGGAAGCATTTTGTTAAGTACAGGAGGCACAGTTTGCAACTTCCATACTACATAAGCCATCTGTAAGGCAAAATGAATCCATAAACATCATCTTCTTGAAATGGTAACAACACAAAGGGTCACTTCTCAGCCAAGCCAAGCTCCCAGGTTAAAAATCAGTTTGTTTAATCACACCCAGTGATTTGCCCAGGGCAAAACAATAACAAACCATCACTTTGAACTAAAATTCTGTGATTTACCTCTATGTGGTCAAAACACTCATTTCACATGACACAACACACATTCCACATTACCCAGATGATGGGGGTTCCATGTTTTAACTTGTCCCCTTTGAAACCATGAATGAAGAGTAGTTTTAATGCTTTGAGTGTATTTAGCCAACTAAAAAGGTTAAAAACAGAAAACTGCACCAAGCAACACTTCCTCAACCTTCTTTTCTTTTTGTTAAGATCAGTTTATTCTCTCAACCCAGAGCACAGTTCAGGCAACACCCACACAATGTCTCATTAGCTTAATCAAGAGTCATCTTCAGGGCTGTCTGACAGCCAGCAAGTAAACACCATGAAGCTTGGCTACTCTTTAACCTTGTGAACTGCACTTCTGAAAGTCTTCTGCATTTAATAAGGGAAATGTGCCACCTCAGTGCTCTGCATTGCAGCTTCTTGAGCAGAGGTTTGTCATATGCTGGCACTGGAATCCCATATAAACATCAGTGTAGGCTGGCAGAGAAGACCAAATGGAATGAAGCTGGAGGTGGGGAGATTCAGGCTGGAGGTGAGGAGGAAGTTCGTCACCATGAGAGTGGTGAAGCCCTGGAATGGGTTGTCCAGGGAGGTGGTTGAGGCCCCATCCCTGGAGGTGTTTAAGGCCAGGCTGGATGAGGCTCTGGCCAGCCTGATCTAGTGTGGGGTGTCCCTGCCCATGGCAGGGGGGTTGGAACTAGATGATCCTTGTGGTCCCTTCCAACCCTGACTGATACTATGATACCATGAACCACTCCTCTGTGCCTGGGACCCTGTTCCTCTTAAGATCCAGATCCAGCAAAGAACAGAATTGGATTTTACTAACCAGGTACAAGGACCATATCAGATTTATGGTGCTTTACTACCATCCCAGTCACACCTCCACCTTGGTCTTCCCAATTCAAAACAAACAAAGCCCAACAAAAACATTTAATAAATACTTTTTTATAAAGAAGCTTTCATTGACAGCTCCCCCAGGCACTTTTACTGATCATATAAATATCATCATTTCCTGATCTTGCCAGTTATTTGATGGAGATTAATCCCATTGCCTGAAAAATATATCTTCTTTTATCAGTCTTTAATTTGCCACCTTTCAGCTTCATTTGAACACCTTTGTTCTTGCACTGCACAGACAGGGAAAACAGCAGCTCCCAAACAACTTCTCTGAACCATTCATCCATTTGACTCTGTGCTTTCAACTTGTCACCCCTTCTTCAACTACTTTTTTAAGGTAAACAATTCCAATCTTCAGGTTTTCCAGCACAACTGCTTTTCTTGTCTTTCACACTCTCATCACTGGTCTCTGACTGCTGCTCTCATCTGCAACAGCCTTAGCTGAAATGGGTTGATGGCAAACAATGAAGGCGCACTGCAAGTCACTGGTACCATCCCTGCCACTCTCTGCAAGTAACTGGCACAAACCTTAACCAGCTCCTGGCTAGCTCCAAAGAAATCATGATCACCCAGCTCCTGGCTAGCTCCAAAGAAATCATGATCACCCAGTTCCTGGCTAGCTCTACAGAAATCATGATCACCCAGTTCCTGGCTAGCTCCAAAGAAATCATGATCACCCAGTTCCTGGCTAGCTCCAAAGAAATCATGATCACCCAGTTCCTGGCTAGCTCTACAGAAATCATGATCACCCAGTTCCTGGCTAGCTCCAAAGAAATCATGATCACCCAGTTCCTGGCTAGCTCCGAAGAAATCATGATCACCCAGTTCCTGGCTAGCTCTAAAGAAATCATGATCACCCAGTTCCTGGCTAGCTCTACAGAAATCATGATCACCCAGTTCCTGGCTAGCTCCAAAGAAATCATGATCACCCAGTTCCTGGCTAGCTCTACAGAAATCATGATCACCCAGTTCCTGGCTAGCTCCAAAGAAATCATGATCACCCAGTTCCTGGCTAGCTCTACAGAAATCATGATCACCCAGTTCCTGGCTAGCTCCAAAGAAATCATGATCACCCAGTTCCTGGCTAGCTCCAAAGAAATCATGATCACCCAGTTCCTGGCTAGCTCCAAAGAAATCATGATCACCCAGTTCCTGGCTAGCTCCGAAGAAATCATGATCACCCAGTTCCTGGCTAGCTCCAAAGAAATCATGATCACCCAGTTCCTGGCTAGCTCCAAAGAAATCATGATCACCCAGTTCCTGGCTAGCTCTAAAGAAATCATGATCACCCAGTTCCTGGCTAGCTCTAAAGATATCATGATCACTCAGTTCCTGGCTAGCTCTAAAGAAATCATGATCTCAACACAGAATCACAGAATTTCGGGGGCTGGAAGGAACTTCAAAAGATCATCCAGACCAACCCCCCTGCCAGAGCAGGATCACCTACACCAGATTACACAGGAACACATCCTGCCCAGCAAACTCTTTAATATACGTTACCCACAGATCCCACTCCACCAGCACATCCCCACATACAAGGATCCCTAAAGTGTATTCACTGCCAACTGCACAGGTTGGTAAACACCTGCTGCTTAACAGCTTCAGAGGGCTCAGCCCATCGTCAGAGGAGCAAGACAAGATGCTCTCCCCACAACCTGCTGAGCCAGGAGATGCCAAAAGCCCCAGGATTCACAGTTGAGGAATATGGCAGGCAACAACCTCCTCAGCCACACCAACAGAGAAGAGAGGGGCAGAGGATGCACGTCTGCACTCAAGAAACAACTTCCAGTTCTTCTGATGACATTACTTCAAAACAGCCTACAAGTGAATAGAAGAAGGATAGGATAGGATAGGATAGGATAGGATAGGATAGGATAGGATAGGATAGGATAGGATAGGATAGGATAGGATAGGATAGGATAGGATAGGATAGGATAGGATAGGATAGGATAGGATAGGATAGGATAGGATAGGATAGGATAGGACAGGATAGGATAGGACAGGATAGGACCGGGTTGGAAAAGACCTTTGAGATCATCAAGTCCAACCTATCACTCAACACCATCTAATCAACTAAACCATGGCACCAACCACCCCATCCAGTCTCTTCCTTAACACCTCTAGTGATGGTGACTCCACCACCTCCCTGGGCAGCACATTCCAAGCAGACCTAATATTAGCTGCCACTGGGTGAACACTTCCCTTTTAGTGTCACCAGAGTGCTGGTGAATTCAGCCAGATGAAGCCACCTTCCTTTCCTTGCTCTCCCTCCACTGCCTCTGCAACATTAAGTCAATGAAAATCTTGCCTCAAAACTGTGCTGACATCAAGAATGTTATGCTCAAACCATTAGACAAAACGTGAAGCACTGAAGTCATGCTTCATTAAAACCAAGTGGGAAAATCACTTCACCAGAAGAAAAGCATTATTTAGGAAATACATTCATTATATACATCTGAAGGAGAATAATGATTGAATGTGTGAGACCAAGCTGAGTCTAGTTGAGAAACGTCATTGCCCACAGCAGGGAGGCTGGAGTAGACAACCTCTATGGTCCCTTTCAAGCTAAGCCAACCTATGATGCTATGAATTAATATTTGATCACAAAATTATGCACACTTCTATCTATATTGTATTTTCAACAACAAAAAAACACAACCAAAACCCACACAGCAATAAAGACTACAGCCACAGGATCAAAAGAAAACAATCTGCTTTGCTGCAAACTAAACTCATTGGTTTGCTGTCGTCCTAATGAACGTATTAGAGAACAAAAGGGACTATCAGCTTTGCTACCTCCAGGCACAACTTCATCAAAGTGAATGGAGGATGGTGTCATTACAGGAATGATAGGCAAAAGAAAAGAGACAATAACAGAGGGAAGAAGTCTCATTCTGCCACAAAACATGATGGAAACAGCTGGGGAGTCACAGACAGTTAATGCGGAAGATGAATTCCTACTTCCATACAGCAACACACCCACAATGTAGAACGTTCTGGATAACTTGGGAGGCTCTCCAGCTGAAATTCAGCCTTCCTCACGTTCCACATCCCAGACAGATAATCCAAAGGATACTCCATGCACCAAAGGCAGAAGAACAGAAGTTTTAGTTTGCAATCAGGTAAATCCTCAAGAAGACAGAAGGTGAGAACAGACCCCTTTGCACACCAATATTGAAATGCACAACAATCATCACCAAATTTCTCCCATCTCTGGGAAAAAAAGTCTATTGTGACATGCCAGGAAATACTGTCAGAGAACTTTTATTATTTTATATTAGATTCAAAGGAAAAAAGGTTTAAAATGCAGTCACATCTATCTCTGTTGCTAAATCAGGTTCTTCTCTTTCCACTTGTGAAATACTGTTTAATAAAATGCCTTTCTCTCTCACTGCCTCACAACAAACCCAGCCAGCACTCTCCTGACTCAGTACAACCCTTCTCAAGCACAGCTTGATCTCATCAAGGAATGCTAGATGAGATGATACCATTTTCATGTAGTCTCTTATCAGACTCGCACAACAGTGGAGGTTAGAAAGCTGTTGTGGGGACTGTCTACCCCAACCCTCCCAGCTCTCCTACAGCCACCTTGTCTCCAGGAGCATATTCCATGGGATTCTTTGAAGCTGGCACATGACACATCAAACCTTGATCTCCCAAAGCCCAGGGCTGAGATCCTGCCTTTTGCCTTGTTCCCTCCTCTCAGGAGTCATCTATAACTAACAGCTTCCTTACCATCCACCTTCAGCTTTCAATCAACATAAAATCACTTGATATCACAAGCACAAAAAGGTTAGTTTGGGGATGAAGGGGAAAAAAAAAGGTAGCAAAAAGAAATCATTCAGCTAGAATTTATGACCACTGCACAACCCTTCTCCTCAACTTCTTCCAGAAAAGCTGTTTCTATTTCACTTGCAAGTGCTATTTTTCAGACTTGTCCCTATTATTTCACCTTCAATAACAACATACATGAGTTCTACCACATTAAAAGAAAGCATGACTACAGTGTTGTCTGTGTCAGTGCAGTCTCAAAGATGTTGTCCATGATTACTAATTCACTAGAACCCTTCAGCTTATCAAGGGTAAGAACAGAAGCACCCAAAAAGCAGCAAATGTTAAGCTTCTGACTGACTCCTGCGCGCATCAGGGATGCTAAACACACGCACAAACAAAATCAACAGTGAAGGCTATGCAAAAGACTCCTTGTGCAAAACACCTGCCTCAAGTCCATGGAAGAAGCAGTGCAAGTTTTACAGCATATGTCAAATCTTTGCAGTTTTTTTCCTCTCAATCAAATTAGTTACTAATGAAACAGTTTATGATTAATACTCACTTAAGTCAAGAAGTAAATTGGGGAACAAGCTATTAGTTGAATATGAGCAAATCAGGCTGGCTCCAGAGATACATAATGAAATGTGTTTATGTGAAGAAAATACTACTGATATATCTTTAGAAGTCTTCAACTTCTGATCACACTCTGTTAGATCATCACATAATATCCCCCAGTGGCATGTCTGAAACACGATGCAGAAGGAACAAGCAGTTGATGTACTTGAGAAGTACTTTCTGATGTCTTTTCTGATGGCGTACTCTCTAACGATCTAAACACATGAAGTCTCACAAGGCAGGTGTCTCACTGACCACACACAGAGAACTCCATTCAGAGAAATACTGATTCCATTCACCTCAGGCTCATTTGCCAAGACCAGGCTGGCTCACAGGCTCTGTCATTTGAATTTCCTTCTTGGTTCAAGGCAGCAGGACACCAAAGAGGTCATGGAAGGAGGATAGCGTAAAGCAGAGTCCATCAGTCCTGCCTGTACTCTGAGCTGCTGGGGCAACAGCATGGAAGACTGAACAGAACAGAAAACAGTTTGCTAGAAATTATTTTCTAAGTCTATAAGCACAATACTAGGCAAAAATGGATTACCTTTTCTCTAGAGCAGCCTTTTACATATTTGAAGGTATGTTTCTCTCCAGTATTCGCTGCTGTAATTCTTCACTCTTTCCCCTTACTTTCCACCACTTCAGAAGATGCTTAATAAATACCCATTTATCTCCAAAACCCAAGAGGAATACAACAGCACCTCTCACACAGTTATCCAGACCTGACTAGCAGGAGAGCCAGGAATGAATGAAATGGGGATTAAGGATGAGAAATAACTTTTTAATTGAAAACTTAGGGCCAGCCACCATGAAGTAAGATGCAGGAGACTGGCAGAGCCACACTAAAAATCAAAGCAGAGAGGAAATGTCTGTGGCCCAGTATTGGCTCAGGCCCCAAATTTTATTAATATTCTGTACTTGCACATCCCACAAGTCATCCCATAGACCTAATTTTAACACCAATCCCTTGAAGCTTTGGATTTAAACCCAAACATGGTACTAATTGAAAACCCCTCCTCATCAAGCCTGTGGTGTAGGTTGTCTAAAGATCTATTTCTCCAGGGGACTCAGAATGGAAACTGTAATTGTATTTAGGTTTGGGGCATGTGGAAAAGGAAGAAAAAATACTGTCAGTTCAGCATGTTCAGCATATATGGAGGAAGAAGACATGAAATGAGTAAATAGCTTGAAAACTAAGGAGGTCTGAAGTTTTCATTTCAAAAGGGGGGAAAAAAAGCAACCAGCCAAACAAAACCAAACCCAGCTCTACACACAGGTTTTAAAAGGCAATTAATCTCCAGCTGAAGTCTGTGTGCTTCTAAAAGAATGTACCTATTCAAACATCTTTCCCTTTATCAACAGTTCAGAAACAACAACAAAAAAAAGCCAGCAGCATAACAAATGAAGTTTTTAGAGAAAGTTTCCCCCTGCCTCCTCCTGTGGCATGAAAAAGGCAAACAGCTGCACACTGTCTGCATCCCAGGCATGGTTCTCACTCTGGCACACTAATGGGTTTTCTGACAAGGCAAACTCTAATATTAGATACCACTCTTATTAGCTCAGAACTAGAGAGTGTGCTGCTAAACCCTGCAGGTACCACACTCTGCAGAGGTTGCTCTCTTTATTTCACAAATCATATGTAATTGCCTCTTTAATATCAGCCACTGAATTGAGTTGAACACCATCATTCCCCTCTAAATTCAACATTTGTGCACCTCAAACATATGCATTTCATACTTAAAGAATACCCTTTGCAATAAAGATATTTCAAAAGCTTAGAATTGAAGTTATTAGGCAATTTAACCCACTGGTAGAACAGCAATGAGAAGGCAAAGCCACTCCTCCCATGCTCCAAACAGCAATTTCTGGTTTCACTAGCCACAGGAAAAACAGAGGGTCTCCAAAGTGGTTTTAAATTCGTATGTTTGAATGAAGGGTTTGTGATTGATATGGCTGTTGCTTGTAACACCACGGGAGCACGTTATAAATAACTTGGGTTTATTTATAAGCACTGTCTTGTTCGGCACACCAGCACAGCCCCAGAGGCATGGCATCCCACAGCCAACACCAGCTGGGAGGGAAGTTCCTCTGTAATGCTTGCACAGACTCAGGCACAGGGGGGGATCTCTGCTAGCAATTGCTGGAGGCTGGCAGAAACCACGGCACCAGGGAGGGCACACGCCTGCGCGGGCCTCAGCAAGTGCAAATAGGTGAGGACCTCACAGATGTGGTGGGAGATGGGAGACAAACAAAATCTGGGCTTGCTTCTGCATTCAGCATGAAGAAACTTCATGTAGTGTCCTCTGTGTCTGTCACCAGAACATTTTAAACAGCCGCAAGGCTGCCGACCAAGAAATGACAGCTTGTCTGTGCTGGGTGGCTAAAGCAATCATTAAGCACTTGCTCAGTGTGGACCTGGAGCTTGCTGAAAGGGGAGGACAGTTACTCATCACTAATGCTTATTTTCATGCTGCTCTCCTACTAAGCCTGCTAATGGTCTGGTATGCTAATGGCTATTCAGGAAATGATTATTTTTTTGCCTTTCTTCTCATCTACATCTTACCTGCTATGCTAGAAACACTTTAATTGCTGCCAAGTCATCTCCCAACAATGTATGCCAAGTCTGGCCTTGACTCTATCCCTTGGTTTCTCCTGCTTTTTCACTCCTTGTGGGAATAGTTAAACTGCACCTCCTCCAATTTGCTTTCTAAATGGCAAAGGTTACTGCCAAGAGGTGCAAGAGTTTCGCACTTCCCTGCCACTTACAGATGACGTAAGTCTCTTCCTCGTTCATGCCTGCTGACATGATGCTGTCTCCTGACACGCTGACTTTAGACAAAGTAAATGCAATTGAGGTTTCCAGCAAGCAGCTCACACAGAAAGAGATCTGCACGTCATAATTGAGTCCTCTTCTGATCTCACCAGTTAAGGACAATAATTGAATTTGGTTGCCTTTTTAACACATTTTCCTATTGCTTTACAGTTCTGAGCTGAATACACTCCCTGCTTTTGTCCTTGGTCTCATTTTCAAAACCCTTTATCTTTAGTTTGCCAATCTAGCACAAGCAAGAGACTCTCCAGTCTGGGGAAAACTGGAGCAGAGACAATTAAGACAGGAGGGAAGCAGAAGGAAAAACGCAGTATAACCTATGCAAAAGCAGATGTTTTATGAGGACACTGGTAAAACTAACTTGGTCATGGCTCTGTCTCATGAGTACAGAAGTTTAGGATTACCTTTAGGGTTTTACACTGCACTTTTTAGCAGTCAGTCATAAAAGCAGACTAGTAGGGAAGTTCAGCAGCACCACCTCCATTTTCCAGAAGGGGAAACATGCCCTGCAAGATGAGGTGGTTGTGGTCATTCAGTAGCTTAGAACACAGAGCTCTTTCAAGTCTCTGTCTGGGAATCTTCCTAGTGATTAGGTCATTCTCATCAGAACCCAAAAAAAACCCTCAAACCATTCATCAACTAGACACCATCTCTCTTTAGGAACAGATTACTGCCACTGTGGAGTCTCTTCTGAGATGATGCCAGGCAAAACCAGAAAGAAAAAGATGTTAACATGGAAGAACATTCTCAAAGTGTTCCTGTTACACCTGCTTCAAATTCCTGACATTTGAAAATCATGAAAGATAAAGAAAGGTCTACTTCCTTTCTATTTTTGCAGAAGAAATGCTCAGTACCTACCATAATCATCCAAAGCATGGGTTTGCATTATAGGAATAAAAGAGAAAATATGAAGGTGCTGCCTTGTGACACTGCAAGGAGATCATCCCTCTGGAGCTCTTGTACCCACTGATACTTTGTCCTATCACTTGTATGAGCAAAGGAACTCTTACACAGAAACCACTCACCAGCAGCAAGCTTTTGCTAGCTAGCTTTCTTCAGAAACTTCATTTTCAATCCAGGTCTGAGCAAAGAAAATGATTGGGGTATTTAGTTTGTGATCAGGGGACGGGAAGATGGACAAACCATTGGATAGGCTGTGCTGTGAAACAGACCACTCCTCAAGCAGAAAAGCACAAGGTCTAAGTCACAAACCCCAAAACCATTTCATCAAGCCAAAGATTCTCCTGTAATCTGCATTTCACACACGAGTGAGGAAAGCAGCCTTGCTTCTGATCTCACAGCCACAAAGAAGGCATCCTTCAGCAAAACTGAGCAGAGCTACATTTGCAGGCTAACTCCTCAAGCTGCTGAATTTATATGCAGCAACAGAACCATGTAAGGATCAAATAAAATTACTTCTGTCTAATAACAAATTAATTGTTCATGCCAACCTCTAATGTCTCCATCATCAAATGAATTTCCCTGTTATTTACCCACCACAACTTCCCACAGGGAAGGAGAAAGACAGCTGCTTAGATTAAAGAACAAAACGAAAGAGCCTCCTAGACAAAGGCCCTTTTCATTTGCTAAATGATTGCTCTACTCCAAAACGTCTTAGGAGAAATAATGTTGGTTTTTTTGCTCATTCTTTCAACAAAACCAAGATGCAAACTGCCTCATTTGATGCTGCTGTTTCATTGTCTCAGGACTGAATGCAACAACTTCTGGTGGTAAGCAGAGACAGGCTTCTGCTGAAATAATGTTCCCATCACAAGAAAAATAAATTGTCAACACAACTAACAAAGTATATTTTTCTCATTCTCTGTTATTTGAGGCCTGGATCACTGTTGCCCTCCCTTTCTCTTTTCCTTGCCCCTTTCCTTTCCCCTTCCTCTTTCATTTCCCTTTCCTTTTCCTTGTCCTTTTCCTTGTCCCTTTCCTTCTCATTGCCCCTTTCCCTTTTGCTTTTTCCTCTCCTCACCCACACATACATCTCTCACCTTCAATAAATTCTACATCTTTTCTGCTGGCAACCACATCACATCCCCACGACCTCACTTAGCAAACAGGGAATGTTTTTAAGAGGCCTATAGAATGACACCATCACCACCACTCCCTTTCTGGTAAAACCACCAATCAATTATTTCAAAAGAGCAGAAAAATGACACTTCTGCCAGATGCCCACTGCTCTCATTTAACAATCTTGTTGTAATGTCTCTACGACATTCAGAGTTGTCCAGTTTCACCACACCAAAGAATTCCTCTCAAAATCACAGCATCATAGAATCAACCAGGTTGGAAAAGACCTCAGAAATCATTAAGTCCAAGCTAATACCTAACACCTTATGACAACTAAACCATGGCTCCAAGTGCCACATCCAATCCTTTTGTGAATACCTCCAGGGACAGTGACTTTACCACCTCCCTGGGCAGCCCATTCCAATGGCCAATTACTCTTTCTATGAAGAACTTTCTCCTCACCTTGAGCCTAAACTTCCCCTGGTGGAGCTTGAGGCTCTGTCCTCTTGTCCTGTTGCTGGCTGCCTGGGAGAAGAGACCGACCCCCACCTGTCTACAACCTCCTTTCAGGTAGTTCATCTAATGGAGAAGTTTTTCTGGGAAATAAAAGAATGCTGTCTCTAACAGCAATGTCAATGCTCCATCCCACCTTAACAGTCTGCTTCTGTGCCTGAGACCCATCCAAGCTTAGGGAACCAGCTCATAACGAAGAGTTGACCCCTTCAATCTTGGAGAAGTCCTGGGAAGAGAATGGCAAAAGGGGAGAAGACAGCCCTCACAGAAGATTTGGAGGAACTTAGGTCTTTGACCTGATGAGTCCAACAATTCACTCTTTTTGATCCAGGAAGCAGTAGCAAAAGATACAAGAGACCTCTTACTAGACATAAATCAAAAAGGCTTTGTCACACAAGACCTAATACTTACTGGAATGGGGTTTTAAAAGGTTATTACTTGCAATTATCAGGGGACAACCACCCAGTAACATCCTCCAATTGCATTGGGATATCTTCAGAGCCAACAGCAGCACTGTACTGGTCTTAAACCTCTCAGACTTACAGTGGTCAAGACTGCTCTAGATTACAGAGTGCTCCTACCAAAATTCTGCCCAGAACCTCCCTGCAGCCACAGAGCAGAGCAAAAACTTGTGCACAAAACAACTACAGGCCGTGACCTGGAAGAATTCTCACCCCCAAAAAAAAATAATAAATGAGTACAATCTATGAAATGGAGATTTAATTTATCCTAGCTGCAACGTTTTTCTACACAGAGAAGATTAGGAGCAACAGATTCACTCTTCCAAAGCAGAAACCAAACAACTTTTAGTTAAGAAGCAAGGCAGATGGCCCATGCAGATTAAAGAGTAGGTACAGCGCGATGCAAGAGCGCACTGCTGAGCACAAATCCCACAGTAATTACAGCAGCAGCGTTCTTTCACTAATGATGCTGTGCCTCTGAACTGGGACAAATTAACACAAAGGCACACGTGCTGGTGACTTGCAGCCCAAGGGAAGGCAAATACGACGGAAAGACAGACATTTGGAGGGATCACAACAGCTTAAACGCTGCGAGCAGTATGCAGCCCAAACAAAAAGGGAATGTGGGAAAGGAGGTATTCCTCACCTGCCCTAGGTTTGCATTACAATTGATGCTTTCCCCAGAGATGGTCCAATGGATCTTTCTCACCTCACTTGTATTTCAGCATCTTTATTGTTAGTCTGGAGAAGAGGAGGCTCAGGGCAGACCTTATTGCTCTCTACAACTACCTGAAGGGAGGTTGTAGCCAGGTGGGGGCTGGTCTCTTCTCCCAGAAGACGACACAGTCTCAAGCTGTGCCAGGGAAGGTTTAGGAAGAAGTTCTTCATAGAAAGAGTGATTTGCCATTGGAATGGGCTGCCCACGGAGGTGGTAGAGTCACCATCACTGGAGATGTTTAGGAAGAGACTGGATGGGGTGCTTGGTGCCATGGTTTAGTTGATTAGATGGTGTTGGATGATAGGTTGGACTCAATGATCTCAAAGGTTTCTTCCAACCTGGTTAATTCTATTCTATTCTATTCTACTCTACTCTAGTCCTATTTCTATTCTAGTCCTATTTCTATTCAGAATCACTGTCACTGGGATGATGCATCCTCAATCAGGCTATGCCAGCATAACCTCATCCATGCGTTACTTTGGTCCAAGTGTGAACTTCCATAAAGCAAATCCATACCAAACTAGATCATCTGCAGAGACATTTCCCTTCCAAACACCATGAACTACCACAACAGTTACTCTGGGACTCTGTGTCTAAGGAACACCGCACGGTTGTCCCCACTGAAGAGCCGAAGAGTGTTGTGATGCACAGGAGAACCTTAGGGGTGTCCAGCACATCACCAGCCGCTAAGCAATCCAGCTCACTGTTCCGCACACACGCATCCACTTAAAGCCAATGTGCAGCCTGGGCTCTCCTTTATATCCTCAGCATTGCCAGAGTGCTCCAGTTCAAGGTATTACTAAACTCAAGCTAGAAAGCAGGGTGTGGGAATGTGAGCCCAGTGTAGGGAAAAACCTAGAAAAAGCCATTTGGACCAAACCCATGAATTCCCACTCAAACCAGTTCCTGATTTATGGAACATGACACAACCTGCATTGCATCTGCAGAGGCAGGGCAGTTAATATCCCCTGCCAAGGATTTCAGGCTGTTTAGCCTGTCGGTAGCAGCTCATTTTCCTGGACCTCTGGGGACAGAGGTGCAGTTTGTAATGTGGCTTATTGGATGTTATTGATGCTGACTATTTCTGGGCTTCAAGATTTGGCAGGCAGTAAAGAGTTTTGAGCTGTCCTGGTCTGGACCAGTGGAGAGCAATTCAATATCATTTTGTACTTCAGATGATTTTAAGCTAATGAAGGTCCTATTCTTTTTTATAACTCCCCATGCAAATGTTAATTTTTAATAAACTTTGCCCAAGTAGGATTTAAAGCTTATCTCACAAGACATATTTAGAGCAGTGCCATGGTGAAGTAATTCTGGGGGAAAAAAAAATATGTACAGCTGAAAATAGGATATTTCTGCACTCTTGCTTCAAAGTCTACCAAGAGTTTTCTGCACAGCCTGCCTTGTCATCAGACTAGTCGTTGCACAGGATTGGAATTATTAATTAACAGTCAAAACCTGTGCCTCCCAGGCATGCTGCAGATGAACTTCTTTGTCACAGTGGGTTCTGCACTTTGCACCAGTGCCACAGGATGGCTGGAGGTAGCAGAGAGGGTGGGAAGAGCAGACAGATTTTGTTTAAACATCAAAAGGCTGGAAAGGTTAATCTGATGCTAACAGACAGCACATTGACTGAGCAAGAAGCTTCAGTATGATCAGTCATTCTCTGCTGATGGGGATGGGAACTGCTCTGATGGAAAACATGCAGAGGCTGCAGCACTTTGTAGGCTAGCACAAACCATGCTGCCAAATAAGCTGGAAAGAGGAAAGCTGTGCTTGGCTTGGGATCCAGCTGAAGAGGGCTTCAAGAGGTTGCTGGTGGTGAGGGACAACATAGGATTTGTTACACATCTGCGCTCAGGGCCTTATAACTAATTCAAAATAGCTAAGTTTAATTACAGAAGTCTTCTACATATCATTCTCAAAACCTGTTGAGCAGTCTCTTCAAAGCTATAACCCCCACGGCCTCGTGCTTTGTTCCATCAGAAGTTAATTATGGGAGAGAAAGAGTTGCAAAATGTCATAAGAGCTATCACATGGCTAGGGGTCATCTGTGCTGAAGACAGAAAAACACATTAGTGGGAAAGGTGCTGTGAGCGTCTGAGCTCTCTCTGCAACATTCACAAATGCAAGGACAGAACTTATGACCTCTCTTACTTTATCATCAAAGCCAAAGAGCAGAAAACAATCTCAGAGGCCCAAGCCTCTTTAGTGCTTTCATTTGCTAATTTTTTTCTATTTGTGTATATATAATACATTTTTATATACATATATAAGACTGTATGTGCTGTGCATCCCACTTCTGCCCACACAATACTATTATTGTCAGTAACTCCATTCAACCAGTACACAGAAGTGCTACTTCTTCCCTCTCCTCTTCCCCCTCCCCTTCTCTTTTCCTTGCCCCTTTCCCTTCCCCTTCCTCTTTCATTTCCCTTTCCTTTTCCTTGTCCCTTTCCTTTTCCCTTTCCTTTTGCTTTTTCCTCTCCTCTCCCACACATAGATCTCTCATCTTCAATAAATTCTACATCTTTTCTGCTGGCAACCACATCACATCCCCACAATCACACTTAGCAAGAAGATTAGAGTAGAATAGAACAAGCACCAGAACAAGAGGACACAGTCTCAGGCTGTGTCAGGGGAGGTTTAGGCTGGATGTTAGGAAGAAATTCTTCACAGAAAGAGTGATTTGCCATTGGAATGGGCTGCCTGGGGAGGTGGTGGAGTCATCATCACTGGAGGTGTTTAGGAGGAGATAGAATAGAATAGAATAGAATAGAATAGAATAGAATAGAATAGAATAGAATAGAATAGAATAGAATAGAATAGAATAGAATAGAATAGAATAGAATAGAATAGAATAGAATAGAATAGAATAGAATAGGTTGGAAAAGACTTTCAAGATCATCAAGTCCAACCTATCACCCAACACCAACTTATCAACTAAACCATGGCACCAAGCACCCCATCCAGTCTCCTCTTTAGTCAGCAGGGATAATGAAATAATATTGGTTTCCTCTGCTATGAGGAAGCAAGTACAACATATTACTCTCTGAATTATTCAGACCTCCACAGGCCTGGGTAACAAGCCTTTAGCCACATCTAGACACCAGGGACAACATTTTCTCTGGTGTAGCTCAGATGACACTGGTAGAACCACAACAGGGAGAAATTCAGCCTTCGGCTTGTTGCACAGCAACATTTCATCTTGGTCAGCCCCATAATCTCACTAAGGAGAGGATGTGGAATATCAAGAATGAGAAAAAGCCTCAAACACCAAAATCCCAGGGCATCTCTCACCTGACATCCCTTTCACAGCATCTGTTTAGAAAGGTGTGCTACAAAGTCGTAAGCATGCAGGGGATCACTCGTGACTTTTCAGTGCTGATGACCTTCTCCCCCTGCTTGCCCCCAGCTAAGTCCCCTAAAGGTATTTCCCTCTCCCTCATCTTCAGCTTGTTCACAAAATGTCATGTTGATATTCAAGGCTAAAGAACAGCCATCTGACATCTTAGAGTAAGCCCATCACGTTTCCCACTAGGAAAACCACAAAAGACTACAGTGAAGAAAAGAAAAGGAAAAAAAAAGAGCTAATGCCAAGTAGATGTTTCAGAAAGGTCAGATGAAACACAGGGACTCTGGCCTCACTGGCAGTCCATGGTAAGAGCAAGTGTTTTGTTGAGCTAGTCCCTTCATATTTCACATGCACATTGGGGAACAGAAAGCTGCAGAAGACAAATCTGTCTTTGACTGCCCTTGGTCCTTTGAAGCTTAATTACTTCCAGTACCCTCCAACTATCTGGACTGCCCTCACCAGCTGAAAAAACTCTTTACCTATGCTCAACGATACAGATGGGTTTGATAAAATGCAAACAGCAAGGCTCCTCATTTTCCCCAAGCATTAAACTCCCTCTTGAAAGGTAACTGGGATCAACTGTGTTGCATCTGTTACGTAGTGGTTTTAATAAAGTGTTAAAGTGGAAGAGACTGAGAAACGACAGAAAATAAGCCTGTGAAATTAGGTGAAAATGGAATGGGCAAATAACAACACAACTGGAGCAGAAAACTATTACATCCACTCTTGGTTTGCTTGCACACTGAGCACCTGCTCTGCTTCATCTTTCCAAGAGAAGGCAACAGCAGACACCAGTCCCCACCATATTCATAGAATCATTCAGGTTGGAAAAGTCCTTCAAGGTCATCGAGTTGAACCTGGACCCTCTGGTCCACATCTTCTCAGTCTGCAGTAAACACAAAATCCTCAAGGCTGAAGAGGAAAGCAATTTCATTGTCAGGAAATGATGAAACAGATCTACAGTAGTACACAGTCCTTCAAATCTTGAACAGCAAAAAGGCTGGCAGAGTATAAAGGAGTAAGCTGAAATCATTCCTCAATGACAGTAGCACACAGTCCTTCAAATCTTGAACAGCACAACCCCACTACCATGACACTAAACTATACCTTGAAGAACCACATCTACAGCTTCTTAAACACCTCCAGGGATGGCGACTCCAACACCTCCCTGGGCAGCCTGTTCCAATGCTTCACTACTCTCTCAGTAAAGAATTTTTTCCTAATGTGCAATCTAACCATAGAATCACAGAATCAACAAGGTTGGAAAAGACTTCAGAGATCATCAAGTCCAACCTATTACCTAACACCTCATGACAACTAAACCATGGCTCCAAGTGCCACATCCAATCCTTTTTTGAACACCTCCAGGGATGATGACTCCACCACCTCCCTGGGCAGCACATTCCAATGGCTAACAACTCTCTCTGTGAAGAACTTTCTCCTCACCTCCAGCCTAAACTTCCCCTGGTGCAGCTTGAGACTGTGTCCTCTTGTTCTGGTGCTGGTTGCCTGGGAGAAGAGACCAACCCCTGTCTCCCAGGTTTTTACTTCTAGCAAAACTACTCATTTCCTCTGCAGAACAGAAGTTTCCTCTTTAGAACAAGGCAGACCAAAACAAAATAAATAATCAACATCCCCCCCCCAAAACTTAAATCTGTCTGTTCATAAAACTGCTTATGTAAAGATACTATAGTGAATGAAATATTAACTTATGCAGTGTGAGATGTAATAGAGTGAATTATATTCAGTAAGATCACACACCACTGAAAATATGCAAAAGGCAGCACTGCTGACTTTCAGCTATCAGGCTACACACACACACACATATATATTGCTCAACTCATTATTTTCTACTGTTTCCATGTGTGATAACATGCCCAATGCTGATACTTCTCCTATTCTCACTGGCAGACCCTACATTAGCATGTAAATAGCTGGCAGATAGGAGGAAATGAAAGCAAGGAAGAGCTCTTTAATTAACTTTAATCCTCTGAAAATCCATACAGCAATCTGTTCTGACAGTTTTCTACACGGGATCTTCTTAGGAGGTCCCTAAGTGCTGCCTGAGGATCACTGCCAGGCTAGAACGAGGAAAAAGAATGAACAAACCCATTTTGGAGACAGTATTTAGACAGTTTTCTGGTGTTGAATGATGACTGGTGGCTGCCATCTGGCATTATCAGAGCTGTCCTTGGTCCCACTCTAGATGGGAAACAAAGAAATGCCATAAGCAAGATGATAGAGCACTTCACACCCATCTTGACAGTCTGGGATGAGCACGCCAGCTAGCTCACTGTCACACACACACACTCAGACACACACACACATTGAGTAACCTCCTCTCTAGTTTCCAATACTACACATGCTAGACCTCTGTGCTCTCTGGTCCACATCTCAGTCTGCAGTAAACACAAAATCGTCAAGGTTGAAGAGGAAAGCAATTTCATTGTTAGGGAACTTGATGAAACAGCTCCACAGTAGTACACAGTCCTTCAAATCTTGAACAGCAAAAAGGCTGGCAGAGTATACAGGAGTAAGCTGAAATCATTCCTCAATGACTTACACTTCCCAAATGAATGTGACAAGTGTTATTCATAAGCTTCTATTAGAGGAACTCTCAAACAAATTTGAGGGGGATGGAGGAGGGGGAAATCAGGATAATTGGAAGGTGATGCAGTGCCACAGTCTTTGGCATCACACGACTGCCAAATAACTCTTACCTAGGTTAGATTAAGCTCTGGAAGTGGTATCCTGCTGGTTGATGGAAGCTGGCACAAACCTCACAGAAAGGTCACTGCTTCCAGCTATGCCATGGAGTGACCACTTTGAGGCCACTTACAGCTCAGAAAGCTGACCTATAAAATTCTCAAGAGTCAAACAAAAACTGAGTTCCCTGCAGGGTGACTGGGAGAAGCTTTAAGAGCATGCACCAGCGAGAAAATGCAAGGAGTCAGCTCTCAGTCCCTGGGTTTCTGCAGAGTTGAAGGAGGAAACAGCAGAAGTCCCAGGCATCCAACAGATAATTTGTGGAAACTTTTGGCTGTAGAACAAATCACCTGCATGAAGAGCCAGGAGAGCAGGGGGCATGTGGGGGAGAATGACATCAGCAGCCTCTTCCCTTGCTCTGACTTCAAAACCAATGCACGATAAAAAGGCAATGATGTAAAGATAAGAACCCTGAAAATCTACCTGATGAGGTGATATAAAAGGCAAGTAAGGGTGGAAAAGGAGGACAAAGCAGAGGGGATGCTTCTTTAAGGCAGGTCTGCAGTCTGTATAATGCAGCAATAGGACTGCTAAGTGCAGGTCAGGGACCAAAGATCTATTAAAAGGGTTGAAGGCACAAATTCCTGTGCACCACTCAGATTCCCCCCATCCTTTTCAGCCTAGATTTCTACAATAGTTACAAGAGCTCTTTTCAGAAATATACATTCAAATAAGGCAAAAGATAAATACAAACCCCTATCTTGGCAAGTCTGCTATTCCCAGAGGATTCAAAGAATGAAGACCTAAGACACACTGTTAAACAAAGAAAATCTCTTTGACACCATCAGCCTGCAACTATCTATAGACTTGCTTCCCCAGGCCCATTAACTAGTTCCATTCCTAGAATTTCATGTTCTTCTCCAAGTTGAACCACACTAAATGTAAAGACTGTATGGCATCACAATCCCCCCCTCCTAAATTTTTAATGCTGTAATATCAAGAGCAGACATTTCACTTTACTCATCATAGCAGATTCCAGTGCTAGAAAGGCACAGAAAACACCCAGCATGGCAACTTCAGAAACTTGGTAACTGATAATGCTCATAAGAATGCCCTCTTTTATGAATATGTAAGCATGAATTTCAATAAAATGACCTTTAACACAACAGATCCCAGCTGAAGGGAGGAGGAAATCTCTACTGACACATAAATTACTAAAGATGAAGGTGTTCTTTCTAAGATTTACCTTACACAGAGTAGTCCTTATACATACTGATCACTAATCCTGTTTAAACTGTGCACCAGCTCCCACAGCTTTTAGAAGTCATGCTCTAATCTGAGCTAAATTTTCCAGCCAAGAGAAACACCACAAAAGCGGACTTAACAGCTCTGAAGACAAATAAAAGATGACATTTGGAGTTAAGTTCATAAAAAAAACATTATAATCATTTCCACGATTAGTTAAAAGATTGCACTTTGGCCATGGGAACAGACACCTGGCACTGACAACATCTGAACTGTGGCTCCTCAGCTTATCTGCCATCTGATTGCTTCATCTTGAATAAGCAGGCAGCCACCAACCAGACAGTTTCTTTACATAAAACAATTATATGGGGGAGGGGGGGGGATAAAGAGGAAGAAGGAACAAAAGAAATCTATTAAGTAATACTCCAGATGAGGTTTGAAATCTCATCAAGAGTACCTAGCACTATACACTGCCCACAGGTGCACATTTCAGCAGGCTGATTCATCTTCAAGATTGAGAGCAGCAACAGCAACTGTGATCCAGTTCAACTCTTCTTTGCCCGAGAACACAGCGATTTGTTTACTCATTGCAGCAGTGTTAAACCTCCTGGGATATTCCAACACTCATACAGAGGGAAGACAATGAACGCCGCAGAAATTGCTAGCTGCAACACATGAACTTGCAAGAGAATTTCCATTCTTTAGCAAAATTTGAAAGCAAATCAGCCTACTGATTCCTCTGGGGATTTTTTTTTTCCCCCCCATTACCAGTTTCATAAAGATGAAAGCAAAGACAAACTGCAAAACATCAAAAGTCCTGAAGCTGGCATGAAGTGAGGGAAGGTCGTGGAGATGTAAAACATAACGGAGAATTTCAAGTCAGAAATAAGCCACAGCAATGGCAATCACTTGTAGAATAGAATAGAATAGAATAGAATAGGAGACCAGGTTGGAAGAGACCTTCAAGATCATTGCATCCAACCCTTCAACCAATCCAACCCACCTAAACAACTAACTCATGGCACCAAGCACCCCATCAAGTCTCCTCCTGAAAACCTCCAATGACAGCGACTCCACCACCTCCCCAGGCAGCCCATTCCAATGGGCAATCACTCTCTCTGTATAGAACTTCTTCCTAACATCCAGCCTAAACCTCCCCTGGTGCAGCCTGAGACTGTGTCCTCTTGTTCTGGTATTGGCTGCCTGGGAGAAGAGACCAACATCAGCCTGTCTACAGCCTCCCTTCAGGTAGTTGTAGAGAGTAATAAGGTCACCCCTGAGTCTCTTCTTCTCCAGGCTAAGCAATCCCAGCTCCCTCAGCCTCTCCTCATAGGGCTTGTGTTCCAAACCCCTCACCAACTTCATTGCCCTTCTCTGGACTCATTCCAGCAAGTCAACCTCCTTCCTAAACTGAGGGGCCCAGCACTGGACACAGTACTCGAGGTGTAGTGTCAAAGTAAGCAAATTTCAACACAATGGAAATGTAAAACCTCCAAACCAACTGAGATGGACAGCTGTGTACACAGGGCAAATCTTCAAGCCCCTCGGAAGCATGCAGGCCTGAAGCTGCACTCTGACTCTGCCCCAGCAAAGATTCAGGCTCTGAAAAGAATTAACACAGGTCCTCCACAAAACCCACGCTATTTTAACCAGAGAAGTGTGACAGAGGTACCTGAGTGCTTCAAGAAATTAAACTGCATTAAGGAGAAGACATAAGAAGACTAATAACAATAATAATCTCAGAGCTAGATATCCACCCACCGCCGAAATAACAAAGGTATTAACAGACAAAAGGAATAAAATGATTTATCATTAAAAATGGCTGTTGTATTGGGAGATGCTAGACAGCAGCCACTCTCCTATCTATTTCAAAAGAGGAGATAAGGCTGTTCTGAGAAATTAAGAGTCATTGGCAATGAAGTTTCACCTGAACAGTAAGAAAATTAGCTGGGAAGGTTCTGAATTACAAAGCATCTTTTTCAGCAGAGCGTAATGAGATAACGCAGAGAAAGATAAGCACAAGCTTTTGTTAAAGCAATTTAAATTGAACTAGTTAACAATTCTCTGAGAGAACTCAGAAGAGAGGGAACTAGTGAATGCAGAGGTTTGAAAGTCTCTAGAAATGACTGAGCACCCCTCAGTTTTAATCATTATGTGAGTCCAATACCTGTTGGTAAAAGCTGGCTAATGGAGGAGCACAGCGCTCTGCCTTGCCACAGAAAGCAATTAGCGACAGGCTGCACTGGGGATTAGAGCCAGAAGTTTCATTCAGTACACTTATTAGTGTAGAAAAACAGGGGCAAATAGCAAGATGTGTGCTGACAACATGAAATATTAATGTTAGCAGAGGCTAGAGACAAGGGAGAGGCATTCTGAAGCACCTCCAAAAAAATTAATAATGAGGGAAGAGCAAAGGCTGATAAGCAGACTGAGCACACACAAATGCAAGTTAATGCAAAATGAAGGGAAAAATATTGGATTTCATGCAGTGTGCACACAAGCAGCTTTTAAACCACAGTCTCCCAGGTATTTGATTTGGACACCCTTTGGAGCTATGATATTCCCATGGACCTGCCAGCAAGACATGGCCTGTGGAGAGGAGAGAAGGGACTCCAGCCTGTGCCTACAAACCAGACCACAACCTCCACAAACAAAACCACTTCAGCAACATGGCTCCAAGAGAAAATCTGATCCTTGGAGCAATGCAGGTTCACTGAAATGATACTAGATGCTTCCAAAACATGACAAGAGCTGGCAGGCATAGAAAATCAGTGAAAAGCTGATGCTAATAATGGGGCAGGTAGTGTCACAGAATACATACAGACATACTTTTGGCCATTGGAATGAGCTGCCCAGGGAGGTGGTGGAGTCACCATCACTGGAGGTGTTTAAGAGGAGACTGGATGAGGCACTTGGTGCCATGGTTTAGTTGATTAGATGGTGTTGGGTGATAGGTTGGACTTGATGATCTTGAAGGTCTTTTTCAACCTGGTTTATTCTATTCTATTCTATACTATTCTATTCTATTCTATTCTATCCTATCCTATTCTATAGCAAAGGACCTGCCCTATCTGAAGGAAGGTCATTGTCACACAGGCAAGGCACAGAAAACTGCATTGTGAGACTGGATAACAACAAATATTCTCAGGGAGAGATGCAATAAATATTGAACAGCTTTTCCACAGAACTCCTGTTTGACTTGGGCTCAGGTCTTCAACCATCTGATCTGACCGTCTGAGTTCCCCATCCTATTCTATAACTGAGATAATGGTGCTTCTCTATCTCACAGGAATGATAGAGGGGAAAATGCAACTCCAAACATCAAGTACCTCTAAAATGAGTGACGGTGTCATTGAGGTTCCCAAAATAGACAGCATTTAACCTTCATTAGTTGTTAACAGCTCTCATAAGTCTACCACGCATTGATATTCAGATATTTATAACACATCTAACTCCAGACCAAGCCCCAAGATAAAAAAAGAGAAAGGACATCCAATGTAACAAGAAGATTCCTCCCCCAAGACTTTCTTAGCACAACTTCTTGGGGGGGGGACATTGGCAAGGATAAAGCACTTATTGGTGTGGATGAATAAACGTTCTAAGTCCCAAAGATCACCCGGGGGAGCATCAGTCTTGCTTGTTGCACCTTAACAATGCAGCAAAGTGAGAAGAAACCATTTTTCTTAAGTTGCATTTGTATGAAGAATGTGAGCTCTCTAATTTACATACAATTTTATTAGTCTTACTTTCAGCATGTTAAAAGCCAATTATGAATAATAACTTTAGCTGCAGGTCACTGGGCAGCCACTCAGTCACATGGAGGCACAACCACCACCCATGCTCAGAACAGCTTGCAGGTTGTCAGCTGAAGACCATCCTAGGTACAGTGAATTCTCCATAAAGCAAGCAAAGTATGGTCCCATGCCTACCAGGCTGGGGTCAGCAGTAAGTCCTTTATCTTCTGGTATTGCTAATTCAGTCTGTGCATTGAGATGTTTTGGCCCCAGTTAAGAGATCAGTTCCTTCAGTGGAGCAGCTTGACATTAAAGCTAAACCTGTGTAACTAGTGGCTGACAAGGGGCAATCATTTCAAATTACTTTCTCCCTCGCCTTTAAGGAAAATTAATTCCATCAAAACGACCTCTACTGAGTCAGAAGTAGTGAATATACAAACCCTGACAAAGAAAACCCCAAACTCACCCTAACAAGCTGAAATATAAAAAGCCCTCTACAGACAGTCAGGGTAGTTGTGGCAGGAGACAGATTCAAGAGTCAATTTCACCTGGTCCCTCAGAGGGATTGAATAATTCCCAATGTTAGGAAGTGAACCCCAGCAGAGATCAGGACTCATGATGCAGAAGATGTACCAACAGCTGCAGCAGAAGGACCTTCAGAACCTCAGAACACACTATTCCATGTCCAGGCAAGGAGGAAAGTGAGGCAGGGGAGGTATGCACATTTACTTGCTTCAGTCTGCATTTCTGGTTTACTTGTGGCATCTGAAGGAAAGCATTGGATTTAGAACCTGTGTTTCACATTTGCAGGTGCCTTGAGAGAGTTAAATATAAAGCTGGCTATTATTTACAACTGTTCAGCATCCTCCTTAGGATATTTCCATGGGATTCAGCAGCTATCTTTTTTCCCCCCTGTCCTTTATGCAAGTAAAAAGCCAATACTGCAACGCAAGATCTGTGAACATAGCCTCAGGTTAACAGCACACATGACAAATTCATGTGCACAGATGTTACATAAGCAACACGTTGGCTCACACAAAAAGGAGGTGGTGGGTTCAAATTGCTTGGGGTTTTTGTCATTTCTCTGGCAGGAAAGAGTTCATTGAAAGCCTTTAAAATGTGATGAATATGCTTCATTACAAACAACTCACTGAGCTACCTGTGAACTCTACCTCTGTGACAGTTACACCTTAGGGAGAAAGCACAGGAACAAGCAGAACCAGCCACTCAACATCTCTTGTTGTAGCTCACATGTTCCAAGAAGAAATGGCCATTAAACTAAGTGGTGCTTTTCTGCTCAGGAGCGGAAAGGATTATTTAGAGGCACATGAAAGGAGGCAGCTCTCTTGCAGAAGGCAATCACCAAGGCTCTTCAGCAACACTGTGCCTGAAAGAGACACTGAGGCAGAGCAAGAGGAATATGTAGGTGCTGCTGCTCCCTGCTGTTTAGGGAGGACAAATAATGGCTCTGGGGAAAATGATTGTTTTGTGGCTTTGAACTGGGAGGGAAAAGGGAAAAACAAACAGATTAGTTGCTTGGTATTTTACTAGAAGCAAACAGAAGAGCTGAGATTTACTTAAAGGCTGGGGGTCTGGGCTAGATGACCTCCAGAGATCCCTTCCATCCCCTACTGTTCTGTGATTCTATGACAGGCAGAGTAAACTGGGGGTGGGAAAGAAACTATTTCCAGGGAGACCCTCCAAGCACCACGGTGTCAGAGGTTAGCCCAACCCCAGCCCTGCACAGGGGCTTTGGTCTGTGCTGGTTGAGGCCACACAGCCTCATGTATAGAACAGGAAAGAGAGAAGAAGGCTGAGAGAAGAAGGCTGATGGTCAGGGTTACAGCAGGTTAAAACAGGGAGTGGGAGAGATGTCACTGGAGTGACTATTGTCACTTGTTCACATTCCCCTCATGCAGAAGGTCAAAAATTCTCTTGCATGGCAGGTTTTGTTTTTAGAACACCTAGAGTGGTTCACAAGCATTTTTTTTCCCCTAGCACCAAACTCTTACCTATCTTATCTTAATAAACATCTTCATGTTGGAGAGGGATAAAAGGCATTTCGTTTTGATTTCATTCCATTCCCTGAAATTGCTTTTTTCTTTGGGCATTTTTCCCTTGCTGTTTGCTTGTGGTGGCCCTCACAGAGGGATAATGCAATAACACTTCTGACAAGGTCAGCTTTCCAATAACTCTGCAAATGGCATTTCCCAATGACAAAACAAGCACAGCTTTTCTTCTTTTGTAATTAATATAACAGAAATGTCAACCTGGAAAGTTGCTCTCCAAAGGTAGCACACTATCAACAGAAAATTAATCTTTTCTTCTTGTTTTGTAAGCCAGAACTGTGTCCTTGCCTGTAAAACTGAAAATATTATTTACATAGTACAACTACTGTTACAAGCACAAAACTAAATTGCTGCAGCTTGTGGACTTCTCTGAACAAAAGCCCCAAACTGAGAAGAGTAGGATTGCTTAAATTCCTACTTCAGACACTAGATCATTTTGAGAGCTGCACAGTCATTTTGCCAATTCATTTTGCAGATACCCTGGAGAAGCACACAGCTCCACGATGTGTGCACATGCTGCAAGAAATGCTACGTCACATCCATGCTTATCTTTAATTTAAGCACATGTTTAACCCACAGAATTCTTCTTCTCAGCTGCTCTCCCATCCAGGTAAGCAATAACAATCAGCTCTCAGTCCCAGGCCTGCTCGTAACCCAGATGTCTCCCATCTGAGGCACAGAAGAAAGGGTGCGGGACCATCTCCCAGTGGGAGGAAGCTTCTGCTGCTCAGAGGGAGAAATGGAGTGAGAATCCACTCTCCCTGAAAGGGGAATGAGTTCTTGGCACTGTCCCACAGAGGGACATGAAGGCATTGTTCACTGAAGGTTGAACCCATGAGGCTTCAGGCACACTGGACATTCACCTCCAAACAGATGTGCTTTGCGGTCAGGTAGCCCAAAGCTCTACCTAGAACCTGCTGCTTGTTGTAATCTGAATCTCTCCTGCAAATGCACACAAGGACAGTGAGCCTTGAGTCCTGTCACCCAAATATTCCTACGTTTAGTTTCCACAGCTCCTTCCATGCACATAGGACAGGAGAACATGAACTTCACAGTGCTATCAGGGTGGTGGAGAAAGTGAACAGAGGAAGCTGTACTCACATCTTGGGTGGAGCAAAGGGTGGAGGGGGGAAGAGTATTCAGCTGCAGCAGAACAACAGATCTTGCAGTTGCAGTGTGAGCTGTCAAAGTGAATTAGCAGAATGCAAACCTGTCTCTGAAATACACTTGCCATTGATGTCAAACCTGCCCCTCCAGGTGTTTGCAGCTCCTTGGTATGAGATCAGCACAAACCTTTTCAAACACTTGCAGCAAAGTGATCAGTTTTAAAATGTTCCCCCTTCCAATCATTTGCACTTCAACCCCTTTGCCTCAATTCCTTACACACATTCTTGTAACATCCAAAAATTATACTGACCAGAAAACCAAGTAGGGTGTAGTGTCCTGCTTCTCAGTGCTGCATATGGGAGCCTATACTTGGGATAGTAGAGCACTGGAATAAAGCACATTGCTCTTCCTACAGACCCAACACAGTGGCAAAGGGACAGCTTTGGAGTCCTCAATCTTTTCTCTTCATTACCCAGTGAACAGAAGGAGATTCAGACACACCTGCAGACAGAAATATTCAACCAAAGCTCTGCTTCCCTACACTTAAAATGCCACCTGGATATCCCATAGGGTTGTAGGTTCTTCCTGCATACAACCTCTACAAATCACAAGCATCTCATGAAAATAGTCCTCCTGACAGGTAGGAAGTTAAGGATTATCTTGATGTAAAAAGCATCTCTTCTTTTCCTCTCTCATGCTCACACTTCATTTACGTATTAATCCTCTTCCAAATTCCTGACTTCAATAAAGGTAGTGATATGTCTGGGGAAATCCCAAGGCTCTGATTCATACAGAGAGAAAATTAAGCCTCAGTTCCCCCACTGTCCCAAATTGCTTCCACACAAACAGGAAAATTTATGGCTAATGCTTCTTCACAGTTCTTGGTTTGGATGTCCCACACAACACTGAAAAACCCCAGCAGGTGGTCCACATAGTGAGAAACTAATATCATGATCTCATGGCATCAATCAGAGCTCACAACAGAAAACAGACCAATTCTTCAAAACTCCTGTACTTTTTATTAACCAGGGTTGTTGTCTCTGAAATGCCACCTAAGCAAACATGCTCATAAAGTAGGGAACAGTTAATTTTTCCTTGAGGCAACAAATCATAGCTCAAAGACCATTCCCACAACACTTAGGAAAAAAAAAAAATTCATTTGACTTCTAATATATTCAGCAATAAATTCAAGCAATGCTTGACCTGAGATGCTGTAAACACACACTGCACAAAATAGTGCTGCAGGATAATGTGCCAGGAGCAATCCAAACCTCCTCAATTCTCCAGACAGTCCTTCAGCTCTATAAAGATTTTTGGGTCTTCATTTGAAAGGACGCTCTGAGTGACTGGTGTCTGAGTAGTGCAGCTGTTCTTACCAGAGGCTCACATCACATGTTGAAATAAGCTACTGTGCAATTACTTAATTATCTCTCTCTCCTATCCTCTTCAACTTGAAGCAAACTCAGTTAATCCAGTTTTATGGCTGAGAATTAAAACAGAGAAGTCAGAGATTCAAAGCTGCAGTTCTAGTGGCAGCACCACCACTCTAGGAGGCGCAGATATTCATGCCTTCAAACCCCAAGTATTTGAGGAACAAAGAAATGAAAAACCCCCTTTTTGTGCAGCCTATTCTAGCTTGTATTTAAAAGCCTCCTGATGAAAGATCCTAAGTCTCTTGCCCTGTCCTTGGATGCTGCCCAAGCCCATGCCCAGCTACCTCACTTGGCTACCTCACACTGTTTGCCCTTCCCTTGCCTGCAATGTGCAGAAGTGAGGCTTGTTCCACCCAGCTGCCCAGAACAGTAATCCCCTCACTCCTCCCATATATCTTCCTGCTTGCTTCCCTGCCATATCCACTCAACCATCCTTCATAATTCAGGGCTGAGGAGCTAAGGAATAAATGTTACAGCACACACATCAAGGGAACTATAACTTTGAATTACCTGACCTGGGTGAGTTTAAATTCTCAGCCATAACATTGGATTAACCTAATTTCTTTTTATTGAATATTTTACCTTTAGAAGTCCTACAACCTTTTCTCTCAGAGAAATATGAGAACTGAAGGTCAAATAAATTCTTTTATGGGCATATTTCTAATTTTCATCATCTCACCTCTTAGGATTGAGTATTAATACCGAGTAAAGGTAGAACAAAAGCAGAATCCAGTCAGTATTCTGGGAGGGGTAAAAAGATCACATTTCTATAGCCCTTCAAAAATACCTCATAAAACAACACATAACTTTGCTGCATATTCTGAATTGTTATAATTTTCTTTTTTAAACCCTCTAAATCTTTGCTTAAATATAAACTGTCAGACATAACATCAATAAGAGCACAGAGGCTGTCCTCACGCCTCCACCTCAAAAGCGTCAGACACAAAGGGAGCAAGGAACTCTGTATTTTTATCATTGCAAGGTTTACTACATACATAAAAAGGCAAGAGAAAGAATTACACAGAACTGATTCCCATAAACTTACTAAGATAATTTTTATGAGCTCTTTCATACTTCTAAGAGGAAAAGGGAAGCAAAGGCCCACGAGTCAATTCATCTCCTGCCTGCAGGCTGGTCATTTGAAGCTAACATTCACCATTTCCATGTCAAAAGCCCTCAAGTGACCAAGCTCTGCTCTAACAAAGCATATCACCTTCATGCCTCTGCGGGACAAATTCCTATAGTTACCCATACAGGTACACAAAGAAGTTGAATACCCAAAGTCAGTGAAAAGGCAAATTTATCCACTAGCCATGAAGAACTAGGGCAACACCAAATCAAGGGCAGAAGATCTCACTGGTGAGGGTCCAGTGGAATACATGAAGGCGCAGGGAGGTCCAAACATCTGCAGTGCCCACAGCCAGTGAATGAGCTCAGACATCTCAGATCCAGAGATCCTTCCAACAAACGCAGACTGACAAGTCATGAAGTCAGGTTTTGAAAAGCTGGTTTGGAGGAGGAGAAGAAAGTGAGAATTCAACAGCTAGGCTACTTTCTTCATTTAGTAAAAGAGTGAGCAGCAAACCTATGGCCAAACCAGGCACAGCAGAGAATCTAGTGTCAAAGGAGGAAAACCAAGTAAAGCCAAGCATCTGCTCATCCGGGAGCTCGCGTCAGAAAACATTCATTTCTCCTGTCTCTCATAAACCTGCAGATCTCACTTGAGGACCTTGAATGTTTTCTGGTTTAAAGCTACTTCCTCCTTCCAAATAGCCTTTGTGCACCGCTTCAGAACTGCTACAGACAGCCTCTCCTCCAAGCCCATCGATTTCAGCTCTCCTTTATTCATTCGTTACAGAGAAATTCTGCAATTGTCTTAGTAAATGATATTAGCAGGCCTCGTGGAACAGCCTGTTTCAGAGGAAAATGGCTTGTACTCACTCTGCTCTGGAAGACAATTTCCATTTGCTTAATATAGTCATGATATTTTACCGAGGTAATTATACTCTTAGCTATCAGTAACAATTAAACTCTTAGACTAAGGTTGCTTAATAAAGGTCTCAAAATAAATAACACATTCCAAACAATATTTTTTTAAATGTCAAGCATGCAAAATAAGATCTTGCAATGAATATAATGGAGCACCACCAGTATAAATCAGCACAAAGTTAGTCATTGCACAAACCTCTGCAAAAACTTGCTGTTAGGGTATTGTGGGACTCTGCTCGGCATGCTGCAGAAAGGGCAGAGCAAGCACCGCAGATGGAACCGTTTCATTAAATGTTGTGACTGGTTTGTGAGGAAGACAGGCTGAAGCACCAGTACTGCCATGTTTCTATAGCTGCTGAGATGAGTGACTTGTGGAAAGCAGCGAGGCTGATAAAAATCTATATTTGTTATTTTCTGTTTTCTGTGGCAACGTCCATGAAAACCAGGGTCAGACCATTCCATTACGAGCTGAATAAAACCCAGAAGCAGACAAATTAGTGGGTGCAGACAAAGGAGGAAAAATCACTCTCAAACTCTGAGACCTAGAGGTATTTGAAATCAGGTCAATAGATCCTAGGAGGCTGTTACATATGAAAGGTCAGAGCAGGGTTTAACAGTCCTTACAATGCAGACTGGAAGATAACTAAGAAAGGTGAAGCAGACCAGTGACAAACACTTTAAAAACCCAACAGACAGGGAAAGTGCTGTCAGAATAAATATCTGCAGAATCTCCTTGCAGAGCATCCACTGGAGGCAAAGAGTGGTGCAGCAAATTACCTCCAACGCTGTTACATTTGGAAGGCAGCTGCCTGAGGTCCAGAAGGTGGTTTGGTGGATCAGGACTAAAACATGGCATAGGAAATACTGGGAGAAGTTACTTGGAAAAAAATCACAACAAATCTGGGTTGTACAGAAGGGAAAAAAAGAAAAAGGTTTAAATCTAGTGTTAAAAAAAGTCCTCCCAGAACTCTTTTTCCCTGAAGCACCTCCACCTCACAAGACACAAGGCTGTTAGAGGCCAACAAGAGCAAACACAAAATGTATTTTCTCAACCCCAACAGAAAATGTCTGCAGCAGAAGTCATCAAACCCCCAAATCCCACTTTCCTCCTCGCAAAGCTTAGCACGCTTTATTCAACAACCCCGACACTCCTGTGTAAACCATGAACATGAAGCTTGCAGAAAAGCTGCTACATGAAAGCATCTCCCTCATCTCTGACCTGTTAGTCCTCATCCTTTTAAACAGGCACCCCACCAGAGGAGTCTGGGAATTAAAATTCATGATGTTACTGGATAGTAGAAATTACAATTCAGCAGAGACCTATTCAAGCCCCCTGTACTCTGCAGGCAGCAATTACTGCTTTCTCTCTGTCCCACAGCAGTTAATGATCTTCTCTCTTCCCTTCCTATCTTCTCCCTCTGCCCATAACTACCACCAATCACCTTTTCTCTGCATTTATTTAACTGATTAATACAATCATGTTGAAATTAAAGGGAACTGTGCTCAATCTAAAAAGCTGTTGAAGCTCTTTCAAACACAGAATGCCTTGTCTCCCCTCTTCCTAAGCATGCTGGATGATCTTGTAGGTACCTCCTCACCTGAGAAAATTTGCCTTGCTGGATCACAGAAAAGGGAGCAGTGGAATCACTTTCTAATGTATTTATATGCAGGTGTGTAAAAAGGAAGATAACTTCTAGGGGGTTATAAAAATGTGAAGGGGAAACACGATGAGCAGAGCAAAAGGATTGGCAAGAGTCAGGCTGACAGCAGATAACAAATGCACGAGGAATGGCAGCACAGCAGGTGATGCACGAATAGTTGTGCTGCTTAAGTGATGCACATAGAGCCATAAAGCATTTTATGCTGTCCACCACAAACCCAGTTCTGCCCTAAAGCCACCACTGCTACCTGGATGCAGAGCCCAGGGTGCAATACTCCAAAGAAGGTCTGTTGTAAGGAATCTGTTTGACAGCGTTTGTTTTATTGCTGATATTTAAAGCTAGGTTTTTACACACATAAGAAAAAGGGTTAATTCCTCTTCTTTGATGAAACCCTCCAACTTTAAGATCCTTCCTCATGCTTTAAAAATCATCTGTCTCCTCAAAAGAACGCACAACAATGCAGACCCGATACGACAGAGCAGCCATCAGCATTATTTCAAATCTTTACTGATTACAAAACAAAGCAGATGGCAAATCAAGTCATGAACTCTGCATCTGCCATGCTTAATGAACAGTTTAATTACCCAGGCCCATTTCTGATGCATTTCTGCCACTCTCGGCTCTGGGAGTCGCTTAGATACTTTCGCACTGACTCCTGCGAAGATACCTCCAGGAACATGTGGTATGAACAGAGTCAGATGGAGCTGGTTAATCAATACTTGTTTAATCTCCAGCTTTTATGGTGATGGCCTAAATTACATCTCAATAGAAACAGATTTCTTATCAGATCATGTGATCTGGTTGAATGCTCAGGAAACAAAATGGAATTTTTCAGCCTCTTCTGCGGGCTGGGGAGTACCCAAAGGCAGACGACTGCACAGACGGGAAATAAACACGGCACAACAACATCCAGTACAATCAGCTCAATTCATTTGCTGTGTTATGCCTTATACAAGAGCAAGGGATGCAATTAGGACAGTCTACATGCACAAAGCCTACCAAGTTGAGAAGCAAATTGGACTCATTTGGGATAAGTTGCAAGAAGCAAATGAAACTGGACTTCGCATTTTGAGTTCTTGCATACGCAAACAGGCAAAAGCTTCGTGTGAAGGATCATGCATCAACTGCAGCCAAGGAGGGGGGTTGGTTTCTGGTCAAGTCCACTGCATGTAGAGTGGGATGGTTCCTTCTCACTTTGTGCAGTCACATCCACCAGCTCTGTGCACAGAAGTAGCAACTGTTTTAAGAAGTCATTGAACTGCATGCATGCAGGAGAATAATCTGGCAGATCTGAACCCTAACAGCAACCAAAAAACAAATACAGCTAAGGGCTGATTCCAACCAGGTCAAATCACACCAGGAGAAGATGAGGTGACCACACTAAAAAGAGCCATGCAATCCAACTTTTGGCCTTCCCCATCAGAGGGCTTTGGGAATTCTTCAGTGTGCCTTTATTGCTTTACTCTAACCTTACTTCTCCCGTGCAAGGTTCATTTGTGCCTTCTGAAAGCTGCCCTCCTGAAACAAACAGACCAGAGCTTGCTTTCCTCTAAATACTGACTCAATCAGCTGCCTGCACTCATATAAGGATTTTCAGAATGGTTTTTCATTTTGGGAGACCTCCATGTAATATAAAAGTTCCTTGGAGATCCAAATTTTAGCCCTTCAGTAGCAGAATTGCCTGGTTTTAATAAGCCTACTTCATAAACGAAGACCAGGAACTGTGTGCAAAGCTCTCAGAAAAAGAAATACAGGCTTAAGGATAACACAAAAGTCAAATACAAACCTGTGTAGCTAAACATGGCATTCAAAGCTAATACACCAGTAAATCAAACAGGAAAAAGGGCAGAGGTGGACTAGGTCTTTCCTCAGCATTTCGGGTATCTCCCACTGCTGCTGTATCAGAAGTACCTCAGGTAACAAAGCAAAGATTAAAAATCTCCCTGAAACTCTGAGCAAAGCTGAGGCAAAAAGACAGCACAACAGACAGCAAATCCAGCCAAGTGGATTTCTAGAAGAGCAACTGAACATATCCCTTCAAACATCAATTTCTTTTTCATCACCTTAAGTGAATAGAGTGACCCTCCAGGAGGCAACTTCAAGCCATCAATGTCTGAAAGCCTCTAGGGTGTCCAAATCTAGTCTTGTGTTTCACAGAAAACATGTAGATCAGAAAACTTAAGTACTGCCCTGATTTACAAGGACATATGGGGGAAATCAATCAACTAACACATTCTAAACAGCAGTTTATCAACAGGAATAACCAGGATGCAGCTCCTATGCCAGCCTACTGTCAGAGGTGGAACTGACTGTGCTGGACCACTGCACCAGTATGGCCAAGACTGGAGAATGCTGCTCTTCAATTCTGCCAGGGAAGAGAGATTTGTAGTGAATTATCAAGCTATCCAAGGCTGGCAATTGTGCCAACTCCAAACAGTAAACCAACTGGAAAGGCCCATGAAAGGTCAAGAAAGCCCAAAAGATGCAAATGAGGTGAAGGAGCAAGCAATGGAGGGAGAAGTTGAATGCACTGAAATGGAAATATGAAAGCAACCAAGAAAAGCCAGAGACTGTGGCAAGCAGAAAATGAACAAGGCTGAAGTAGAGAGACAGGCAACCTGTGACAGCCTGACAGTACTGCTTGAATCTTGAGGAAAAAAATTCAATAGTCCTGCAACTAAACTCATAAGGAATCAGAGCAGCAAAACAAGTTGCTCCTGAAGAGATTACATTTACTACTAAAATAATAGGTACTGGTGTTATTAAATGAAGAACAGCTTATCATTTGGTATTGATCTTTTACACCAAGCATATTGAAGGCATGAGACTTCCAGGTTACAGTCTGAGCCCAGGGAAGGGATAGCTATTAATGCATTAAACTTGGACCATCAAAGACATCTGGTGCCTTTCAATCCTTATTTGCCCAGATTCCCTGCTCTACTAGAGGGTCAAATGTACACAACTGCAGAAATCACACTATCAAAAGCAATAGCAAGTCAATCATATATATAATAGTCTCCCCCAAATTAGATTTTCACAGTCTCTTATTTAACAAGACAAAGATTCAATAGAGAGAGCTCATCTCTTCCTTTCTCAAATTACATAGAAGCACACTGTGCTCCTGATGCCACTAATTAGATGATTAAACACCATTCTAGGTGATATGCTTTCAATGTAAAATAATTATTTTTAACAGGCAATGTATTTGCTCAATCTCATTTTAAATCACAAAATCATACTTTTTTAATTAAATGAAATTCCTCCTCCTGATTTTGCATGAGAAGAGCAACCAGTGAGAGGAACAGTGCCTAGGATAGATTGCCCAAGTACCATAATGCACATTCTTCACAAAGGACACCCTGAGCATTCTCTGGGTGGAATATAAATTTTCAGAGAGCAGCAAAGTCTTTATTCCTTTAAAACAGGTCAGTTGAGGAATGGTTGAGCACATTGAGTTTATTTGCCATGGTCTGATGAAGAATATTTCTAACTTACCTTCTACTCCTCTTCAGGGGGAGGACAGCAAACAAAGCAAAGGCTCTGCCTTTCTATATAAATTAGGGTACAATTCATTACCTGACAAAGTACTGCTGGCTTTTTGTCCAGCACTTAAAGAAAAGTAATGATATTTTGTACTCTACCACCCACAAAACATGTTTCTGCTGAGCACTGGAAATAAGTTAACAAAGGGAATAGTTCAGAAACCATCTGAGAAACTTCCTTCAGGGCTGAGCGGCCCAGTGCAATGCTAGACAGCTGAGAAGGCTGTAAAGGAAGGATTTTTAACAGGTTCAGTATCCACCTGTCTCCTATCCAGCTGTGCCACTGCCAAACTAGAACACTGTGGAGGTCTGTCTGCTGCTGGGAGTATTAGAAATACTGAGGAGATGAGAAGCTTTTCCTGTTTCCATGGAGAGAGTTTGGTCCATCCACCCTGATTGCAGTGCCTACCTCAGCATGAAGCAGAAAGAACTGCTGTCATTTTTCTCTTCACATGTGTGTGACACTCTGTGGCATCAAATTCTGCAGCCAGAAGATCTGATAGAATATCCTCTTGTAAAGTGGCTGCTTCATGCTTCAAGAAGCTCTGCTTATCGTACCATATATCACAGCTTCTTTGGCTTAACAATGACATGGAATAACATAGAATGGGGTGCAGCACAATTAAAATTGATCAAAATGCTTTAGTTGACACCGAAAATTAAAGCCTACAGCACAAGCAACACAACAGCTCTCTTCCCTCTTGCTCAGATGCTCCCATACCAGCATCTTTTCTCCCTGCATGGAGGGATGTGCCTGCCTCCCTCCTGCCCTGAGTGAGTCTGACCTTATGCACACACAGCAGCTTATTTACGTGAGCAGCTTTTTAACATCAGTGAGATTGCTCAGATGAGTGAAGTTTTGTAAGGAGTACTCTTGGAAAGTGAAGTAGCTATCATTCTGACTGCAGAGAGTTATTATTCCCTTTGGGGGAAGAGCAGCCTCAGAATTTAATATAAAGTTTTCAATGCTCTACAGACTTCAAAATTATTGTATAGAATTTCATCACGAGAGCATACCTGATAGAGGATAATGCAGACCTCTTTGATATATCCTATAGAAAGAATCTTAAAAAGCATTTTCAATTTACTGGTCTACTGCCTGCCATTACGTTGGAACAGACTTCCAGTGTAAGAGGAAGGCGAATCTCTTACTCTCTGTAAATTGTTTTTCCACAGGAACAGTTGACAAGGTGCCGTCGTTTTGTTCTCTTTAGGGAAGGAGGCGATGCAGCCAAAGCCATTATAAATTCCCTTCGGTGGCTCAAAACGCTCCAGTGACAACATGATTCAATTCTCTGCCCTTGCACAAATGCCAAGCCTGAGACCAAGTCACGTAGCTCCAACATAGCACGGGCCCCCCAGGGGGGAAACACAAGCAAAACCCTAGGATGTGCTAGCACTTTTATTCTAATGCAGTCCTAAAGTTTCATACCTCTTACAGCACACACCCAGCAAAGACCTCCATAGCACCTCTGTAGCACCAGTTACAGAGGTGAACAAAGAAGAAATAACAAGGAGTGCACCTGGAGGAAAGCAATAAGCTTACAGGCTCTTCAAACACAATCTGGAAACCCACCTTGGTGAGCAGCAGCACACGTTTCTGCAGCCGCCTGACCAGCGCTTCATGCTGCTCACGTTTCTTCTTCTCATCCAAGAGCTGGCCCTGAATCCGTAGCATTTCCTCCTGCAGCTGCTGCCGGGCCTTCTCCAGTATTCGTGCACTAAGAGAGATAAGACAGACCTGTGAGAACTTGACCTCTGCCTCTTAGTCAGATCAGAAAAGCCTGAGAGGAGAAGCAACACCACGATGCCAGGACACCGGGGCTGGTGCCACTTCATCTTATGGCTGCACCACTGGAAGCTGAGGAGCTGCAGACTCACTATTAGCTGTTTCCAGAAAAGAAAGATAAGAGAGAAGCAGCATCTCAGTGACAGCCTCCTTGCTCAGCACCAGTCAATTACAGGAATTTCATGTATACAAAGCATTTAAATAATTGCATATCTATTTCAAAATCAACCAGTTTGCCTTTGAGAAGATGCCTTGTTTTCAACAAACACACGATCTTGGGTTCGACTGCATCTTTTCATGGTTTTTTTTAACAAAGTAGAAGTAAAGCTGAGGTTTAATGTGATCAGCTTTGACAGACAGATAACACTCAGCAAGTAATTATAGCCACCACCTGCACATTGCTCTTGCCAGCAACCTATATTGGAAGAGAAATGTCTTCTGAGGCCAGGTGATTAGCACTCCTTTCGCAATATGGACACGATTCTCAATTAAGCCAGAATAGCTTGGTCCCTTTTCTTCTCAGCTCTCTGTGCAGCATGATGTGGGGATGCACAATTATCCATGCATTCCTAGAGAAGTTCTTCATGCATGCCCTTCAGACACTCAGTCTACTGCTGGGACAAGAATGGACAGCTGTTCCAAGGCACACAACGAGCGTCTCATCACAGATCAAGTGTGCTGGCAAAGTACTTGATCAGTAACAGAAGAGTGAAATAATCCTTGTGACTGTTATGAGTCAGTTCATAATTTAAGTTTGACAAGTTTATCCAGGCCTGCACTAGCTCTGAGTATTGACAGAGTGAGTGGGACATGAAAAAAAACCAACAAAATTATTACACACAAGTCAAAAACCCTCAAGCAAGCGAGAAAGATCAAAATCAAATTCTCTGGCTTACTCAGGAACAGATGATCTTTGCTTCTCTGATGCTGAAACAACATTGGGACATTTCCAAGTGCTACAGAGGAATATTCTTTACCATTCTAATTAAAATAAAAGAACTAAAAATGCTTCCCAAGAAAATAGCACTATTGCCAAGGTACCATTTAGACTGATCTGAAAGGCAGAGCTGTCTTACAAGACACTCTTAGCATGAATCAAGTACATCCTGCAGTGCCAGGTCACCAAATTGTACTTAGGAAATTGCTGAAGGAATTCACTAAAATCCCCAAACAGCTGTCCTTTTACCTCAAAACTCTCCTCCTTGAAGAAAAACATACACTTTAAAACACTGGATGAACTAGAAGCCTGTTTAAAGGTCCAGTTCAATTTGGAACCATTCACAGACCAATTTAATAATCAGGGTCTGTGATACACTCTCTCCATTGCTGTATTCAGATGGGAAAGTTCATCAAGAGGGCTTCAAATCTGCATTTGAAAATGGATAATTTCATTACCAGTGCACCATTACTCCCTTGGTTCTCTTTTAATTAATAGGTTAAACAGGGAACCTGTGCCTGAGAGCAGTATCTGTGGTGATGGAACACAAAAGCAGCACCAGCCTTGAACTGGATACTCCCTTCCCCATCCCTACCTCAGCAAGCATCTCAAATTCATTCTCATGGACACTTAATAGAAATACTGAACAATGCAAAAACTCTACCAGACAGGCAGCCAAGAAGTCATTACTTGCAGTGTACAAACCCTACACCATTCAGAAGCTACAGCTGCCAAACTTTAAAGCTACCCACCACTGCCCTCCAGCCCATCCTTTTGTTAGAGGGTTGCCTCTTGGCACACTCTATCTGTGCACTGTGCTCACACCTCAGCTGCTCACTCTCTAATACAACATCCTACACCTTAAACACCCCTTCAGGGGCCATTCAGGCTGACAGCCATTACCAGTAGATGGACACAACTTGGATGACATCTCAAAATGGGACAGCAAGACTCATCACAGCATGTCTCCCCAAATCCTTGACTTAAAACACTCATCCCCCTTCTCCATGGGGCGTGTGCTACACCAGACTTTATGTCACTGCATACCTGTCAGGCTACCAAGTCTGCTACAGTTCAGCCTCACGTACAGGGTAGAATTAGACCAGGAAACCTCAGCTATTCACTTAAGATGCATCAGAGTTTGTTCAACTATACTCTTTTTAAAGCATCAGGTAAATATGAGTACAAAAACCTCATCAACTGTGTTAGAATCAACTAAATCACATCACAGAAACCTTACTGCAAGTACTGTTTTCTATCAAGGAAACTTATCCTGATTAGTGTCAGAAGAGAAGTAAATAATTGCAGAGATTAAATACTACAAACCAGCCAGAATCTCACAGTTTATTATTGCAAAACTTTTTGATAGGACAGTGGGAGAAATCTTTCTTTTCCATACCTCCCAATATTGTGACCTATTTCCCTAAATGCTGAGTGGACTGATGGATTATGATTGAGCTGACATTCACAAAGGAAAATGAGGTACGTGCTAGGTCTCCTTCTTGAAATAATGAAAAGCATTTGAGTTTCACATCTCCTGGAGAGCACAGACATTCAGCCTCATACACACCTCTTGAACTAGGTTGGCAAATGACTGCTTCAAAGAGAGACAAATAGGCAATTTCCTCAGCCATGCCATGGTGTTTGGAAAGAACAGCACCATCTGTTTAGATTTCAGCCTCAGAGCAAATGTGATGTTAATGCACATAAAATTTAACTACCAGAGATGTCTATGAGAGCAGAAGCAATACTCAAGCTCTCTGGACTGACTCTGTTACCATAGGTTTCCTTACTACAGGAAGCATGAAATCCAACTGCCTTACAACTCTCCACATCACACCAAAGCAAATTATTGAGATCCTTTCATCCTCTCTTAGGACTTATACATAATTCTTCCAGAAACTGCACCAAACACAACATAAACTGTCTCTGTGAGGAAAAAAAACCAACAATCCCAAGAGAAACTTACAGACCTTGTTGACACAAAACAGGATTTGAAAGTAGGCACCCAGCAGCAAATGTTGTTCGAGTCAGATGTAGGCACTCTTCTTCCACGCTGGTGACACCTATGGCTTTGAAAAACCTAACTGCTCCCTCAAAATGAGCACTGAAAAAGTAAAATTGGCCCAAAGTTCTGTGTCCAACACAAGCCTAAAGAAAAACTGGCATTTTTCTTAAACCTTGGCAAGTTCAAAGCAAAGAGAAAAAGTCATTTCTGTTTATCAGCCTATTAATGTCCCCTGTTCCACAGCTCAGTGAATGACATGCCAGCATCTTACTGTTCTGAGCTATTGAGACTCTTCATATTCTGCTCTGCTCTCCTATAATCCACTTTAATGCAATCTTAATGATAAAACTTCATTTTCCAGAATGTTCTTTGAAACACTGAGAACAATGACAGCAGAGAGTGAATACTGAAGCTGTAAGATACATTTTAATAATCTCCTTTAAAAAACATTACAAAAGCAGCTGATAATTTGCCCCCACTCTCAATGATCCATGAAACATTATTTTAAGCATTCCATCCTTTCAGTAACCAAGTTCCCACCTCAGAGGCACTGGGGGAAAAAAACAAACAGAGGAAGCAAACAGCATGCCAGAACCAGTCTGTATCTCAACTGAGAGGAAAACAAGAGGTCCACAGCGGCAGAGAGACAATTAGAAGAGCAACACTGTCTAGGTCATGTTGCAACTCGGGAAGAGATGAGACACTTGCACATACCAGGACCAACTGTCAGAAACTAGGATCGTATCAAAGAGAAAGCACCAAAAACCAGACAGCGTGGATGGGGAGAACACTGAAGATGCACAGAGGGAAAACACAATGACAGTGCTGTTGCACAAATACAACAGCAAAAAAAAAGAGACATGCTGCAGCTATCAACATCTTCATGCCAGAGTCCAAACCAAAAAGGTTAGCACACGAGCTAATGAGGCAAAAAAGAAGCAAGGGAAATTGTTTTGTAGCGAGACATTTGCATGAAGCAAGCAAAGCACACCCATTCCTGAGGCTTTACAAATTGCAGCCTTCTCAACATACCAAGACATTTACAGACTGTATACACAAAGATATAAACCACACTGGAAAGTGAAAAATAGAGAGCAAAAACTGAACAAAAATGTTGTTTTTCATTCCAGTTCTTCTCTCCTGGGTTTTAGAAGCCAGCATGAGGGCATAAGTAGCAACAGGGTAGCTCCAGCATGTCTTCATGTTGTTCAATGGAGAGCAGCAGAACGTTTCTGTCTGTGCCCTTCCCTCAAGGCTCCTTCCAACCTCCAATTTGTGGCCTCTTCCCCCTTCAGCCTCTGCCTAACCTGCCTCAACAAAGCTACCACCATCAGGCATGGGAATTAAAAATGAAAGAGTGAAGGGAGGAGATAATGACAAATAATAGTCTGGGGGACTGGACACAGGAAAGAAAAGGTGAGGCTGTAAATCCAGAAAACTTCCATCTTATGTTAAAAAGGAAAAGAAAAAGATCTATTATAAACTACTGCTGAAAAGACAGATGGGAGCCCTGAGAACACTGCTGGAGACTGGAGCTGCCTAAGCTCATAAATTAAAGGCAGGTAAACTAGAAAAACAAACATCAGGAAGGAGGAGATGGGTTTGGTGCTACAAGTATTTCAGCTCCAAAGTCAAAGGTCTGGGTGCTAACTCTTATTAACATCAGATTGTTTGGCATCTTATTCTGCTTCATTGCTTCTTCACATCCAGGACTGTGAAGGTACCTGAGGCAGTAGGATCCATCCCAGCTCTCAAGCTCTGTGCTGCTACTGTGAGGTGTACAAGGGGGGTCTGTGGAGGACAGCATCTTCCTTTTAGCTCTTATTTGCTTCTACATTCAGTGATGCAAAATATTAACATCTTTAGTGGAAGTTATCACATGGGCTGTATTTTATTCAAGGCTTTAACTATGCTTTGTGGAGAGTCAAACAAAACACTGCTACAGAAAATACTACACAAAACAGTCTACAGAGACTCAGCAGGAAAAGTGAGCAGGAAGCTTTCTTCTTGCTATTTATCTTCCCCAAAGTCCTCTGCAAACATCTGCAAACTTTCTCTCACTTCACACTTTGTATTCTCTCAAAGACCTTTTATATAACTCCCCACCATCAGGCTTCCATAAATCACAAATCATTCAAAGATAAGCAGTTCATACATCATGCTGCTGCTCTACATACAAGGAAGACTGAATCTATAATGAAGGAACAATATAAAGAGAATTATTTGACTAGTGTGGACAGATGAAATGGGCGAGAAGCAGACAGGTGTTTGGAGCTTTGATGGCACAATGAAAATACATTTTATCATCGAGACTATTTAATTTTACTCTCCAGCTAGCAACATAAGCATCAGGCTCAGAAATGCTGTTCCTTCCAAGTGAACAGTTACAGAACAGAAATAACACAAATTTGATGCCCCAGCCCCAGTACAATAGCCATAATTGACTGGCAGGAGATAGGATTTACTCAAAGAAATTCACATCAGGCACCCTCTGCTACCTTTCATTAGGGAGTCAAACACTGGCTGCAACACACGTGGCCTTGCTGACCCCAATAACCCAAAGGAACCAAACCCAGGCACACTGCCAAAACCAGGATCAGAATGCAAGGGCCAGTGAAGGCTCCAGCTGAACAGATATTTAATCAGCCACTTGACGTCAGCTTTACTGTCACGCTAATAAACATGTTTTTCACATCCACCAGCAAGACGAGAACGAATGCAATATCTTAATTAATAAATGAGAGACTTCTGTGGTTTGATTTGGTTTTAAGTTGAAACATGAACAGCTTGTCAAATATATCCCTCACTTAATTCTGGGATGTAAAATATTTCAAGGGTGAGAGAACTTCGGCATAAATATCCTTTTCCTAAGCCTCCAGACTTGAAATGTTCATTAGGGCAAAGCTTCTGCTGAAGGCATTTAGGTGGTAAATAAAACTTTTACTGGTATTTAAAAGCCACTGAACCCACATTGCTTGTTGCATGCTTACTAACTTGGAAATGCTGCTGTCTTCAGTAACACTGGCTAGAGGAGAAATCAGGCTGATAGTTAAATGCACCAAGTGATTTATAAGAGCTTATGTAGGACAATCTATTAAGGGCTTTCAGTACATCCAAATGCTCATGACTCTGTTCCGAATCAACAAGTCAGACACATCCTGAGCAAACCAATTCCCTTTGCAGTGCTTGGTAGAGAAGCAAATACTGAATGTTCTTAATAAAATGCAAGTAATTAAAAAGCAGGAGTTAAACCCAACAGTCCTCTGTGATTACTAACACAGCATATAGCCTGCACAGCATGTATCATCTATCTCTGTGTCATTATTTTGTATGTGGCATTTGGCAATTATGGAGGACTGCCTATTTTTAAAGAGCACTCACTGATAAGGATTTTCCACTCCCACTCTGAGATAAGAATAATCCCCCCACCTCCCTGTACCAGTTTCAAGTGTCATTCCAGCACTGCAGAGAACAGGACTACAGCAATGCCTCCTGACCACAGCTCCATACACCAAACTGAGCCGAGATGTTGACCAAATCGTTCAAAATGCATCAGACTGAGTTGTGAGGAGAGCATCCCCACTCTGATTATTTCAATGAGAGAGTCATGCTCTTCTGGTCCCTTTGCAGGTCCTGTTTTCCGCTCTTCCAACAACCTTGGCTGGTGAGGAAGGTCAGCCTGTAGGAGGTACGTCAGTAAGGAAACACCTGGAGTCTTCGGTGCCTGTAATGGGTTGGGGCAAACCCCCTCCCCACCACGGGCAGAAACAATGACTCAGACAAAGGGATTGCAAAAGTGATGGAAAGTTTAAATAGAAAAACAATTTAAAAACAAACACCAATGAAAGCTTTACAGAGAACCACAAGCACCGTGACAAAGAGAGATCCCAGAACATACCCAAGAACATCCCATCCCCACCTGGGGGTACACCCAAACCCCCCCCAGGGCTCTTTCCTCCTCCCCAACCCAGCCTTGGGCCTGGGCAGGCCCAAGGGAGGTGGCTCACACCATTTTACCTAGGCTGCAGCTGGGGATGAAAGAGGAAGTGGAGACCCCGCATGGGCATTTTATAGGGCAGCAGGGCATTATGGCAAATGGAATACCTGCCTGTGACCACCCCCTGGGCTGGGCCCACCCGTAGAGACCTCCCAGGTGTGTTCTGTGCAGTGGCATCCGGGCCAGCACCCAGCCTAAACCACCACAGTGCCCAAAGATGGCAAATGGGTGCTCCCTTCCCCATCACATCCCACATCGGCTTGGAACATTCATCTTGCTCCTCAGCAAGGAAGCAAAATACTGGAGAAAGGGAACTGTCACAGGAGGGAGGAAAACAAACAAACAAGCTCCCCCCCCAACCACCCCTGCCAATGCAAAAAAAATAAAGCTCCAGGAGGAATTTTGCAAGAAAGCCTTTTCCTCCAGCCAGGATCCAAGCATCCTCTCTGCAGCTGGCTTTATTTACATCATCTCATTCCAATTCTAAATGCTTCAAAGGGTTATTACACTTTTTTTTTTTCCCTTGAAAACAAAAAATGACAACAACTGAAACAAAACTGGGAATGAGAAAACTCAAAAGATTGAAATAATTACTAATCAAAGCAGAGGCCTGTATATGGGATGGTGAAGTCACTGGCCAGCTCTACCCAGTAATTTCTCTTCATGTCAGCTCTGATGAGTTTTATATTTCTAACATTTCATCAATTTGAATCACTAAATTCAATTTGCATTCACAGATAAACAGAGAGGGAATAATAAATACCCTCATCTGACCTTGAAGTGTGAGACAGAAAATTGTCCTCCATGATTTCATTTCAATCTGAACCATAATGAATAATGCAGTTGGCCCCATCAGTAACCAATCCATAATTACACTTGTGGGCTGGGAGAACTCGTGGCCGTGCTGAAACACGGGGAAGAAAGTCAAAGCTTCTCACTCTTTTTTGTACCAGTTGTCTTCTGCTTCTCCCTCACTAGAAAGATGAACCCTCCAACTCTGTCCTTCCTTACTGACTCCACTCACCCCCAAATATACAATTCAAGGATTTCAATGTCTCGCACAGTCAAAAGTGGGAAACGAGATGAGGGCACTGTGGAGTTCACAGTATCACAGTATAACTAAGGTTGGAAGAGACCTCAAGGATCATTGAGTCCAACCTATCAACACAGACCTCAGGACTAGACTATGGCACCAAGTGCCACATCCAATCTCCTCTTGAACACCTCCAGGGACGGTGACTCCACCACCTCCCTGGGCAGCACATTCCAATGACGAACGACTCGCTTGGTGAAGAACTGTCTCCTCACCTCGAGTCTAAACCTCCCCTGGCACAGCTTGAGACTGTGTCCCCTTGTTCTGGTGCTGTTCCTCCACCCAATCCAGCAGCACATGCATTGTAAAAAGACTCCCATCAATACTGTACATTCAGCAAGAATTCTGCCTCCAGGCAGCTGTCCAGTCACAGACCCAACTCTACAGCGACAAAGCAGAGACAATTGGTGACATCAACATCACCAGTGACTAAGAATACTTCCAGTTTCTGTTATACATTCATACCAACACTGATCATAAGAGCAGAAAAGTTGTCTGAAAACAGGAAGTATGAGAGCTGAGAAGCTCTAAAGGATAAAGTAGTGATAAAGAGGAGTGGGAAATAAGGAAAATTTGCTTGAATTAGGGACAGGAGTAGGAGAATAGTTGAGCTGAACCAACAAATAAATCTGCTGCAATTCTAAGCTTTTGACAGTTAGATAATAGCTTATCTTAATAAAATAAAGAGGGTCAAAGTGTGTAGATGAGAAAAACAAAACATTAAACCCTCCACTGCCATATAACAAGTGAGCCCTCACAGACTCGTGACTCATTACAGCTTCGTGAAGGTTCTGCAGATCTGTTTCAAATGACCTTTACCAATGAGACCTCATTCCCAATGAGCATTACCATATTCCAGTGGAATGAGTATTGAAATGAGTATTGTATATTACTGTGCAGTCACTTGCCTTTTTTTCCCTTTACTATCTGAATGTATGACAACCTAAATGAACTTACAGAAACACAACTGTCTAAAAGATCTCTTGCAGAACAATTCAGCAATGGACTCTCGCTAGAATCCATGGCTGCAGCTCTGTATAAAAGCATCAGGATTTTGTCTGTGAAAACCCCTTTAGGTTATGTGATAAAAACCTGTCTAGGCTTTCACCAGGGACTCAGAAAAGAATTCCTAACAGATACTTGTTGACAACAAATAAACCCAAACAATTAAGTACTACCCCCGAGCACTTACCCATGGGACACTGGCACAGATAAAAGTAAAGGAATGGCTGAAAAGTCACTTAGCTACCTATATAACAAGCACTCCAACAGACTGCTGTTCTTGGCTTTTCTTTCTCACAAGCACCAATTTAACTTCATCTCAGATCTGCCTCCCACCTGCTCTGACTCAACTCAAGTCAAAGTAGTGTGCCATGATCCAAGCCGTACTAAGCACAGCATTGTAACACGCCTGTTAATCATTAAATGCAAAATACAGAAGCATATTAAGACTGTAAAGGCCTTAAAAATTCCACAATCAAATAACCTGACCTGTAGCCATGAATCTCTCAAGTGCCACCGTGTCTTTGGGCATAAACAATGTGACATGGTAACATGACCTTTTCTACCATGCTCTAATAACGAATTAGGACTTGCTGCTAACTGCATCTGTTTTCCGCAGGATCTCTGCCTCATTTGCTGCAGAATTTGGAAGATTAATGATGCACAGAAACTGCTTAAAGAGGATGGTCTCACATTAAGGCAACTGAAAGCCTCCCAAAAAAACCTGGTTCCAATTCTTGCCTATGCCAGAGCTCCTAGCTGATACCATGAACTTTTCAAAGGTAGTCTTTGGGGCTTAGTCATTAGGTAGTCTCCATGCTGAGCTCAAGTGCTGAGCGCTGACACCACTGCTGAAATCAACAGCAGCTACTTACAACATCAGAAGCCTTGGGTAACGCCAAATGTTTCAGAAGAAAAAGTTCTAAATATTCCAGAACAGCATCCCCAAAATAAGGCTACACTTTCTCCTTGCTGTGCATCTGGTATAACACAGCTAGCATAAGAAGTAACTAATAATGCATTTTCTTTCTGTAGAATACCATGAACAGCTGCTCGATAAGTCAAGATAATCCACCACCCTCACCAAGGGAAACACAAATCCTGCATGGTACAGGAAGCTAGACTAAGGAGGCATCAGGTGACTTCAATCCTGGTATTTCCTACCCTCCAAGAGCTTCACCATGCAACTCTGCTATCGTCTTCCAGGTACCTCTTTCCCGTGTGAAGCAAATATTACTTTCAAATTGGAAGGAAAAAGAAAAAGAAATGAAAAGCCAACAACAAACTAACACTAAGCCATAAAAGCAAGAACAGAAAAAAAAAAGAGTGAGCTGAAACTGCTCCCAAAACATCAGTTAAATTACTTTTTGTTCTCCTATACATCAATTTTGGGCATGTATATAGGCAAACACAGACCTAGAAGGCAGAGAAGAGCTGGTCTCCAGCCATCTGGTATCAGATAATGAGACTAAAGAGACTTGGATCTTTCCAAGCTGGACTATCACATCATGAATGTCTGCCATTCCTCTTGCAGGGGCTCTGCAGCCCACCCCCCCATCCATAAGCCCAAGACACACTGCACAAATGCACACTGACTGCTCAGCTGGAGTATTTGGGCAGCTGAGCAGAGACAAACTGCTCTCAGACACTCCTTTCCCCAGGGAAAGGATGTGTCCAGATCAGACTTAACTAATGAAATTGTGCTGACCTTACTCCTAAAACGTTCTGTAGATGTTTGTTTTCCCTATTATCACCTGGAAATCCACACCACAATTTGAAGCTTCCACTGGACTGTTGACACGATTAGGACTTACCTGCAGGGCACGGAGACCTACTTTCCTCTAATTTTCCTTCCCCAAATTAGCTTAAAGAATCCTCAAACCAATCTAGAGCAAGCAGATAAAGAAATAAAGGAAAAGAGACTAAGAATAAAGCTGTCACTGTGGAAAGATAACTGCCAGAACAGTGACATTTAATAGCCCTGTTACATCAATTCTTCTGCATCAATATTCTTAAATGTTTAATAAAACAATGCTACATGCTATGCAATCTTTCTGTAATGAATACTTCATACAGAAGCCACTCAGGTGGACTTGTAGATAGCCTTTATGCAGCAGTTCCGGGTTTTAAAGCCACTAGATGAGCGGAGAGATCAGATGCTTTATTCTGAGGTGAAGTTGTGATAGGGAAATTAAAGACACAGCAACAAAGACATTTTGTTTCTGCATCAATCATAGAATCGTTTTGGGCTGGGAAAGACCTCTAAGAAAGCCCAGCTGTCAACCCAACGACTCAACAGCACCATGCCCACTAAACCATACCCTGAAGTGCCATATCTATGCTTTTTTGAACACCTCCAGGGATGTTGGCTCCACCACCTCCTTGGGCAGCCTGTTCCCATGCATGACCACTATTGAAGGAAAGAAGTTTTTCTTAGTACCCAACCTAAACCTCCCCTGATGCAACTTGAAGCCATTTCCTCTTGTCCTATCACTAATTACCTGGGATAATAAGACTGGATGAGGCACTTGGTGCCATGGTTTAGTTGATTAGATGGTGTTTGGTGATAGGTTGGACTTGATGATCTTGAAGGTCTTTTCCAACCTGGTTAATTCTGTATTCTGTAAGAAGCCAAACCCCACCTCACTATAACCTCCTTTCAGGTTCACAGGAGAACAGCACTGTTCAATGCAACTTAGTTTCAGCCAGTTGGTATCACAAATCACATATCAACCAGCTCTACATGCCATCACTGAACTGTTGAAGGGAAGAGGTGGTAGTCCAGGGTGGATTCAACAGGTGTGAAAAGAGTTTCTGCCCTCAGCAATGCAGCACCACAACTCATCACATGAGCATCCAGATTGTTTCCATGGTGCTTTCAACCCAGAAGTTCTAAACTGGATTGAAATGCAGTAGAAGCCCTTACACACTCAGCTGTAGAGTTTGAAACAGCTGGTAGTATCACATCTGCACCTGGAGCACCATGTCTGTATCCAGAGGGATGCAGAACTCAACTCTTCTTTTCCAAGACCAAACATCAGCACCAGCAACGTAATGCAACAGCCACTAATTTATATTGCATGAAAGCTCCCTTTGGACTAATCTGCCTCAATTTTCTGGGCAACTGGTTATGAGATATTTTTGGATACAGTGGTTGACTCATCATTCTTCATCTCTCTCCTTCCTGGGATGTGGAAGCAACACAGCCATTTTCCACCTTTGTGGCAGCTTTTTTTCTGTAGCAAAATCGGTAGCACACCTAGAGAGCTACCTCGTGGGATACCGATGCTGTTTGCACACATTGCTCCCCGCAGTGCAAAGCAATACCAAGCACTGTGTCATTCCCAGGAAGGGATGGCATCTGTCAGACCCTCCAGTCACACTTGGGATCAGTTCTGCTTCCCAGCTCCCAGCCCAGGGGGACTGGGGCATGCATATCTAACACAGCAGTCATTCTTGCTCCCATTCTACCTTCTAATACCCACTTGTCGATACTGGCATCACTTCTCCCCTCTCCATCTAATGGAGAATAATGAAGACCAGTCCTGATAAATCTTTACCACCCAAACTCTCATGCCCTTGTCAGATTCCAGTACTCAGTAACTAGGAAGAACTGATCTGATGCAGAAAATTAGATGTTTAGCTGCACTATATTCTGCTACAGCAGTCTGAGAAGAACAAAAAACCATCGTGAGTCTGCAAAATCATGAGTGGCAGGAGGTGAAGAAGGAGCAATTGTTCACTGCCTCTTTCAATAGAACAACTAAACAAATTAATGGAGGAAAATTCATCACGGGCTATTAAGTACAAAAAGCTATCACCTTCAGCTCAAGAAATCCTTAAGCCTCAAACAGGGCAATGTGAGAATTATCAGAGCATATTTGCTCCTTTATTAGGCTTGCTCAAAGCTTCTGGCATTGATTCATTGGCTTAGATTGATTTTTTTTGATCTGATTTATAATTCCCTTCTCTAGATTTGCAAAGAGGATGTGCATTAAAAATGCACATCAGCAGATCTCACCTGACTTAAATTGTACACATTTTTGTTGCACTCTCTTAGGTGAATATTTTGTTGTTTAAGCTCTCTCCCTCCCTTAGCCATATTCAATTTCTGAACAATAAATTAGTAGCTGGAAAATCATTTTCAGTTCTCACAGGTGCAGTTGGCCAGCTCTTGGCTGTGGCAGCCAGGGGTCCAGCTGATCAGCCTGCTACCATAAGCTTCTCATGAAAAAAAAAGACAACTAACAACCAAAGCTGCCAAGAATCCCCTCATATGTAAGAGTTAAGACCATAACTGTTTTATCTGAAGACAGCTGTGTTCAGGTTTTCTCAGTGCTTAGAACAGGTAGGGCATTTGTTGTGGTTAAAACCAAACAAACATAGAGTTGAGTCCTTCAGAAGGGCCAGAAAGGTCCAGAGAGGGACTGAAAAACTGTAGTTCTGTGATGCCATCCCATAATCCTGCTATCTCTTTTTGCATTGGCAGCAAGACCAACTAGCCCTCTCTCCTCCCTCCTGTCTGCTCTCTGGCCTGACTAATTTGCAGTGCACAATCTTGGCTTAGGCAAGGGAGGAATGGGAGGGGAGAAAGCAAGCAGTAGGGCTTATGGTTTAATCTGGTTGGGGGAAGGTTTTTTGGGGGGGTTCATGCATCCTATATATGCATTAGATGTTAAGGATTCATGCATTCTGTGTTTTCCTGTATATTTCTCAATACAATTTCTGCATCCCTCTCCAATTCAACAAGAGCATCTTTATTTTACTTCCTATGGGAGTAAAATTATTTCTGTCTGCTCTTTAAACCAAGACACCGTTCCACAGAGAACTGCTTCATTCCCTCAGCTCAATGCTGCATGCCAAAGGCCATTGCCCAGCACAGTTCCAACTAGATCATGACTTTGCTAGCCAGAAGATGCAGCCTTTGCTGAGGGCAGCGAAAAAGGAGCGTGCACCAAAGAGTAGAAAAGGTTTGCTGCTGATCACAGGTGTCCCACAGACACATATAAAGATATGGCTGAGGTGCATCATCTGTGCTGTCCAATGGAGATAAAAAAGGGGAACAGCAGCAGCAGATGTTACAGAGCAGAACAATCAGACTGATCTCACCTTGCCCTGCCTCATCAGCCAGGAATCTTCACAGCACCTGTCTTCATGTATTTCTCTTACAGTGTGAATAGGAATTAAAAGGACCCAGAATCAGCTTCCCATGCAAGAAGAGATGTGCTTATGATCTTCTCTCTGATTAACAGACACACAATATTCATTTTCAGCAACTGCAGGTGTCAATAACAACTACAAAGGCCTGAGTTTTCCAAAAGGCTCTTCTTTTACATATGTATCTAGAGAAACCACACATCAACCACATAAATACCTAAAGGGCACCAAAAAAAAGAGAACAACAACAAAAACCACCCTGTGTGATTTCACATCGAGTGGCCACCTGCATATGGAGAAAACCAGAAAATTAGTCCTATTTTCAATTCATTTACTAAATGCAGCCCTGAAAACACCACCACCACCATTTTCCACCATATGATGGGCAGGCAGAGCAGTCCTGCATTCAGAATTCATGGCTGGACTGGGCAAAGCAAGAAGGCTAAGAACATACAACTGGAAACCACAGAGATACTTGGCAAGGCTGATTTACCTACCACTTTACAAACCAGCTCATACCCTGGTGGGGTTTTTGGTTTGTTTCTCTCTTTTTTTTTTTTGGTGGTTTTTGTTGCTTTCTTTTCTAAAGCAAAGCAAGAAAGATAATGCTGCTGCTGTGTCTATTTTTGCAAACTCCTTTATGAAGGGCAGAAGAAATTTTTAGGCTGAAAACCTTCAGTGGGAACATCTATGGGCCAGCAAAACAAATGCAGAAGTGCCAAGAGCGGCACTCCAAACGGAACAGAGTAACTGGGATGCTCGCTCTCTCAATTAGCAGTGCTGGTCCCTCCACAGCCTACATGTCCCACATTCAATACAAGCACTTTGGCAGCCAATAGTTGGTCTATGCTCAGCATGCCCTTCGATTGCCACCTGCCTTCCATTATCATCTCCCCTGCTGCCTCCATTGTACCTGATTAATAAAGCCCATTCTTCCTGTTTATTTCCTTATCGATCCACTGTCTCCTGCATGGGAAAAGGCGTCAATGCAGTTAAGGGCAAGCACCTGCTTGGAGACTTCACCCTTCAGCTGCTTTCTGAAAGTGCATTTTATTCTCACTGGATAATAAGATTCTGTGGTTAAAGGAGCTTTTAGGTATTGGCATTGTCATAAAATGTTCCTTGTGTCCTACTTCACTGGAGCTGACAAACTCTCTGCTTGCTGTCAGTGGACTAATGAGAAAAGAAGCACTTCTAAAGAGCTTTGGATATTTTTGCATTGCAAAGTGAAAAGGAGAAAGTGAGATATTTCAACGACGTTCCGTTTCATTCCAAAGCCCCACAAAGGGGAAAGAAAAGAGGGAATGTTTCTGCACAATCACTGTATCAACCGAGCAGCTCACATTAATCTCTCCTTCCTCCGCATTCTCTGGCTTGGGGGCTTGGAAAGTTGACACTTGACTTGAAAAATGCCAACTCTAAGCAGTTTATTTCCTCTTGAACTTTAAGAGCTGACTGAGACAGAAATGACCTTTAAAAAGGCAGGGTTAGTTCTTGTATGAATTGATAGAAGGATTCTTTGCTTACACAGCACAGCAAGGTACTGAGCAAATCTCCTATGCAAACACCCCTTTCTCACCAGAGGCAAGAAGAACACCATGTTCTATCTGCCACAAGATTCAGAAGACTGAAGAACCTGGGACCTGGTGACCTAGCTTGTCTACATCAAGAGCGGAAGAGTAGCTGTGTTACAACCATAAGCCAATGACCTTATATACACACAGGACAGACACTACACCGATATTCATCACCTCAAGACACCTGATCTACTATTGCAGGGAAGCAGTGCATGCACAATCCAAAGCAACAGCTCCCACTGACTTGTACCAAATTCACACCATCAGCCCAAACTCCAAACCTGCCAAGGAGGCCTGCTGCCAGTGGGACACAGCAGGACACCAGGACTCCTATTCTGGGACATCTAGCTGGTTGGTGCGACTTCACTTCCATTAATCTCTGCTGAAGCTGCTGAAAAAGAAACTAATCACTACATGGCTCATTAATGGCCTTCGATGAAAGGCAGCTTGAAAATGCAAATCAATACACAACAATAACTACTAATAATACTTGCTGCCAGACTAGTAGCCAGAAATGTAACTGAGCTGAATATTCTTGTCTGAGGTCCACCACACAATTAGTACCACCAGATGGCCAAAGAAAGGCAATTGAAGGATTTTGTGGCAGCTGAGGATAACCTAGGAGTTCTGATAAAGGAAATTCACAAAGCAAATATCTGGGATGCTGCTGGGTATGGGAATACACTGGGGACAAATAAGTTTCATTTGCCTGCGTGCTAATAATGGCACTTAGTTGAACATCATTTGAAGAGATAAAGTGCCGCGCTGACAGGAAGGATGCTTGTGCCTAAATCAGGACAGCGGAGCAAAACACCCAAATTACACCTCATTTAACCCAAAGGGTGCAAAAGTATTCACCTGTTTCTCACTCCATAACAAAAGCAGACATAGCAATTGCAATAATGGAAAATTGCTCATGCAGAAGGTGAGCAAACCTTCCACTGCTGGGCAGGAAACATCCTGAAAGGTAGGGTTGGAGTTTTAGCTTTTAAAATTAATAGATAGATAGAGAGGGAGATAGATAGGTAGATAGATAGGTAGGTAGATAGACAGGGAGATAGACAGGGAGATAGATAGGGAGATAGATAGGGAGATAGATAGATAGGTAGATAGATAGGCAGGTAGGTAGGTAGAGAGAGAGAGAGAGATAGGTAGGTAGGTAGGTAGATAGATAGATAGATATAGATAGATAGGTAGGTAGGTAGATAGACAGATAGACAGACAGATAGACAAACAGACAGATAGACAGACAGACAGATAGATATCTAGTCCTGATCTTCATCTACCAAGCTGTGCTGACTCCACACAGTAAAGGACTGATGGGGCTCAGATATCTCCAGTGAAGGGTGAAGTATCACTTTGCCATCAGCAGCAATGAAATGCTTCCAATCTACCATCAGCCCACTTAAGCAGAAGCAGATGTTTTACAACAGGAACCCCACGGCTATTCTCTGTAGAATTTACTTTTGCTCTGGAAAGAAAGTACACATCAAACTCACCAAAGCAGACAGAAGTCGTCAAGCCTCATATAGTAGGGTTAGCTTATTAATAATCAATCATTTTGGACATCATTCCTGAAGTTTAGTATCAGGCATTATGCTTTGAGGAAAATTGGAGGGGGGGAAAAAGTGATGGGGAGCAGTACTTTGCTCTCCAGTGCAATTGAAGGCATGGCAAAGATCCACAGCATCAGTAAGACATCGAGTGGAACCTCTCAAATGACAGTTTAGCATCTTGCTGCTAGTTGAGACTGAGAAAATTCCTACAGCTGGAATACAGGTGTATTTACACAAACACACAGCACCTAGCAATGTTTTATAGAATCACAGAATTGTTTCAGGTGGAAAAGACCACTAAGACTTGAGTCCTGTGTCCAGTTCTGGGCCCCTCAATTTAAGAAGGACATTGAGACTCTTGAACGTGTCCAGAGAAGGGCAACGAGGCTGGAGAGAGGCCTTGAGCACAGCCCTATGAGGAGAGGCTGAGGGAGCGGGGGTTGTTTAGCCTGGAGAAGAGAAGGCTCAGGGGAGACCTTATTGCTGTCTACAACTACCTGAAGGGAGGTTGTAGCCAGGAGGGGGTTGGTCTCTTCTCCCAGGCAACCAGCACCAGAACAAGGGGACACAGTCTCAAGCTGCACCAGGGGAAGTTTAGGCTTGAAGTGAGGAGAAAGTTCTTCACTGACAGAGTCATTCGTCATTGGAATGTGCTGCCCAGGGAGGTGGTGGAGTCACAGTCCCTGGAGGTGTTCAAGAGGGGACTAGACATGGCACTTGGTGCCATGGTTTAGCAGTCATGAGGTCTTGGGTGACAGGTTGGACTCAATGATCTTTGAGGTCTTTTCCAACCTTATTGATTCTATGATAAGACCATTGAGTCCACCCACTGACCTGACACCACCATGGCCATTACATCATGTCCCAGAGTGCCATGCCCACATGTTTCTTGAACACCTCCAGTGATGGTGACCTCACCACCTCCCTGGGACAGCTTATTCCAATGCTCGGTCGTATTGTATTATCCTACAAAATACTGCAGAAGAAGCAAGTATTAGGATTAATTTGTTTGGTTTCTTTTTAAATACTGACTCATCTGTCTGATGGGGCTTTTCCTACCCACATCATCACTGGAGGTGTCAGAGAAACCTGACCACTCCTGTAACGCATGAGAGCATCTCCCACATTCCAAGTTCCTGTACAATCATTTCTTAACAGTCAATTTAACAGTGTTTAGCCTCCAACTGTTGCTTTCATGCAGAGCAAACTACGTTTGGGGATCTGACTCGTGTGCATAAAGAGGCTTCTTAACATCTGTATGGCAACATGACAGCACAAAAATACAGATTTACACTGTAGGTGTAGAGCTACTGCAAACCAGATTTGCTCGACTCTAATACACATCAAACAACATTAAACAGCACTGAGAAACTGCCATCTTATTTACATGAGATGTACTCTGAGACTCCTAACTTTTGCCTGAAGGTTTTAATTAAAGCAATTCATGTCCCAGGGCATCTTTCTTATAGTAAGCTGTCTTCCTCATTCATCTGCTTCAAGGACTCTGCTCTCTGTGCTTTGGCACAATCTAATCACTCCTGTGGGAGCAAATGATAACATGAACATGGATCAGAAAAATATCGTTGAGTGAATCAGGAGAGATGAAGAGCTAGATGTAAAGGAAGAAACAATTTTGCACCCTTTATTCAAAGGTCTAGTAGATCTTTGGAAAGACAACAAAGATAAAGGGGGAAAAAAAGGCATAAAATTTGAGACTCATGAGTTCAGTCATTGCTTGTTGAAATACTCCTACCACGTATGCTCCCAGCTCTGGCTTTCAGCAGGGATCAGACAGGGAAGTTTTCTGTCCTTTTATTGGTTTTGTTTGAAAGTACATAGAGACACAACAAGAAGAAAGAAGTTATCAAGAATCCACATTTGGCAGCTCTTTCCCTTGTCACTTAATTCAGTCAGAGGCAGGGGAATTTATAAGCCTCATCCATCCACTTTGGTTACTCCAGGTACCTTAGCAGAAACATAGCCAGTCACTCAGAATAAAAGGCAGAGTTTTATCCCAGATTTCACACAACAACACAGAAAAAGTTTACTGAAGGGTAAAGAAACGTCAACAGTCCTAGGCAAGGCACAATAAATAATCTTACTAGTGTAAGCAACCTTCTAGCAGCGTAACACGGAGCTGAGTGAGCTTTCACTGCAAATGGGGAAATCCATAAGGGATTTGACTCAAATATTGGGATAGCAACTGTTGGACTTGGAGGAGGGAGGAGAAAAAGACAACAACACAGCAACAAACTTGCTCAAAAAACCCCATACCAAGTAGAATGGTGAGAACAGAATAGAGAGTAGAGTAGAGTAGAGTAGAGTAGAGTAGAGTAGAGTAGAGTAGAGTAGAGTAGAGTAGAGTAGAGTAGAGTAGAGTAGAGTAGAGTAGAGTAGAGTAGAATAGAATAGAATAGAATAGAATAGAATAGAATTAACCAGGTTGGAAAAGACCTTTGAGATCATCAAGTCCAACCTATCACCCAACATCATCTAATCAACTAAACCATAGCAACAAGCGCCCCATCCAGTCTCCTCCTAGACACCTCCAGTGATGGTGACTCCATCACCTCCCTGGGCAGCACATTCCAATGGGCAATCTCTCTTTCTATGAAGAACTTCTTCCTATCATCCAGCCTAAACCTCCCCTGGTGCAGCTTGAGACTGTGTCTTCTTGTTCTGGTGCTGCTTGCCTGAGAGAAGAGACCAACCCCCACCTGGCTACAACCTCCCTTCAGGTAGTTGTAGACAGCAATAAGGTCTCCCCTGAGCCTCCTCCTCTCCAGGCTAAGCAACCCCAGCTCCCTCAGCCTCTAAACTTGGAAGAGGGAGGAGACAAAGACAACAACACAGCAAAAAACTTGCTCAAAAAAAAAATGTACCAAGTAGGACGATGAGAAAGGGTAACCAGTGTGCATGCCGCTCCTCTGATGGCTGGGCAGCGTTAATGCAACTGGACTTCTTCATAGGAAGCAATGCCAAAAAATGGTGATTTTGTAATTTTTGTGAAATTCTTGTGCATTTTGCACAAATACTTCAAGCAAACCCCCCCCAACAAATTCATCAGCACAGTAAAAAAAACCAACCAAACAAAAAGGTAAACACTGTCTTTTCCTGAAGTCTTTAAATAGCAGTATGAGCAGAAGTCTGGATGGTTTGGTGCAAACATACCTGTGAAAAATCACAGGAGCACAGAAAACCACCTAATCCCACAAGCACAACAGTGTCACCCTTGAATGCCAGCAGAGTAGTTGCTTGTGGATTGACTTGCTACTTGGTGGTGCTTTAAAGCAAGCAGAGGTACCAGCTGTTCCAGCTGCAAGTGATGTTCCAAACCAAAGAGTATTTGGAGGTGCTCCACGATACGCAAGTGTCAGCCAGGAACAGTTGGGAAACGCTTCACAGGCTTTCTAAATTGCTACATAAATATGAGGTTTAATAGAAAAGATAACTTGCAGAGCGGCTGCATACGACCAGAACTCTTCTTAAATAGGTTAAAATGAAAAGAATGATATAAACCCAACCAACTACCAAGGAAACAAAACCAAACAAACCCCCAGGGTGGAGTGCTGAAGTCACACATCAGATCATCAGGATTTGAAGGTGGTTTGTTTGTGTATGTGCTCTGCCTGAACCGACAGGCTGCTGGGTAACCTGGGAAAGATTCTGCTTCGCTGTTATGGCTGTCAAAAGCTATTTTCAAATTGAATAAAATTAGTAAGTAAGCAAACAACAAAAACAATCTACACAAGTTTCCAAATACACCATCCTGCACAGTACCACGCTATCATAATGGCCTTAAAGAGCAAGCATTTTCTTCTCTCCAGTTAATTTTACAACATTTTTAATACCTCAGAAATGAGGATACGCACTGAGAAGTCCTCTTGGAATCACTTAAATCAGCCTAACAAGCAGTCAATCAGTTTCAGTTGAATTCATTAATCTATTTAGAGATTATTGATTCCATAACTCCAACTATTAGCTACTGGTGGCACACACACACACACATATATATATATTTATTTTAACAACGTGAAAATGCTTTAAAAAAATCCATAAAGCTGTGATTAATAGTGACAAACTCTATACAGGAGTATTTTACAAGCCTAGCTCATCTCATTAGTGTTTTTCTGATTTTCCTCTATATCCACACAATGATAATCAATTCATTCTGAGGCTGTTCATGCTCTCATTTTTCAGGACCTTGGTGAAACAACTCCTTTCATGGTTTCATAAAAATGTATGGAAACATTTCTGTTGATTGTAAGGTATTAAAGGAGCCCTTCTGGGATAAATAAATAAATAAATAAATAAAACTACCCGAAGGGAGGTTGTAGACAGGCGGGGGTTGGTCTCTTCTCCCAGGCAACCAGCACCAGAACAAGAGGACACAGTCTCAAGCTGCACCAGGAGAGGTTTAGGCTGGAGGTGAGGAAGAAGTTCTACACAAAGAGAGTGATTGCCCATTGGAGTGGGCTTCCTGGGGAGGTGGTGGAGTCCCCATCATTGGAGGTGTTCAGGAGGAGACTTGATAGGGTGCTTGGTGCCATGGTTTAGTTGATTAGGTGGGTTGGATAATAGGTTGGACGTGATGATCTTGAAGGTCTCTTCCAACCTGATCTATTCTATTCTATATATACCCAAATGTAATGTTTGTACTTTACCAGGAGTGTTTACAGAATCAAACCACAGTTTCATAACTTCATCTACAATTTTTAATTGGATTTGTGAATCCAGCAGATGGGATAAAAGCCTTGCAAGGGATTAAAGAGAATTAAGGTACAAATCCAACATTTACATTGCACTCAACTTTCAAACCCCCACTGCCAGCTACAGCGCAGTGAATTCTTGCGAAGAGTATGGCGGCAAATGGATGCTTTTAAAACCAGCCACTATCACTGAGGGAACAAAAGCTGAGCAAAAAAGAGATGTTGTCTGTTGGCTCATCAGAATGTTGGGTTGTTTTTTTGTTTCTTTTTTAAAGGTTGAATTCGAGCAATAAAGAGAAATAAACACGGCACTTGAAACTAAAAATACATTCTTTCCCAAGCTAACCATGACACCCAGAACTCCACTGAAACTGTCACCTAGAAGCAATAACAACCATGACTGAATGCAGGCTGGAACACCTAGTTTTAGCTAACACTGAAAGAATAATGTCTTGGAAAATACCAGTAATTCATGAAGCGTTTGTACTCTGCCAAATGTATGTAATTTTCCTTTGGTTATCAAACATCTCCCTTCTTTGAGCCCGCTTCAGCACACGGAACTACTACTTGCTTATTTTAGTAACCAGCATTTATTTACTTCAAACTGTAATAGAACAATGTAACTGCTTTAACCTGAGGCATGTAGGACAAATAATTTCTCTTTGGCTCCAAACTGAATTAAACCAAGCTCTCAGCATTTACTTTAAATATGGGGCACAAATTTAGTTTGCAGCCTCTACGGTCTCGAGTTGGCACATTCTCAGGTTTTAGGTGGGGTTGGGTTTTGTTTCTTTGCTTGTTTTCTTTTTAGTGATTTTTTTTTTCTCATCCCCAAAGAAAAACGCTGGCAATTTGGTTTGAGCAAACATATATAAGCTTCCTCTGAGGACTTACAACAAGTTGTTAAGTAAAAAAATAGTGGTTTCAGAACCTTGCCTGTTTCTGCACTGCTAAGCGCTGGTGCGGAGCAGGGCAGCGACACGAACAGATGCAAAAGACACCAACCAAAAGGCAGAGCAACAATACTGAATACTCAAGCAATTTCCAGTGCTTATTACACTTTTTCTTCAAGCTTCTATAAAAACATCATAAGCAATTGTGTTAAATAACATCAAATCTATTTATATAAAGCTAATTGCGCTGCCTGTCTCCGCTAACATCCCAAGACAAATCTTTCAGCCAGGAGAGAGCCCTGAAGAGAGACGTAAACTAAGCCACACAGCCGCCTGCACAATCTTTGCTTGCCTTCATGAGACTCCCTGCTGAATCCTGAAAACCAAGATCAATTTGACATCAGCTAATTATGGTTATTCTCACCATCTTTCTAAGCGAGGGCTAGACAGAAATCCTAGGCAGGAGAGGTTAGCAGCACCGCGTGCAGCAGAGGTCTGACCTCGGAAGGCAAAACCTCGCTGGCCGAGAAGATTGCAGGTGCCAGGCTTACAGTTTCATTAGGAAAAATTAGTGTGGTTTTGCACAGGATCCAGTGGGCATTGATCTCAAAATAAAAGCTGAAATATTGAGTGCCATCAGCTGCAAGCTTCTGCTGGTAGCTCTGCATTTTTGAAAAATCAATCTTAAAATCCAATGCCTCCAAACAAAAAAAAACCCAAGAAGTCAGGTAAAAACACCTAATGATTACATTTAACAGCATAGTAGTAGATCTAAATGTAAATGCAAGGGGGAAAAGAGACTACAAACAAATAGGAGGCTGTAATAGCTGCAGATTGTAAGGCAGATTGTAAGTCTCCTGTTTGCTGTCCTCTGGGCCCCATAAACTGTGACTGTGCTAATATAAAGCTTAGTCTGCTCCTAGAGAACAGCTGAGCAGCTTAGTTTCTATTCTAATCTTCAAGCAAAGGTCATATCTCAAGCAGGCTTTTTCCACTCTTTTTTTGTGTTGTATACAGGAGACATGCCAGGGTGGGTTGCTTTTCTTCTGAATGATCCAGATGAAGTTGCAGCCCAAACTGGTTTGCAGGGGACACTGACATTTCTATTGCATTCCATTCCTCTTCAAGAATCTCAAATCCATACATTCAGAGCTCAAATGCTTAGGAGGGTCCCCTGACAAACAAGGGCTCTGTCCTGTTTTGCACAGCCTGCAGATGAAGTTCAAACCCAAGAGTGACAATTTCCTATTCGATTCATGTGTTTGCTCTGGATGGTGGCAATAATTAACCAGAGAGATGTAAATTAATTTCATAATGGGTAATTTCAGTGGAAACATCCAGCTGTCTTGAAACTGGTTTGTGCCTGGAATTGAGACTGAAACTGGGCATTTTTCCACCCTCTGTTCTGAATATTCCCCAAATGTATTCATCCCCTAAGCCCTGCACAGCAGGGAAATGAACTGCTGGAGAAAAATGCCAACACTGTGGCAGCTGACCTGTCCAACTAGGAAGCACATCCATAACCAGGGGGCTGCTGGCTGACAGAGTGGCTTAAGCATTTACTGTTAACTTACCAGCAACTACACATCTTGTTCTCTACTCTGAAGTGTGTATGTTTGTGTGTTTTCAAGTCAGACACTAACAGATAACAGCACAGCTTAGGGAAGAGGAAATTAAAGTTTGAAATCATCCATAAGCCTGCAGTAACACTTAGCTAAACATCACTACGCCACGTACAGAGCCCCACTCACAGCATCCATCCTCAGACGTTTGTGTGCAAACACCAAAGAAAATCACGTCAACATTTTTGCTATGCTTCCATTCAAGACACATTAAGCAGAGAATGGCATCACAGTGTGCTAACTAGGGAAGAGGCTTCCAAAATTGCCTCTGAATCACAGCAATTAAAGGAATTAGACGGTGACCCTCTGAGGTTGATTAGCGTGACATTGTTCGGATATGGAAAAGATTAATATGAAAGGCAAAAAGGCTGCTTGCCCACAATCCTTCTCCTGGGTTGCCCAGTGGTTAGGCTTTTACCATCATGTTCTGAGTATCTCTGGCTGTGTTTAACCCTCTGAGCATGGTCATTTCCCCCGGAAAATGGGCAATGCTCCTCCTGAACAGATAAACCAGCAGACTCCCGATCAGCTGAAGTGCATTTCCTAGCAACATATCTCAAAGCTCTGCAGTTCATGAACAAGGGCTTTACCAGATGTGCCAAGAACACTGCTAATCCCCTCTATTTCTGCACCCATCCAGGAAACTGGAGAGATCCTGGGGAACAAAGGTGCTGTGTGGATAGGATAGGATAGGATAGGATAGGATAGGATAGGATAGGATAGGATAGGATAGGATAGGATAGGATAGGATAGGATAGGATAGGATAGGATAGGATAGGATAGGCCAGGTTGGAAGAGACCTTTGAGATCAAGTCCAACTTATCATCCAACACTACCTAATCAACTAAACCATGGCACCAAGCACCTCATCCAGTCTCTTCCTAAACACCTCCAGTGATGGCAACTCCACCACCTCCCTGGGCAGCTCATTCCAATGGGCAATCACTCTTTCTATGAAGAACTTCTTCCTACATCCAGCCTAAACCTCCCCTGGTGCAGCTTGAGACTGTCCCCTCTTGGCTCACCCATGATCAGCTTGCTGTCAGCTGTCAGATAGCCAAAGCAGTCATCACACAATCTGTAGGGCAAATAATTCTGTTGTGGCATCCAAGTGCCAGGACAGTAAGACCAAGATCTATGATCCCTAACTACTTCCATCCTATTGCTTTATTTGCAGAACTTGGTAAAGTTTGTTTCTTTTTTTTCCCTTAACTTTTTTCCTCAGGGATGTGTGTGTGCTTTTGGGGATTTTCTTGTGGGTTCTTTGTTGTTTGGGTTTTGGGTTTTTTTTCTTTTGGTCTTTCTTCTCTTTTTTTTCTATACATGAAAAATAATGAAGAGATTGAAATTGAAGGTAAAAAACCTCCAAACTTAGGTTAGGTCCCTGCCATAACATATTTGACCCGTAAGAAACTATTCAAACCCGACATTCTTCCTTTCCAAGTGAACAAAGAACCATGTTTAAAGCAAAACTTTTCAATACATAGACTCCAGAATTGCCTTTTTCATGTTTCTCATGGTCAAAGACAGCAAGCAATGCATCCTCACTAAAATGAGCCAAAAAGTCATTCTCTGCTGAAACACTAAAAGCCCTTCCTATTCACAAATTCCTCATCTCATTTTTCAAGGAGAATTTCTTCTTGCTGAAACATTACAAAACCATTTTCTCCCTCTTTCATCTCTGTGAAACAGCACATTATTTCCATGCAGGGAGCTAAGGTACAGGGGCATTAAAATCCAAACAGAGTCATGATAATGACTGACTTGCGAGCGGTCATTTCTACCCAAAACCAGATGAAAATCCCTGTTCCTTCAGACCATGACACCTCTGAAGCTCCTCAGACTGAGAAAAGGCTGAAGAATTTCATCCTCTACCCAAACATAAATAATAAGGTACATAATCCCACTGTAACTGCCTTAAATGGGACTGAACTGGCAGAGTGGGGATACAGAGAGAACAGAAATGCTGGTCCAAGCTAAATTACCTCTGTAGTCTTTTATACTGTATATGGCAGCTACCAGTAACAGACATTAGTATGGGAATAAGACCTTTGATGCTGTATTTCCAGTGACATTTTTGACACACAAGAAGCACTCACAAAAAGAAGCTGATGCAAAGGAAGAATTAAGACATTTAATCTTCCAAGCATCACTCTATTCTAATAATTTCATTCTGAACATTGAAAACTGAGTGCCAAAGCTCCCAACATAACAAAATACAGTGAATACTTCCATAGTTTGTTTTGAAGGCACACAACAGGCCTTTCACATGCACTCTGAGCTAACTAAAAAGTTACCCAGTGGCTGTTACCAGACTAAAGCCTGCAGAGCAGCAAAGTATGTTAAGGAATCTCCCTACAATACTATTCTGGATCGTGGCCATTCTGAAGCATGGACAAAAGCTTGAGGAAATCTGACTAAAAAAGATCATTAATGTATCTACCATTTCTTAGCCAAATGGCTCAAATCGCACACACCAGCACAGGTGACTTCTTTTAAGAAGCATCATTCTCAAAATGCAGTCCTAGATGGCCTCTTTTATGGTCCCAAGCCTTCATTCAGGTGTCTTGGTCTATGTAATAGGATCAAGTTGTTGGACTGCCCATTCCAATGGCTAACGACTCTCTCTGTGAAGAACTTTCTCCTCACCTCAAGCCTAAACTTCCCCTGGCACAGCTTGAGACTGTGTCTCTTGTTCTGGTGCTGGTTGCCTGGGAGAAGAGACCAACCCCCTCCTGACAACAGGTAGTTGTAGAGAGCAATAAATCTCCCCCGAGCCTCCTCCAGGCTAAACAACCCCAGCTCCCTCAGCCTCTCCTCGTAGGGCTTGTGCTCGAGGCCTCTCCCCAGCCTCATTGCCCTTCTCTGGACACATTCCAGTATCTCAGTGTCCTTCTTAAATTGAGGGGCCCAGAACTGGACACAGTACTCAAGGTGTGGCATAACCAGTGCTGAGTACAGGGCAGAATGACTTCCCTGCTCCTGCTGGCCACACTATTTCTGATGCAGGCCAGAATGCCATTGGCCTTCTTGGCCACCTGGGCACACTGCTGGCTCATGTTCAGCCAGCTGCCAATCAGTACTCCCAGGTCCCTTTCTGTCCACCCAGGGAGGTGGTGGAGTCACTGTCCCTGGAAGTGTTCAAGAGGGGACTGGACGTGGCACTTGGTGTCATGGTCTAGTAAGTCATGAGGTCTTGAGTGACAGGTTGGACTTGATGATCTTTGAGGCCTTTTCCAACCTTATTGTTTCTATGATTCTATGACTCACTTGCAAAGCAATTTTATTCCCACAGAGGAAAGAAAGTAAGACTTGTTAAATCCTCACTGCAGGGCTGGGGACAAGCTTTCAGACATCTCAGCCTATTTGCAGTGTCTGAAAGCTTGTCTGGTTTTACTAAGATTACTAAGTGCCCTAGTAGGAGACACTGACACTGCATGCAAACCGCTTCTACATACTGAGACCAACAACATGACAGTAATTTCACTCTTGTGAGAGCAACGTGTCATTATCCTCCTTGACACCTCCCCCAAATTCTGCCTTGATTCTACCACAGCTTCTCTGGCACTGAATGGGCTGCAAGCAGGTCTCAGAGCTGCTGCTGTTGATCTTTGTCCTTCATAAGACTGAAAGTCCAGAAGCTTGAAGAGAAAAGGTAGAGGAGCACAGTATGGGCAAGAGCACACTTCTGTGAGTAGCAGAGCTAGGAAAAAATGGTTTTCCACAGATTCCTGTGTAAAATTAGAGTAAATTTACTATGCCAGTGATGGGAACTGCAATAGAATCTAGGGCATTTCCACAACACAGAGGCTCCTACTGTACGTTCACGGGACTTTTACAAGGTTTGCACTCTCACTGGGGCTGGAGAAGAGAAGGCTCTAAGGACACCTAATTGTGGCCTTCCAGTATCTGAAGGGGGCTACAAGAAAGCTGGGGAGGAACTTTTTAGGGTGTCAGGAAGTGATAGGACTAGGGGGAAGGGAACCAAAATAGAAATGGCTAGATTCAGATTGGATGTTAGGAAGAAGTTCTTCACCATGAGGGTGGTGAGACACTGAACAGGTTGCCCAGGGAGGTGGTGGAAGCCTCATCCTTGGAGGTTTTTAAAGGCCAGGCTGGATGTTGCTCTGGGCAACCTGATCTAGTGTGAGGTGTCTCTGCCCATGGCAAGGGGTTGGAACTAGATGATCCTTGAGGTCCCTTCTAGCCCTAACAATTCTATGAGTGTACGATTCCTCCCCTACAACAGAAAATGCCCAGGTCATCTCCCCTTTATTCAGATGTTAGCTTCCACAAGACCAGGGAGATCTTGCTATCTGTGAAAACAATATGGCAAAGACTTTTTAAGAGTTATTGGAGAGCACATTTATGTGCATATTTCCTTTGATTTTTTTTCCCCATGAGAAGACATTTAACTCTGATACAGACTAAGCTATAGGCTCCTAGAGTCAAGTCTTAGCCAACTACCTGTTGCACTGGCCTTCAGGAGACAAGTAACTGACATCAAAATTATGCTTTGGAAGCAAAGAAATCTGCTCTATTAAAAAATTAAAAGGAAAACCAACCAACAAGAACTAAACAACTGTACTGGCAGTTTAGCCCATCTTAGATAAACTTCTCACCTGTTTTGAGCAAAGAACAATTTCATGCATATAACAGGTGGGGGTTGGTCTCTTCTCCCAGTCAACCAGCAACAGAACAAGAGGACACAGTCTCAGGCTGCACCGGGGGAAGTTTAGGCTCAAGGTGAGGAGAAAGTTCTTCCCAGAAAGAGTAACTGGCCATTGGAATGTGCTGCCCAGCGAGGTGGTGGAGTCACCATCCCTGGAGGTGCTCAAAAAAGGATTGGATGTGGCACTTGAAGCCATGGTTTAGCTGTCAGGAGGTGTTAGGTATTAGGCAATAGGTTGGACTTGATGTTCTCTGAGGTCTTTTCCAACCTGGTTGATTCTGTGATTCTGCAACAACTTTTCACAACAGCCACAACCACCATGGGAGAGAGGTCTCTGCAAAGTGGTCACCTTCAGTCTCCAGCAATCTAAACAGTATATAAAATCTCCCAGGTAACTGCATGTACACAAACAGAGCTATCTGAAGGCAGACTTTAAGACTGAAAAGCAATTTATTTTCCACTTTTCATAATACTTTGAAAACATTACTGATTGTCCAGTTCTTGCAAGTAAATTCTATCTAAAACTGATAAAACAACTCTTTTGTGTTTAGCCACTGAAATATTTTGTATTTGATGATATGGTTATAAATTAATTGCAGCAGCAACAGATGTGAGGGGGAAAAAAATTTCATAGGTTAGGGGTCTTATCTGGGATTCAGCAGATCTCAGTTCAAAGCTTCATTGAGCCTCAGGCTTTCAGCTTAACCTCAGGCAATTCATTTAACCTCCCCTGGACCTCTGTAACTCATCTACACAGTGCTGCATTTGAGAAGAACATCACAACACCTCTTATCAGCAGTGTTTATATGACAAACATGCAAAAACTTCTGGCACTAGGATCTGTGTGAGCATCTATAGACACACAGAAGATTCAAACCCCAAATGTTTCTCAGCAGAACCTTCAGGGCACAAATAACATCTCCTCTCTAAGAGAGGATAAAACCCCTCATCTCCCAAAAGCCCAGAAACAGTCATAAAGGACCTGTCAGAAAGAAGACAGCAAAGTTTTCTCTCAGCATCAGCAGCCCCAATGCAAGAGTACAATAAATGAGAGATACAGGTCTGCGAGGCAGGCAGACAGCTCAGAAGGAAAAATCACCTTCATTTCAAACAACAAAAGGGAAAGGCAAGGACATAAAACTTGCTGGTTCTGCTCCAGTGTTACGGATGAGAAAATGGACTACTCCCTGCTGTTACAGAAGGAGCCAGGCTGGAGGCAACATGGTGTCTGCGATTTCCAAAGGGGAAACCAAGGTGGCAAGCAGGTGCTGCTGGTTGGTGGACAGCATAGCAGTATTGCCAATAAAAGCATCTTTATTTTCCACCTGTCTTGGTGCATTGACTTCTTTGCAAAGGGAACTCTGGACACAGTGCTGGCAGAGGAGTCCAGAACACATGAATCTGGAACCACGACGACAAGGCCAAAAATAAACCCCAACAGCTTTCCCATAACCTCAGTACTGCCAGTAACCTGTGGTCAGGGATGGCAGATAATGAAATATAGTGCATGAGGCTGAGCCATATATTAAATTTCCCAATGTATGGCTGTGGTTTAGCAATCTGCTAGGGATGAGGAGGGAATGCAAAGCAAAGAACTGCACTTCTGCTTCCACACAGAGCTTCAACAAAGCAGCTTCTGTCCAGAGATGAATGGAATGGAATGGAATGGAATGGAATGGAATGGAATGGAATGGAATGGAATGGAATGGAATGGAATGGAATGGAATGGAATGGAATGGAATGGAATGGAATGGAATGGAATGGAATGGAATGGAATGAACCAGGCAGGAAGAGACCTTTGAGATCATTGAGTCCAACCTATCATCCAACACTATCTAATCAACTAAACCATGGCACCAAGCACCCCATCCAGGCTCTTCCTAAACACCTCCAGTGATGGTGACTCCACCACCTCCCTGGGCAGCACGTTCCAATGGCCAATCTCTCTTTCTGTGAACTTCTTCCTAACATTCAGCCTAAGAACAGGTAGCCAAGAAGTGATCAAATGAAGCAAGAGAAGATGTTCAGACATGTCACTGGAAATAAACCACTTTAAAAACACTGCAGCTCAGTTAAGTAAAGAGAAAAAGCTGAACAAATATGACTGTGTTTCAAAAGAGGATGCTCACACCAGACTCTCCATGGGCAGCAGCAAAAGCAAATGGAATTCACATTCGCATTTAGTTAGTGGAAATCTACCAAGCTACCCAAGGGTGATGAACATTAAACAGTGTGAAATTTTATTGCATTTTGCCGCTTCCCTCCCGGGATTTTTATGAGGATAACCATTTTTTGTATCTAAACAGCGAGAGCTCCAAAAGCTTCGGTTTTAATCGAAGATGCTCCATGAAAATTTAACAGGCACAAAGGCTTTTGAGTGCTAAGGTTTCTTTGTGGAGAACGACATAGTCAAACAGTTTGTGAATTAAACCCATGTTCATGTGGTGAATGGTGAGGTGACTTAGAGATTCAGTCCCAGCAGGTTCTAAAGTACAGTGAATTGGCTCTGCCGATAATCTGCAATGCATTTGAATATTCCTGGCGTACAGAAACTGAAGTGTCTGATCCGGCAGAAGATGGATTTCCTGAACACCCACCTACATTATTATTAACATTCATGTCCCACCACACTTTGCACTGAGTGCATGCACATTCCATTTTTAAAGACTGTTGCTATTCCCCACAACCACCCCCAAAGCACCGCTCAGAGCAGTCACACTGGGTCAGACCTAATTTAATCCGGCCCAGCACTCTGTCTTTAACAGCAGCCAAGGCTGCCTTTAAAAAATACAAAAGCAGGACAAAGGTACAAAAAAACTTTTGCTTCATGTCTCCAGCAACTCATAGCTTAAACTCTTTTTGATTCACAGTATCACTAAGGTTGGAAGAGACCTCAAAGATCATTGAATCCAACCTGTCACCACAGAACTCATGACTAGACCATGGCACCAAGTGCCATGTCCAACCCCCTCCTGAACACCTCCAGGGATGGTGACTCCACCACCTCCCTGGGCAGCACATTCCAATGGCTAACAACTCTCTCTGGGAAGAACTTTCTCCTCACCTCAAGCCTAAACTTCCCCTGGCACAGCTTGAGACTGTGTCCCCTTGTTCTCGTGCTGATTGCCTGAGAAGTGATTTGTAATTGTGGTGGGTTGAAGTTTCCCCCCAGCATTAAGTTTTTGCCAGACCAACTCAGTTAGAAGCAAATGAAGATAATGGGGTCTGTGGAGACAGGTTGGACCTGATGATCTTTGAGGTCTCTTCCACCCTTGGTGATTCTGTGAAGCTGTATTTAAAAGCGAAAACTACACTCTCCAATGGAATGCAAGGGATATATACAAAATATACAGAATTTACAATATTATACAGATATTTACAATTAGCAAGCAACACAAAAATCCCCCTGGTCAAAAAACCCACAGAAGCTGTTCCACTGCCCTCCCCCCACCAAACCACCCTGTCCCAGAGAGAGAGAGGAGAGTTGAGAGAGAAAGCAGTGGGTTAGACTTATCCAAGGACAGCCAGAAGCACACTATCTCTCCCCTGAGCAAAGCAAAACAGCCAAGATCAGAAGAGAAAAAGAATGGGAAGTGGGAAGAATTGTTATGGTACAGCTCCTCTTATCCCAGACATTTATCCAATGAATTTGTTTAGAATAATCTTTTGTTTTCCTTTTCACACCCAATAGTGACTTATTTATACTTTTCTACTTCTCTGCTCAAAATCTGCAGCTAAATTTTTACAGCCATAGCCTAAAACCACCACAGTAATAACAAACTCAAAGGTATTTTTCTTCCTTCCATGTTTTCACTGCCTTCTAAAACTTCTACAACATCCTGAAGCATGAGATCCCAAAGCTTAATCACTACTCATTGTGATTCTGCTGGTTGAAGCCTGCAGATTTTATTTGCTGCTCTCTAGTTCCTGTAGAGCAGACACTCAACATTAGAGCAAATTGTGAGTTATCCTGAACACAAGAACACAGTAACAAGAAAGAGTGGAAAGGAAGTTGAGGTGATAAAGATGCACATCCACATTGTGAAGAGACAGACAATTCTTTACTAAGCAAATATTCTGCCTCACTGCAGGAACTACTGCATAGAGATGGACCCAAGAAAATCCCTACAAATTAAATTGTTTCGATGCATTTTTTATTGGCATCAGACAGGTAACAAATCTCTAAAGAAAATCCCAAACCAGATTACAGCTGGTTCTTTATAGCCCCAAGTCCAGGAGAAGTTTTATGAGACAGGAAAGAGCCAGCAGCTGCACAGAACACCTTTCATTTAAAAACCAGGATGCTAAATGAATATACACACAATGGAAGGGACAAGCAAAATAAATACTGTCATCTTGTCCTTAGTCATGCTTACAGCTTAAAAGGTGGGCTGGGGCTTGTTGTTATAATGCACTTGGATTTTAAGCAAGGAAGACAAATGACAAAGAGAAGGGACTACAAGAATAAAATGGTTTGTGTGTAAAAGGATGGGGAAAAAAACAGAAGAGAAGAAGAATCTGAGCAATGTGAGCAGCTCAAGGACTTTAGGGCAAATGAAGAGGTGACAATAACAGGAAACAACCCACTAATGAAATGTGGAGTGAGGAGGATAAGGCAACAAATAGCCAGTGAAATTTGAGCACAAGTGTCCTGGTTTCTGCTGGGGATAGAGCTAGCTTTCCTTCTTAGTAGCTAAGCTAATGCTGTGTTTTGGATTCAGTATGGGAACTGGTATGAGAAGAATGTTGATGGTATATTGATGCTTGTAATTGTTGCTAGGAGGTCAAGGACTTTGACTTCCCACGTTCTGCCACTGTGCACAAGCAGCTGGGAGGGAGCATGGGCAGGACAGCTGACTTGAACTAGTCAGAGGGATATTCCATACCATGGGACATCATGCTTAGCATATAAACTGGGGGGAATTAGCTGGCAAGGGGCACTTGCTGCTCTGGCATCAGTCAGCAGATGGTGATCAATTACATTGTCCATCACTTGTCTTGCCCTGGGTTTTATTTCCATCTCTGTTCATTACATTCCTTTTTATTACCATTATTATCATGGTTTATTATTGATGTTATTGTATTTTATTCTATACCTCTAAGCATGGATTTTGGTTTTGTGTTGTTGGGTTTTTTGGTCTCCAATTCTGCTTCCCATCCCACTTGGAGAAGGGCTGTGTTGCTGGCTGGGCTTACACTGTGACAACCAGGCAAGAAGCAATGGGGCAGGCAAGAAGATACAGTAGTTCCTCTGGGTAGCAAAATCACTCAAAACAACTAGAGGGCAACCAGAAAGGGAGAACAAAGCCTAGCTGGTGATTCCTGCTTCATCAAACATTGCCCCAAAGTAGTGGAATACTGAAGGAAGGGGACAGTTTCTTCTGCAGCATTATGAAAGGTGACTAAGGAACACTGGAAGGGGAATGATGTTGCGTTAACAGAACACCCCAACACCTTCTATTGAATCCCCAGCACAAAGGTCAGCACACTCAGTTGGCAGGACATATGAGAGAAGCATCTTGGGAATCCTTCACCTCAAACCCAACTTTCTCCTTTACTTAAATGAAAATCCAAACAGAAGACACAAAGGAAGATTTCATTCCCAATCAGAATCCTTTATCCCAAGTAATGTCTCCTACTTCCTTCCATCTCTGAATTCACAAAGGAAGAAAAAAAATGTAGACTGTGAGACTACTTCTTTCTACTCTAAGAAAACTTGAATCAAAATGATCAGAAGCCCCTATGAGCAGATGAAACCCAAAAGTTTCTGCACCAAAATACAGTTTTCTCTACCACAAAATCTTTTCCTTTTTCTTTTTTCCCTTTTTCTTTTTTTTTAAGTTTTATTTATTTATTATTATTTTGGAACATTTCAGCCACATCTATTGACTTTCCTCCTCCTCCTTCAGGGAATATTCACAGATGTGCAAAGCCACCTCTAACAGCAACATTAGCTGAAGCAAAAAATGAAATTTACACTTGACTGCCTTCTTCAACAATGTGCAATCACCATTTAATAGGAAAATGGAGCAGAGTGCAAACAGGAAAAGGAAAGGCCTGATTAAAACCCACCAGTCCTGGAGCTGACGATACCCCCAGCATGGAAACAAGGCACACGCTTTGCTCACAGCAGCATGAGCTCTGCAACAGTCCACAGCCCCTCCCCAGCTCTGACAAACACAAAACAGAAGCAGAAGTGCCAAGGGGAAGCATTTTTCAGTGAAAAGTGGGGTGCTGGCTATCACCATACATCAACTTGCTTCCCTTTATGTTGAAGAAAACAAAGCAAGTGCTTAAGATACATGCGTGAGAGTCACAAATCCTTCTCATTAGCTAACAAACCCCAAATCCATCAAGAAATCTGAGAAGATGGTGTTTGACCTCTGAGTCAGTCCAGCAGTGATATAACACAGCCTTTTCTACCCAAAGGCAACAGGATTTGGGCTCAGCTCCACTATCTGGAAAAAGAGACATGCTAGCCAAGAGAAGCTGGCTGCCTTAGGAGCATGACTTCAGTGACCTCTCACACCCTGTGCCTGCATGGAGGGCCCTCGGCAGCAGGGCAGGTTTCAGATGCCCCCATTGAGTTCCAGCACAGTCTGGGGTGCAAGTCACCACTGAGGCTGCTGCCAGGGATAATCCCACCACAGCAGAACTTCTTTCTGTTCCAGAGCAAGCAACTCTGAATCCCCTGCTTTGGCTTCACTTCAAAGCCACGTACACACGTGCTCCACTCAGGAAACCATTAGCTACACCTGAGAGGCTGCACTGAAGGATACACTTCTCACTGCCATCTACACCTTAAGAGCCCCATGGGGTGGTTTCTGAGAAGACAGCAGCTCAAGCTGGGTTGTCTAAGAGTATTCAACTTACATCACTGCCCAGAAATTCACCTTCACACTCAGACCCTGCTTGACAGGTTGATCATTTTTGTTGTTGGTTTTACCTTTATCATTTATGTTACAGGTCTGTTATTAATGGACTCTTCATTTACACATGTCAGAAGATGAGAGCAATCACCTAATTACCTGCTTTCCCCATCAGTGAAGAACAGGGGGCTACCAATTTGCTTTCCACTCCTTTCTCCTCTTTCTTTTTACGTGTGTGAGATTTACCATCCCCTGTCAGCCGTGAACTGGAAGAATCATTTTCTAATTATCAAGATTTCTTGCACACCAATTTCGAATCACAAGGCCTTTTTTTTCTCCCCCTCTCTTAAATTAGGAAAAGATTCCTTTGGAACAATGTTTCATTTGCAACTGGCTCCGAGAAAAGTCTGAATTTCTGCTTAGCTTTTAATTGATATTCACGATCCATTATTAATGACGAAAGCAAAAGAATACAGCTAGAAGAAGCAAGTAAACAGCTCCATCTCTGGAAGTGACTAGCAATTTGAATAAAATGATTAGAAAAAGCCCTTCATTCAAGCTAGGTAGAAACCCCACCTTTTCATTTTGCCAAGTGTGGTTTTATTTGTAATATGAGGGAATTCTGTCTCAGAAGCTTAAATTATACATTTATGATCACGTTGGTGCCGTGATGCTACACAAGCAGAAGACAGGAAGATCAATAGCACTGGGAGATGAATGCCTCCCACAACTATCTGCTGCTCCTACCAGAGTCTGGTAGAAGTTTACACCAACTATTCCAGTCACCAAGGATGAGTCATTTGCCCTGCTGCAGCTATTGAGTACTTGTAGAGCGTCTGATTCTTATAAACCTGCACATTCACACAGCTTCACACCTCACCTCCCTCCTCCAGTTACTCTGCCAAGTTGAAGGCAGCTAACCCACCCTCTGAACTAAACAACTGGGGGACATTTCATGGGTAAAGCCAGCAGTAATTACATGTTCTAGCAGAGCTAATACATACAACAGGCTCCGAGAGCAGTGTCAAGATAGTAAATTATTAGTAAAGGAAATCTGCTGCCAAAATGGGCTCCTAGGCCCCGAGAGTGAAAAAATTCTGCTGTGCCCAAGCAGGCAAGAAGCTAAGAGGCATTTCAGTCTCACTCTGGTTTGCCCTTGCAGACTGAAAACACTGGCAGCATCTCACTCACACACATTGTAAAGCTGTAGTAGTAGCTGCAGCATCACCCAGTGACACCCAAATCGCAGATCCCTTCTAGATCCCTGCACTGATACTATGCAAGACTACAGACAATCTTCAGAGCAGAATCTTCCAAGAGAAGTGTCACAGAGGAAGGAACACACTGCTAACATCTAGAATACTAAAAGATAAAGATAGGAATTTATCTAACCAGCTGCCTGGGGCAAAACATCTAGGCTCAGATAAGTAAGGACCAGAGATGCACTGCCCAGCTGTGTGATAGGCAGCATCTGTTATTACAGCCACTGAAGTCTGATTTCAAGAAAGCTGTATTGAACCAATATGGATCACTCCTCTGCTTAAGTGAATGTGGAAAGAGCAGCGGAAAGGACAACAGTGTCTGGGCACTCAACAGCCCAGCAATGTAACCCAGCCCACCAGTGCCAGGTGCTACCTCTGCGTGCAAACTTTATGTCTGACATACAACAGCAACAAAACAAATGCTGGGAAGATCCCACATGTTAATAAAGTACCAATCATATTCCAACACCCAGTAAAAAACAAGCAAACAAAAAACCAAGGGGAAGAAGAAAACAAACAAACAAAATGGAATAAACTTTAGAATAGAATAAACCAAACCGGGTTGGAAGAGACCTTCAAGATCATCGTGTCCAACCCATCAACCAATCCAACCCACCCAAACAGCTAACCCATGGCACCAAGCACCCCAGCAAGTCTCCTTCTGAACACCTTCAATGACGGCGACTCCACCACCTCCCCGGGCAGCCCATTCCAATGGCCAATCACTCTCTCTGCATAGAACTTCTTCCTAACATCCAACCTGAACCTCCCCTGGCGCAACCTGAGACTGTGTCCTCTTGTTCTGGTACTGGGTGCCTGGGAGAAGAGACCATCATCCACCTGTCTACAACCTCCCTTCAGGTAGTTGTAGAGAGTGATAAGGTCACCCCTGAGTCTCCTCTTCTCCAGGCTGAGCAGCCCCAGCTCCCTCAGCCTTTCCTCATAGGGCTTGTGTTCCAAACCCCTCGTCAACTTTGTTGCTCTCCTCTGGACTCGTTCCAGCAAGCCAACATCCTTCCTAAACTGAGGGGCCCAGAACTGGACACAGTACTCGAGGTGTGGCCTAACCAGTGCAGTGTACAGGGGCAGAATGACCTCCCTGCTCCTGCTGGCCACACTCTTCCTGATGCAGGCCAGGATACCATTGGCCCTCTTGGCTGCCTGGGCACACTGCAGGCTCATGTTCAGCCTACCATCGACCAGTACCCCCAGGTCCCTCTCTGCCTGGCTGCTCTCAGCCACTCTGACCCCAGCCTGTAGCACTGCATGGGGTTGTTGCGGCCAATGTGCAGAACCCGGCACTTGGATGTGTTAAATCTCATGCCGTTGGATTCTGCCCATCTGCCCAGCCTGTCGAGGTCCCTCTGCAGAGCCTCTCTACCCTCCAGCAGATCAACTCCTGCCCCCAGCTTGGTGTCGTCAGCAAATTTACTGATGATGGACTCAATGCCCTCATCCAGATCATCAATAAAGATGTTAAAGAGCACAGGGCCCAGCACTGATCCTTGGGGCACACCACTAGTGAACCACAAAATGAAATGAACCACAAAAACCAGAACAAGATTTCCAGGAGAGCACTGCTGGAAAAAAAGTGAGCAGAAAGTAAGAAGAAGAGTAACACAAAGCTGGGGTGAATAACCAAGGTGTGAACAGCCACACAAACACAGATGTGAAGTTCAGATGCAGTCCTGACCAAGAGAGGTTATTCCAGCGGGCAGGACAATCAAAACAGCTTCTTGAGCTCAGAATTCTGGCCATAATGTCTCCCATGGAAGAGCTTTATTAAAATAATTCATGTCAGGAATAAAACTTCAGTTAATATAGTTTCTAATCAGGCAGTCCTGTGAAGTCAGCTGTCTCAGTAAATTACTTCATACCTAAGGCTTCCAACTTAAAATCCTTATACATCTAATTCCAGTGTTC